>NC_142194.1:4826093-5137187 GCF_026936395.1 Plectropomus leopardus
ATGTCTCATCAGAGCTTGAATGACAGGAAGTTAATGAAATACATTGTGAAATCTTTTGGGCTTGTCTTTACTTGCCACAAGCGTTTGTATTGTTGCAAAAATAATTTAACCACTTGTAGAGGTGTGTATCCTTCCTTTCAACACCGTACGTATCCAGATAAACAGTCCAAGATCAGATACTTTACCCTACAGATACATTTATAATGATATGTTTTGGTGTTCTGTGATTCAGAAGCAGATTGTGTTGGTCATAGGTTGAAGCTCAGGTCCTGGATGGACCGTATTTTCCCTTGAACAAGGCACCGAATCCCTCGCTGCTCAGGATACAGTGTCGTGGGGAACCATCATTCTGACATCTCTTATGCATTTAATGTGTGTGTGAGTGTGTGTGCACCAGTAAATCAAGGAAAATAACAGTGAAAAGAATAATTTCCCCTTAGGTGACAAATGAGGTATATTATTAATTCAGTATGATCCAAATATTGAATTAAATATGTCAAAGAAAATGATGTCTCCTGCCTCATAAACAGTCAGAATCAGAAAGCAGTTTTATTGTCAAGTAGATTTGCATGTACAAGGAATTTGTCTTGTTGTTTTTGTGCTTAACCTTTTAAACCTGGGCAATATGCTTGACTTCTTTGAAAAACAGTAGGGAATAAGCAGCAAAAGAAGAAATGGCCCAAAACTTAGCAAGAAGTTAGTAAAAAAGTAAGAAAAAATTTGCTGTTTTTTTTTAAATGAAAAGAAAAACAATGAAATGGTTTAAATACTTGTGAAAGGTGTCTAAAAGCAGCCCAAGAAGAGTGATTTCACTCCAAGTTTCAAAGGTTTAACGATAAAAAAGATGCAAACTATAAGAAACAAGTATTTAAAGTGAAGGAGCTGCACAGTTTTGCAAAGGAATGTGCAAAATATTTACTGGGGGATGTGCAGAAGCTTGCAGCACGATGGTTAAAGTACAAAGAGTATGTGCATGTAGGCAAACATGGGCATTTGTAAACACGGGCAGTGATACTGTCGATAGGTTTTTTAGCTTGTCTTTCAAAGTAGGATGAATATTTCACAAAAATGCTGCGGACTCGTACCATTTCCATCTGTTCCTGGGTTAGCCAGTATGTTTACATGATGTAAGAAAAAGTCAAATTCTTGCATTAGCCTGACTAAAACTGGGCTTTTAATATACATATAAACATGTTAGTCCGACTGAATTCGGAATAACTCACCCAGATAAATCGATCGTAAGTCGAGCTATGTGTTTTTGTGTCCCTACCTTAAACATGCTGCCAGCCGCTGCCCAGGATGAGTTGGTGGTCTTCGCTTTGATGTATGATTCCTGTTTTGTTCACACTGTATCAAAGTTGGACCGCTGACCTGAAATAGACCTGGAAACCATCAGTACGATTCTGCATCACCTTTATCAAAAATCACTTTTTGCTCTGGAGGCCTTCTTGGGCTCGGATGGAAGTGAGAGGACAACAAAGTCATCCTTACTACTTGATGACTCCATCTCTTGGCTCGTATTTGACATTTTTCCAACAAATACAACAAAATGCATCAAAGTCGGTGCAAAGGGTTTGCAGCGCATTGTTTTTTATGAGACGACGGATATAAAACAAACAAAGTACGGACGTGGAGTGCACAAAGCTGTACATAGCACTCTGATTTTTCTCTCGGTGTGGGAATATTCTGAGTGACCTGAAGCAGATTTTTGACACGAGAACATAGTGAGCCAGCATGAGAGTAGAGAGTCACACACACTGACGCACAGGGAATTATTTGGAAAGATTTTGACAGCTGTATTAATTTATTTCCTAATTTCATGCAGAATTTGTTTCAGATCTGCAGCTGTGTATCAAAGTAGCAAAGTCTCTCACTCCTTTATCAGTTCATCTTTACACCCATAACTTGATGATTTAATCAACTAATGACAAAGTGAAGAAAATGTAAAGTTTGCTGCAGTTCTAATCTCATTGTTTTCACATCCATTTCTGAACCATGTTTGTTTAAACATGTGTTTTTCATGTGAATTTGTGTATACAGAATGTCACTGTGTTTAGTGTTTATGTGCCTGTGCAAATGTTTACGCATGGGAAAACAGATGTGAAGCATTACTCAATTTGCCTCTGCCAGTCACTTTATTTGATCCAACGCACGGCGTCCAGATTCTGTCCTGTTCAGTGTAACACGATTGAATGTGATGCACAAAGATCAAATGCAGTTTAGTCAAACAGTACATAACATCAAGGCCGAGGCTATTATGTGAATTTTTGGGTTAAAGTTTCTGCACAGGTATGCTGAGCATGCATGGGCTATCCACTCTGCACATTCACACGCTGGCAAGCGCAGTTCTTGTCCTCACCTTGATGATGTTTGTCAAGGCGTGACGGCTAATTATTCCATTTTGCTGCCAGAATTGTGACATCTACAGTTGAAGTATAAGTGCTAATGAAACCTGTCTCCTCAATATTGCCTCCAGCCTTTCTTTTATCGAAGTGCGTGTGTAAATAATGAGCGTTGTTGCATGAAGAGTGAGGTAGCCAAGGAGATGATTAATACCTGTAACCATGAATGCATTCCTGTGTGTGCTCCTGGCTCTTTGAACGTCTAGCGAGGTTCATACTATAAACTTCCCTTTGATTCCTCTGGCCAGCCTAAGCCTTAAGTTAGACACTTCATTTGGCTAAAGGATTAGACTACTAAGCCTTTTAGTGGTAAGCTGGTCACATGAAAATCTAACATTGCTTTGCATAGACAAGAAAACCTTGCACCTCCTTCGGGGATTTTCCTCTGTTGAACTCTGAGACTCCTCCCATGTCATCCTTGACTTGGCAGTGCACGCATGCATCAGTGGCCATGTGGATTTCCCTGTGTAGAGCTGTGGCTATGTGTAGGATTTGGCCAACACCATGTCTCGCAGGATCCTTTCCCGTAAGCCTTTTCACTCTCTGGAGTGTTTGGCCCGGTGGATGTTTTTTCTCCTGTTGGCACCGAAATGAAGGAATCACAGATTTTGTGTTCTGATTTCAGAGTTCCCTGAGAGCTGCGTTGGGATGAAAGCCGGGATGAAATGTAAAGAAACAACGCTCAAGTGAAGACAACTGACCACAAAGGTAAGAGATGTTTTCGTAGCTTTGCGTACACCTCTGGGAGGCTGACATATGTTCTGCCAAGTCCTGTCTCAGCACATAATTAACTGTGAACCGACATCAGTGGGATCGGTGGGGGTATAGTTACGCTGATACCTTGATAGTGTCAAGTCAAAAGGCTGGTGGGAAGGTGGGGTCGGTTTTATTTTTCCGTGCTGGAACACAGTGTCTCATTTCCACAGGTGCAGATATCAGATCCTGTATGTATAGTACATCTGAGCTGCACTGCACATATGTGTCACGGCCCCTCCCACTGTCTTGGAGGATGTCCTGGGTGACCTCATCAGACGGTTAGCCGACATAGGAGGGTCGACACCTGATTAGGCTCACCTGGGCCCTGTAGGATTTAAAAGCTGGGCCATGTGTTCATTCTGTCTCTGCCTTCCTATGCCCAACATCCATCACGGTCTGCTGCTTTTGCACCTGCAACACCCCCACTGCACACATGACACACATGTAGAGATCTACACACTCCACAGTTCATATGAGTACTTTAAAGAGACAGTTCACCCAAGAATCAAAAATGCATATTTTGTTTTCTTACCAGTAGTAACATGTTTCAGTTTAGAACAGGGATGCTCAACTTGCTTTGCCTGGGGGCCACAAGTGACGGGAGGCCAGGGGCCAGTTACAGCTGACCCTTACATGTCACAAGACTTGAGGATGTTTCTTGGATTTAAGGATGTTTCTAGGACATTAGGACATTTCAGTGACTGTAGGGCATCTCTAAGATTGTAGGGTCTTTCTATGATTTTCATATGTTTGAAGAATTTTAGGACCTTTACTAGATTTTTTGGACATTTCTAGGATTTCAGGACATTTGAGGCTTAGATAGGACCTCTGTTTGGGGTGCGGGGGATCCTCCACTGGCACTATATATAAACAAGCTCTACTTTGATGTTCTTTTATGCACTCTGGCACCTTATGTGTACCAAAAGTACAAAAACAATACACAGTGCGAATCACTTTATTTTTATTGGGAATTACAACTTTTTTCGGGAAGGACACCCGGCACCCTAGTAGGGGCCAGATTTGGCCCTCGGTCGATAAGTTGAGTATCACCGGTCTTGATTGTTTTGGTATGAGTTGCAGAGTTTTGGAGATAACAGCCGTAGAGATGTCTGTCTTCTCTCAAATATAATGGAACTAGATGGCACTCAGCATGCAGTGCTTCAAGTGCATTTGTCTCCTGGTGGGTGTAGTTCAGTAGAAAGAAAATAGTTCCTTCATGAAACTGCTCACAACAAGGTCTGTGGTTTATCTTGAGTAACCAGGTCATGACTTCTGGAAAGAGACATTGCTGTTGAGTTTGTCAATTGTATTCTGTTGGTGCGTTGAGCAGCACAAGCCAAGGGCCATCTAGTTCCATTACATTAGAGAGAAGGCAGACATCTCTATGGCTGATATCTTCAGCACACTGCAACTCACACCAAAACAATCTAAACTGATAAATAACACAAGGGGTGAGAAGGAAAATATGTATTTTTGTTTTTTTAACCAGCCCTTTTATAAATCAGGCTTGTATAAAGTAAATCTCTTGCATTGTCTCCCTGCTTGTCATAATCTCTGAGCTAGTTCGTCCACATAAGTTCAGCTCTCTGACATGTTTATCAGCTTCCTGTGCTTTTTGCCTGTCAAGACTCAGCTTGAAAATGATCCAATCCAAATACCAAAAAGCTGCAGCTTTCTTTTCTGAGAGCTTTCCCTCATCTTTCCAGATGTATGCGCACAGCTTTCTCTCTGTCACCTGCACAGCACCAGAGTGTCACATATACGTAGACATTAGCAGGTTTACGTGTTGTACCAACCTTCATTTACAAATCAAATTGTGTGCAAGGAGACTTTGCATTTTCTCATTCTCTTTTGCATAATCATGTACACTTTTGAATATGTTCTATGAAACTCATTACAGTTTGGATTATTTTTTTTAAAAAACAATCCCTTTGTCACCTTTGTGACAACAGGTTTTTTTGGCAGTTTTTCTTCACATCTGCTTGCAGCGAGCCACTGTAGCAGTGAACAGCTTCCTGAAGAGCGTTGTCTTGCACAATCATGAATATGGTCTTTTCCCTTTCGCCATCGACACTATCCGGAGGCTAACATGCTGCGCGTCAGTGACAAGTCGTACCTTTGCTTCACAGCAGTGTCATGTTGACTTATGATGCTTTTAATGTTGCATTTTGGTGATTGATATGTGTACTCAAGGCCGAGGTGCAGCAGGTTAACCCTTTGAAACCTGAAGCAACATCACTTTTTTTGCGTTAGTTTCAGATACCTTTCATAAGTGTTTAAATCTTTTAAAGCTGAGCAAATTTGTTGAGCAGTGTTCCAAAAAGTGCAAGAAATAATTAGATTTAGAAAATAATATTTAAGAAAGCGAGGGCAAATGTGTAAGGGAAAAAAAAGAAAAAAGGTAAAGGAAAAACATTATTCATAATTATCATAATTACACATTTAAAATTATGTTACAAAATTATAAAATATTTTTAAGCCTCTTTTCCACCATGTACATTTGTTTCCTTACTTTCTTTTCTTTTTTATATATGTTTTTAATTTTATTTATATATTTGTCTATTTTTTTGCTTATTTTCAGGTATTTTTCTTGTACTTTTTACTAATATCTTGCAAAGTTTTGGGACAATTCTTCTATCATAGCTCATTGCCTTTCTCCCATTTTCTTTATTGAAAGAAACCAAGACAGACTGTTCAGTTGTCAAACGGTTAAAGCAGTGATTGTCAGGGTTTCACGGCACTTTATTGGAAATAAATGAAGAACTGAATTAGTTTTAAAAGCTTAAACTCAAAGAAATCCCTAATCACTTTTTGTTGGCTGATAAAGCAGACACGGTAAGCCTGATTAATGCTGACAAGCTGCATCTGCAACCTTGAAATGTGATGAACTGCATATGAAATGCTGACATTATTTTTATGAGCTACTTGTTCCAAATGCTGGAAGTCATAATTCAGAACCTTAATTAAATATGCATAAATCATCGATATTTGACATGTATGAACGTCTAACCCGGAGGCTCCAACAACAGAATCGTGACGCATTCAGTGAGAACCTTTCACCAGAGATCACTGAGTTCACTCCTGATTTTAGGTATTGGAGAGTGGTGCTTTGGTCTTTGGCAGGGTGCAGACACCGGCTCACAAGAGCCAAGTTTTATTTTGGCCTCTGGCAAGTGACATACGGCTTGAGCGTGTTTCTATATGCTGCACATATGTGGATGTGAACGGGTCCTCTTTGAAATTGACGTGGCTATATCTGATGCCACGCGAGAGCAAGTTTTTTTTTCCGTTTTTGAAGCTGTCTCCTTCGAAGAACTTGAATCAATCACAACTTGTGTAAGGCTCAGGTCTGCACCACATGTCAGTCAGATTTGTGTGGTGTGTGCATTTAATGCTCAGCAGACTATGACTACCCATAACACCTGTCTCTGTGGGTGATGTGATGTTATGTGTCTTGCTGCCTCACAGCGATAAAGGAATACTTTAACCCCCTAACAACCATTTGTTTATCAATAAGGCACCCTGTGTTACGTTGAGTTTGTGATGAAAACTTTATTTTTCTTGTCTGCATACACAGTCAACAAAGAATCCAAAAACAGAAAATTCTTCGTACATTTGAATTTATAAGGGTCCACACTAAAAAACTGCAAAACTTTATCAAAACATTTCTGTACAGACTCTCACACAGCTCCCTCAGAATAATCAAAGTGTCATTTATCCAGTCGTATGCTCATTGCTTCCCAAACAGACTGACCCTCTGACAGGGAACTGAACAGGAAGTTAAACTCAGTTGTTGCGCTCTTCAAAGCCAGACTCCATTGACAAAAACATGAATTTTACTTTGCTGATTCCTGGAGCTGCTGGTCTATGGTTGCCTGGATTGGTAGTTTGTTTGTGTTGTTGCATGACTTTGGTGAATCTGAATTTACCCTAAAAAAAAACACCAAAGTCACAAAATAAAAACAACAAACTATCTGATTGAGGCAGTGGTAGACCAGCAGCTCCTATTTTCAGTGAAGTAAAATTACTGTTTTTGTCAGTGGAGTCTGGCTTCGAAGAAAGTTAAATAAAGTTTTACTGTACGTTCAGTTCCCCATCGGAGAGGGCTGTCTGGGAATACTGAGCATACCACTGCATAAAAAAGACTTGTGTTATACTGCACATGCTGTGTTTTAATCAAGTTTTGCTGTTGTTAAATGTGGACCCCTATGACTTCCAATACATCGAGGATTTTCTCTGTTTTTGGATTTTTGGATTCTTCTATTGTAGGTATGTGAGAAAAAGTTTTCTTAACAAATTCAGTGTAACATGGAGTGAGTATTTGATCATGAATGATCACTTGGGGGGGTGAATTATTCCTTTAACGGGGTGTGCTGATAAAAATTGTTGTCATTTGCAGTGGTACAGAAGAAATTGACTTTGATAGAAGTTAGTCACATATTAGAATATTACTTGAGTAAAAGTCTGAAAAATATCTCATAATTACTGTACATAAGTATTAAAAAATAATTGTACTTAAGTATTGAAAGTAAAAGTATTTGTAAATGCTGTTAATAAAAAACCAAGGGCCCAAATTTTTTAGAATTATGACTTCTTCATAACACCTTAAAAGTGGAGGTTATGGTACACGTAAAAAACAAGTTTTTTTAAACGAGTAAAAGGATTAAAAGAACAAAATCCAGTTTTTCCATCCCTCCTATTCCTTCAATTTTCCATTTGTCCCTTCCTACCTTCTCTATTTTGTTGTAACTTAGATAATCAGGTGAAATGTAGTGAAGTAAAAGTCAAAGTTGATAGAAATATATAAAAACTTGTTATATGACACTTCTGGTCATTTGTCATTTGAACCAATGACAGTGACGATCAGTGCAGGCTGAAAATGAGTGTTTTGTTTTGTCTCTGCTGATAAAACATCCACAACAGAACCTCACTTCATTTATAGTAGACTCTCTCTTCTGTTGTTCTGTGCGGAGTAACTTCACATCAGCAATTAGCCGGCCTTTTTAAGGGCCCAGTTCATGAATCAATACAAAGTGGCTTCTGTCAGAGGGATGAGAGGTGAGCACGGACGCTGCACCGGCGCACACGTCCCGCCCTCCTGCTTCTCGGGTGGCGGAGGGAATGAGCTGAACCACTCCCTGCCCATCTGTCACGCCTATCAGGAGAATCACTTTCCCGCTCTGGCACACACACACATAAACACAAACGAGCACACACACCCCCACCTGGGCACACATTCACGGACGCAAATACAAACATGCACACACATAATCAAATGGACAAATATGTACAAACATCCACATGCACACAGACAAATACAAACACACACAAAGTCGAAATACATTTGAATTCATACACAGATAATCTCCGAGCTCTGCTGACATTTATCTCCAACCAGGGAGTGCTGGGGACGGGCAAACTGTGAGCGGGCTCAGAGCCAGCGGTTGAATTACTTTTATTCTCCGACAGTGTGACTCACCACCTGGTTGGGTAATCCCAGCGCACGCTTTTGGACAGCTTCCGTACTAAACCTCAATTTCAATTTGAGTGAATTGAATTTCTCAGATGGCCGTTCAAGCCCTGCCTGGCACTAACCGGAAGGAGTAAGCTTTATGGCCGTTAATGCTGTGCAGAAAAGAGACACAATGACATTTAAAATGAAACCATTACAATCAGACGGATGTGAGCTGTTGCTATATAAATGCTGTTTTCTTTTCTGTTAGTGACATTTGAATAAGCATTTTTTCTGGGTAATCAATAAACTAACTTAATAACCTGCCTCGAGGCTCTTAGATGTCTAGACAGAATATCGTTTTTTCACTCTGAAAAGAAGCTAGGGATTAATTTAAAAAGACAATTACCAAGCGTGCTGCTAAATGACATTTCCAAGAACTGAGCAAACACATGCTGAATGACGGCTCTGTCTAATACCAGGTTGAATTAGTCTGTCTTTGCGCAGCTTAATTTGTGGTTGTGTTAATGCTGTGATTGGTGGCTTTACCTGAGCTTGTAGCCAGGAGGCGTGACGATGTAACGTGATGGGGCTGTTTGTTGTAAAGCCCGAGTGCCCTCTGCTTTCTGCCATATGGTTTTATTGTTGTTCAGGATAAACAAGGTGCAGCTGTAATATTAGGTTGCAGCGGCGTAAAGATAGCGTGGGTGGTATTTTGTGAAACCGTGCGGTTTCTTGGACGGCTCTCTCATTCACTGAAAGGAAGTGGTTTTTGCCTCCACTCAGCTAAGCTGAAAATGTTCCTCTTTTGCAGCTTTCTGTTGATGCTCTGTATTTCATTCATTCTCATGTGATTCTCTGTATTAAAGACAGACTCTCTGTTTGGGGTCAGGCGGTTGAGTGGAAACCACAGTTGTCAGAGAAGTGTTTGTGGTGATATTGTTCCTGGTAATCATTGCTTACCTCTCAGAGCTGCGTCTGTTTTTTAACTCGAGTTGATTGTTGCTCCGGTGCAGAGTGCGAAGGTGCAGCCAGAGCGTATATGATGTCTCCAAAGGCTGGATGTGTGTTTAGGTTTTCTGTAAATCGCATTCTTTAACATCACATTTGTATAAAACCTTGATTCCTTGTTTACTGCAACTTGTTTGCACTGAGAGTAATCCACATTCAAAAGCAGGGTTCCCACGCAACCCAGGCAGTTTTCCAGTCATGGAAACACCTTGAAGTTGATCAATGCAACCAAATATTGTAGAAACAATCTATTGTTGGGGAAAATTTTTAATTGTATACTCGCTCCTCACTTGTCACTTTCAGATTTTTGCTTCCAAAATGGCACCGGTATATATCATGGTCGTTTCCTGTCGATTAACTAATTGATCAATTGACTAAAGTACATGCAGCTGTGCTTTTGACGCTCAAAAACAGAGACCTGTTTGTCTATGATCCTAACTACCACCTGTGTGAAAAATGAGATCCAGGCCAACAGTAGAGCTTTTCAGGCTCATGCTGCATCAATATTTATGTGATATATTTTGTTATTGCTACCATGAAGCAGCTGAAGATAAACTTGTCAGTGCTCTGAGGAGGTCAAACTGTGTAAAGCAGCACTATTTCAAAACTACCTCAAACATATCATTGACATGTCTGTTATGTCTGACATGTCGGGCGTGTCTACGGAAATTTCTTGTTACTTATTTGACAGCATGACACAACAACAGCGATATATCAGTGTTGATATTATCATGTCGACGGACCAGTCTGACCCAAAAACTCCACGTGGGAACCTTTGAGTCAGTTTAAAAGATTGATGTGTTCAACCTTCAGTCGAGCCATCAGAAATTCATGCCTGAGTCTCAGCGCACAACAAAAAAATAAGAAGTCATGTTCCCTCTCAACTCTGACATTCATTTCAAATCTGCAGCAGCTCAAAGGACACAGGCTGCACAGCTGTGCTGCTGGTACGCAGAGCTGACTTTCATTTTTTAAAGTGTATCTTTCATGCTGTGAGATTCATGTGGATTCAGGCCGCGACAGAAAGGAAGATTGACATATCGATTACAGTGTGCCGCGTGATGACGGCTGAAATGTTTGCAAGAGAAATTGTCGGGGAAAGAAAAAGCAATTTGCCGTCTGAGCGTCTGAACCCTCTGACTCCTGCTTTTGGAACCTGTGATCACAGCTCGGCGATATGCAACATGAATGTATGTCTTCCACATCAGGCCTCTCTGAATCTGGCCGCCGCTGCAGCTCCTGTCACACGTCCAACTGGATATCGTGGTGTGAAACAGATATGATTGTATCGAGCGTTATCCAGTTTCAGACTAACAATGAGTGACTTCTTTTAGCAAACCAGACTGGACACTTTGTTTTAAGTTCACAAGTTTCTCTGGAAGCTCCCGTTTCCTCACACTGCAGTGACGGCTACTCTGACAGGAAGACAAGCTCATTTATTCACACAGCCATTGACATTTTCGACAGCAGGGATACTCAACTTGCGTAGCTTGGGGGCCACTTTTGTTAAATGACAGGAGGCCAGGGCCGATTCAAGGATTTTAGCACATTTTAGGGCATTTCTAGGATTTTATGGCCTTTTTCGGATTGTAGGACATTTCTAGGACTTGAGGACTTTTCTAGGATTTCAGGCAGTTTGTTGGATTTTTGCACATTTTTTAGAATTTTAGGACATTTCTAGGATTTGAGAACATTTCTAGGATTTTGGATGTTCTGAGGATTTTTGGACATTTCTCGGATTTCAGAATTTTAGGACCTTAGGAGCCTTAATAGGACCAATGTCCGGGGTGCAGGGGATCCTCCACTGGCACTTCTTTCGATAAACATCCTCTATTTTGATGTTGTTTAATGCTTTTTGGCACCTTTTGTATACTAAAAGTACAAAAACAATTCCCAGTGGGAATCACTCTATTTTTTATTGTGAATTGGAAAACAGCTGGGGGGCTTCCAGGCACCCTATCAGGAGCCAGATTTGGCCCGCGGGCTTTCAGTTTAACGTCACTGTTCTACATCCCTTAAGCTTTGTAGTTTTGTATATTAGCTAAAGTTTTCCTAGCTGTTGATCCAGATAGCTCCATGTTTACATAGATTTTTATCATATGTCATTAGTGTAATATAAAATCCCCTGAGACATTACACCGCTGGGGGCCCCTGGTGTTACCTGTCTGCTGCTTTGAACCTGCAGTGGCAGTTACATTCTCCTGAAGTCTGAGGGGGTTGTTTAATGTACCAGCTTTGTAATTACAGGGCATGATGGGATATCTGATATATTGTAATGAAACGTAGCTAAAGGGCTTATAAATTAAGGCGCCATGTGCAGGGCCGTTATCACATCATGGTAAACCGTCAGCGCCTGCAGTGAACACTGTCAAGGTAATCCATTTACATTCGTCCCATCTGTGACTTGTGTATAAGACGAGCAATAATAATACATTAGAGCTTGAGTGCTTTTATTACTGTTCATTTGAAAAAACGGCTATTGTTATGGCTGCCTCATATCTGTTGTGCTCTGACAGCAGTTTAAGTGTCCATCTGTGTGATTTGTTAGTGCAGCAGCTAGTGCCGGTATGATAAGTAGATCATTTTATCATTTGAGTTTTAAACACTTTGCTAAATAAGCATAAAGCTGTGATAATTGGTCCATTAGTTGACTGACAGAAATGAATCTGCAAGTAGTTTAATAATTGATTCAAGACACATTTCTTTGATATAAGTGGCCAAATTTTTGCTTCTGCAATGTGAGAATTTGGTTTGATTGGAATAATAAGAATCCTTATTTGCAGCCCTGCATCATTATTTGCTGGTTCTGGTTTCTTCAGAGTGATAATGATTTTATACCTTTTTACTGATTTTATACGAGTGAGTTGTGTTATTTGGTCATTTTGACTATTTGAAGACATCTCCTTGTGATGTCAAAACTTGTGATGGGCATTTTTGACAGTTTTCTGTGTCATTTTATAGATAAACAGATCAGTTAAATGTCTAGAAAAGTGATGAAATGCTCATCAAAATATTCTCGTAATGGTTTACTTATTTAATTTATTTATCTTCCTTTTTGGAAGACACTTACAAACAATGTTGTCCTGCTTGTAGACGTAATGAATTGTTGTTTTTTTTTTTAAAAAAGATTAATCTTAAACATATTAGAGTTTTCTGATGTGCTTTCAAGGATTGTGTGAAAGACATGCAGAGATCATAGTCTCGTGATTTCAAACACGTATTAACAAGTAGTAATAAGTATCAAGATTATCAATGTATTTACATCAAATAATCATACAAACAAATCAGAAGAAGCGAAAAAAAAGACTCACACCAAGTCACAGTTCAAAAATTCAGATTCTGATAGAAATTGCACAACATGTCAAAATCAAAAGAAAAAAATATACGTGAATAAGCAAACAGGTGGAAAAAAAATGCACACATGTTGATGCAAATGTCATCCAAACTCTCTCACTCCCTAAAAAAACTCTGTGTTCGTGATCAAGGGTGAACAAAAGCAGCGCTGGCTTTTGCAAACCGACAGGATGTGAAGAGCGAGCTGTGCCGCCCCAGCCACATGCTTTGTTGTATTTGAACAAACTTCTTGGTGAGGACAGCCTCCCTTTGTTGTGATTGTAATTACCATACAGTAAAGCACTGAAGTGGGTTACCGCTTTCATCCAACAGTCACCAAATTATTTTGAAACATTGTTTCTGACACGTCCTTTCTCTCTGGATTATTAAACATTCATCTGCAGATGAAAAGAATCAATAATATTTGCACAATAGTGGCAAACAAACAAGGCTCCCAACTTTGTGCACAACTAGAAAACCTCAACAGTTACTAGTCGCTGATTCACTACGTGCTGCGAGTCATTTTATGTGGCCGGTCATGTGAAGATTTAATGCTAAATGCATAAATCCGGTCACACTTCAGTAAGTCACGCTGATGTCACTGATGTGTTATAACAGCAGAGGATGTAGAGCAGTTTTGTGTATGTGTACGGCAGCTGTGTTTATGCTCAACGTGTAGACCCTCTTATAGTTATGAGGGGCCACATCTTTACATTACAGTTTGTCCTGCTTTCCCTCCCCGTGCGTCTCCTCCCCCCTTGCCTAATCTTTACCCAAGGCGGTGTCAGTTGAGGCTCAGAACAGGTGCAGCAGAGAGTGATATGAACACAAGTTCCTGCACAAACAGTTGGTCTTCACCACATTATATATATGTCACATACAGTCCAGTCTGCCACTGCGTAGCCGTTCACGTGGAAGGGTTCAAAGTGCTCGCCCACAGCTAACGCCTTTTCTTGCATGTGTTTGCGCTCCGTCTCGCCCTATCAGCGCTCAGCTGTACGGGATTATAGATAAGATACCATGTAGGGCGCAGACTAAGACCTCGAAGGGTCTTTTACCTTTAGCTGAGGACATAAAGGCTGAGCTGGTTTACAAGTTTAATGAGTAACACATCAGTAGCGCTGTACAGTACAGCGCGTACACACAGAGAAAGTAGGACATTTTGCTGCTCATGCTCTGAGGGAGTGCATGTAAGAACACGCTGGCACATACAGTTCTATACTGGGTGTTGACGTCTACATATAGAAGCATGTATCTATGCTGATCTGATAGTGAGCGCTCCACCAAGCGATAATCTCAACCCAAGAGGTGCGGGTGCAAAGAGGCGGTGTTAATTTCAAAGAAGGGCGCTCTTTGTGGCCACAGGCACCTCTCAGAAACTCAAAACAAAAGCCACTATATCTGCAGTCAGCATGTTTATTATGTCCAAATTGCTGTAAACAAGGTTACAAAGCTCTGGATACGGCGTGCATTTCCATAATCGAGACCAGACCGCCGTTCCTAGAGGGGGCAAAGACACAGAAAGAAGCAGAGAACGCAACACAAAGAACAGAACATTTGAGAACGAGGAGAGGGAGAAGAGGGCAGAGAGTGGTGGGCAGCATTAACCAGTTTAGAGAAGGGCATTCCAGCTCTTTTGTTGTCGGGCCACAAATATTCCAGTCCTCCTACTCTTTTGCCACACAAATGAAGTGAACTTTAGAGGACTCCAATAAAGACGGAGAAGAGGGAAGAGTATTAAAACGCCCGGGGGTTAGGAACGTTGGTTGGCTACATACAGTGGACGCTTTTAACTCCACATGCTCTCAACGGTTACTGCTAGAGTGCAGACTGGATTTACATGTGGGAGAGTCTCTTAACATAAGTATGTGGAAAAGTCATGAAAATGTGTTGGTAAAAATGTGTATGAGCCCTGTATGAAACTGTCTTTCATACAAAAATCTCCCGATGCATACAGATGCGTGCATGCACAAACACGTTTATTATATTTGAATAAATCTTTCCAGCAGGTACAGAGAGGAGGGGCACAGGAATGCATCAGCCCGCCTTTTGTACCGTACATTTGGACAACTTCCAGTTCAGTGATCCGTGTTCTTCACCCTCTCATTAAAGATGCAATCTATAAGCTATCGGGCCCGTTCCAACGCGCCATACGTGCCCTGGTAAAGCCATTTTGGGATGTTTTCCCTCCAACACTGTTGGCAGAGGTCTGGTGGACTTTTATAGACCGTGTAATAAAGTTTGATAAGAAATCACACCTCTTTTTTATTTCACATTGTGATGGTTAGTTGAACATTAGATTTGACAGCATGAGTGATATCATTAATAATATCAGAGCGATGCATCACTGCTGAGGACAGATTCATATTATCATACATATTAGACTCAAATGACTGGAAGACGTCTCCGCTGAATATTTCTCTGCTTATTCTCACTTGTTGTTACTTTGCGATTATTGTTCTAGTTTGTTGTTGTTTGATGTCGCTCTGCGCTGCCAGCTGAGGTGTTGCATCATTATTACACAAATTACCCACGTGCCTTTTGGCAAAGCACTGCTTGTGTAGAACTTCAGCCAAGTCTGTCAAGGTTAGTTTAGCTGAAGTTGTGCCAGTGTGGTCAGACACACCTATGTGTGTGTGTGTGTGTGTGTGTGTGTGTGTGTGTGTGTGTGTGTGTGTGTGTGTGTGTGTGTGTGTGTGTGTGTGCGTGTGTAAAAATCTGTTATTACAAACTTTGTTTGGCTGTCTGTCAAATAGGCACAAATTCCCTCTTTTTGTCTCTTATCTTTAATACGTCAAAGAGAATTTTTGTCATTGTTAACCGTTACTTATTCCAATTAAATTACTGGGCTTAGATAAAATAGCTTGAGTGGTTTATTTATTTTTTTTTTGACAAACTGCTTTAAATGGCTTGTATTGTTTTGATCTATGAAGAGTCACAGCCATGAAACTATGAAAATTTCATATCACGATCATAGTGCTGAAAGTTAATATAGTTATCTGTATAACTGCAGTATTGATAACTTGGTTCCCACGGTCATTTAAAACCTGGAAAAGTTCACAATCTGGAAAAGTTCACAATCTTATTTTCCAGGCCTGAACAATTCATGCAATTAGTAAATGTTTGAGCCTGACAGATATTTCTGTCAGACAGTTTTAGCAGCCGATATTGGCCCATCATAGATTTATTGGTGTCTGCCTGTATGTTGTCTAATATTCACGGATGAAAAGTTTATTTTTAGATTATTTTTTAGATGCATGGAGTTATTTAGAGTTATTAATCTCCCCGTGAAGTTTACTCTTTGAGTGCACTGATGTCATTTTGACCCTGCAGTATATTGTTAAACTGTAAAATATCCTGCCTCCATTGCACATCTTTGTCAAATGTTTTTGAACACCATTTCTGAAGGATAATAGCATTGCATAATTTACCACCTCCAGTTAATATCCTCCACAAATTCACATGCGAAAAACCCAAACTAAGCAAACAAAGCATTTAGATGCTGATCACACATCCCGAGTCACAGTGTGCTATACTGTAGCCTCGACCTTTGATCCACTGACACGCTGCCTGAGTCTGAGCAAGGCTGCTTAGGTCATATCAATCAAGTGCCATGATTTTAATGTCCCTGTGACCTTGTCCCGGTCTGTGTGCTTCCAGCAGATAGAAGTGACTGTTCCTATAACGCTGTGCATCTCAGTCAATGTGAACAAGTTTGTCTTTGAGCTGAACAGCAAAGAGGTAAGACTAGTTTTTGATGTCATCTAGAGAAAAATCATAAGAAGTGAAGTGAGCGCCCGACTCTGACAGCACCCACTGTGATTTCACCGAGACATTTTCTGTTGAACAGCTGTGAGCGGTGGAAGTCATTTGTAATATCTCGAACAGAAAACATGAGCCAACAGACTCAGCAGGGTCAGAAGGTTGACGGTGGTTTGACTCTGTGGTTCCTTCTGTGTACTGTGGACAAAAGTGTGTGTAACTTATAGGGCTGGGTATTAGTTTAGATCTACAATACCACTACCAGTATCTTTAAAGTGATAATGTAACCAATAGAGTATTTCAGATAATTCTTTTTAATTTTCTACTTTCTCCTGTTTCTACGCCCAATACCGTCCATGCAAATGCAAGTTCCAGAAACAACAAACAACAACAAACAACAACACATTTTTAAATTTGTTTGTGAAATCGTGGCACGTGGAACTTTGATAAAAGCACCACACTCGACTTCTCCACACTGCAGACTGTATGGATTGTAGCTGCTGCGATAGCGGGCCATCACATGTTGCAACATACCCGACCCCCCAGGAAATCTCCTAAAATCCTAGAAACTCCTAAAATTCTTAAAATATTGTAAAATCCTTGAAACGTCCCAAAAAAATCCTAGAAATGTCCTAAAATCCTGGAAATGTCCTGAAATCTTAGAAGTGTCCTGAAATGCTAGAGACATCCTAAAATCCTAGAAACGTCCTAAAATCCTAGAAAGATGTATTGGTGTGCTGCGAAGGGACCCTGGCCTCCTGTCATTTTACAAAAGTGGCCCCCGAGCAAAGCATGTTGAGTGTCCCCTGACATACAGTCTCATTTGTGTGTCCCTTTCAATCCCAGCCTGTGTCCATGTGTATATCACTCTATGCTTGACTCTATATGTGTGTCCTTGTCTGTTTGCATCCCTTAATGTGTTTGTGTCCTTGTGTAGTGTCTCTGAATGTGTCCCTGTGTGTTCATCACTGTCTGTGTGCTCCTGCATCTGTGTCTATGTGTGTGTGCGCCCAAGGCTGTGTGAGTCCATTTATATGTGTGTCACTGTGAGCGCGACTCCTCCTGTCTCCATAATAAACACTCATGCATGCAGCAGTGGGAGACGACTGCAGAGGCATGCCTGGGGATGTGGTCAGGAGAGGACTGTGTTTTACGGAACATACTGTACTAAGCTGCGCCGCTGCAGCAAAGGTGCTAAAAATAGAAGGTGCTGATAAAGAGGAAGAAAAAAAAAGAGGGGCTCAGTGTGAGACAGACTCACCAAGCCGGTTCCTGTTTGAACACTCAGCCAGGGGCGAGAGGATCACTGCAAGTCTGAGCTAAAACCAACACGGAGGTACATACGAGCGCACAACCAAGAATTAAAAAGGACCAGTATTCTCAGATTTACTCTAGATTTATGTGTTTATATTAAGGGTTAGGGTTTGGGTGTTAAGACTTGATGTATTTATGATTTCCATCAAGGAAGTAACATGAGTTAAGTGCAGCCACATCTGTAACCATCACGGAGGTCTGCTAAAGAATCGTCTGTCCACAAATAGAGCTAACGTTTATGAATGTTTCTATAAAAACAGATACCTGTTACAGATTGTTGGCTTAAAATTAATTAGTGTTAAAACTTGTAAAGTTTAAGATGGATGAGGTTGGTGCCTTTCCAAGTGTAGGTGACTGTAGCGCAGTGTGAAACCCTCTCCTTCACTCTTCAAGTGGAAACACAGCCGTGGAAAACCTACCCAAAGTGCAAAATTCATTTTTTTATAACGAGGACTGATCCAGACCAGTGCATGGTGAGGCCAGATCCATAAAAAACAGATTCAAATAGAGACAAAACATCAACACTGTCAGAAGCAAGATGCTACATCAGCTAACGAGCAGCAGAGGTTAAAAGAAATCACAGCGCTGTGATTTTCTTTACAGTTCACATTCTCGCCTCCAAAAACACATTTTTCCCTTGACGATTGTGACTCAGCTGGTGGGCAGAGCTGATAGAAAGTGCACTTACATTCGCTCTGTTATTAGACTTATTGACATATCTGCAGTTTGGCTGTTTTGGTCGTTAGGAACAAGGGAGGGGCAGGAGTACGTGAATGATCAGCTAGCATGTCAGTTTTTGTTCAACGTGCAGAATAATCGCCACCCAACCTCCCATATTTGAACTTCAATTTGATTCTGTTTTTGTTTTTTTTTTCTTTTTGGACAATTTAAAATTAGGGCTGTCAGCATTAACACGTTAATCATTTTTTTTCCTTTCCTTTTTTTTATTTTATAATCAAGTTAATCACTGGCCAACATTCCCGTCGTTAAGAACTAGCTCATGAGCCTCACCACGTTTTGTCAGATTAGTCACTTAGCTACTTGGGTAGATTGCGATATTTTCAAGGGTAATAATAGTATTATGTTGGTACTAGTGAGTGCTGCACAGGTTTAATCAACTGGCACCGAATTTCAGTGAGTGAGAATGTTCCTTTAAGTATAGAGAGAAAGAAAGAGAGTGCGACCACATCACTCACGCAGCTTGTTCAAGTCACCAGTGGCGAGTCGGTGGCGGTTACATCTGTGGTTGCACTTTTCAAACCTTGATGCAGGCAACGCTCATTCTGGGAAACAAACAGCGGCGTTCTCATGCTATTCACCCCGGTGAAAGACTAACAGACTGGAGGTTGTGGGGACAAGTTTGGGAGGGGAGAGGGAGGAAGGGATTTTGTGAAGTGTATATAATGCTCTAAATAGACGAAGCTGAGGGTTATGAGTCGCGCCCTTGCTTATGAAGGTAGTAAAATAAAATTATGCAGGCTCTGTAATCTGAGCCAAGATGGCAAACACTTTATTGCTTCCTGCATGGTCCATGACAGTGCCTCCATTCTTACCTTTCAAAATAAAAGCCTTAGACATTCATATACTGCCTTGCTGCGTACTAGCAGGAACTTAAATGTACTCGGAGCTTTTCACTCGACAAAAAAGTTTACCTGAATAATAAACTGTTCTGAATAAGTAACTGTATAGTATATAGTATATAGTTTTGACCTATACTTTTACGACTTGAAATTACATTTTTCTTTTTACAGATTTGGGTACCAATATCTGTATCAAATGTCAATAGTACCTTACACTATTGATCAGCGCACAAATTTAATAAAGAGTTGACAGACATGTTAATATTTAGTGTCTTCTAGCCACAATCAGTGGATCGATTGGATACCTTATCCACTGAATGGCTTTTTGCGTGGCTTTTTTTTTCTTTTACAATATTATGTAATGCATATTGTCATAATTTGTTGAAGCTGCACCTGCTTTCTAGTTTTTGACCACAGGTGGCTGTAATCGCTGTCTGCCTTGTTACCTGTAGAGGGCTGTAAGTTGGTTTCATGTAAATTGCCTCAAATTGCAAATTATTACCATGAAAATATATCACACTCTGTCTTTTGACTCGTACACTGAAAAAAGACAATTGTTACTAAATGAATTGCAATTTTTATATCAAGTAATAAAGTTTGATTAACACAACTGCTTGGAAATATTTGGTTAACAATTCTCTTTTTTTAGTGTACAAGAGCATACTATTTAAAGAATAAAACAAAAAATGTTGCGCATCATAATCTATTAAGTAAAGGACAATAACAACTACAGTTTGGGAGAGCGACAGAGATTTTCAAGGCATGTTTACATCATAAACCTTTTGTAAACATCTCCTCTGTAGCTGCCTGGAGCTTAGAGTGTTTCTGCTGAATTTTTAGCAAAAGCAAGTTTTCTGGTGGCTGAGCGAGAGAAATGAGAAGTCTTAACCTCGTGGTGGGTGACTCATTCTCGGGAAGAGGAGTTTTGTAGGTTCTTAAACAAACTGTTTGCCCTCTGATCCAACAGGTTATAGTGGAGCTTACATGGATGGATGGAGGGAGGGGAGTGGTGTTTGCTTAGCCTTAGATAAAGGTGAAATGCATAGAGACGGGAACTGTTGTCCTTTGCTGTTGTTATTACAGCATGAAAAATAACTGCAAGATTTAAGCCTCAAGTGCAGTATGTCACAAAGAAAACCTGCACTCTTTAAGGCTGCCTTTTGCTTGTTATTTGCCTATTAAACAGCATGAACTCGTGCAAATATTCGAGAGATTTTGCCCTAAGCTTGCACCACACCAGTTTGTAAAACATGAATGAAGGGTTGTAGCCAGTTTTCTTCAACAGCCTCCCCAAAGAAACCTGGTTGCTCTCTGCGATATCTTTAATTTCATCTTGAGCACTTTGCCTCAGGCATTGTGAGGCACTGGCCGCTTCCCTGGTGGCGTGTATCTCTCCTCCAAACGCCTGCACATTCAGGGCTTGAAGAGGCTAAATCATCAGCTGACACCCAGCCCTTCTTAAGCGGCACTGTAACCCGTTTTATGACCCTGTTTTTCGCCTATTTTTTTGTCTCTTCAGTTTGTTTTCCTCGCATGTTTTCACTCTCAAACACACCCTTGACCCTGATCTCCCCTCTTGCCCTTTGCTCTATTTGTGCTTTACCTCTACAAACCTCCTTTGAATATCTTTTTTGCTTGTATGCTAACACACAGTGATACACACACACACACACACACACACACACACACACACACACACACACACACACACACACACACACAACTGTCGGATACCTTTTGGTTCCCTGCACACACTGCACCCCCAATGTTCCCATTTGGAATTCTCCCGTTTCCCCATTCCTTGAATCCCGTTTCACCATAGCAACGCCAGCATGTCTGCGCTCATACATGAACACACACACACACACACACACACACACACACACACATCATATTCACCACATTGCCTTTTTTCCCTCTCTTTTTTTTTATTACTGGGCTGGTTTTTATGGCTGCACCCCCACTCTCTCTCTCTCTGTCTCTCTTTCTCTCTCTCTCTCTCGCTCTCGCTCTCTTTCGCTCTCTTTCTCGCTCTCTTTCGCTCTCTTTCTCGCTCTCGCTCTCTCTCTCTCTCTTTCTCTCTCTCTGTCTCTCTCTCTTTCTCTCGCTCTCTCTCTTTCTCGCTCTCTCTCTCTCTCTCTCTCTCTCTCTCTCTCTCTCTCTCTCTCTCTCTCTCTCTCTCTCTCTCTCTCTCTCTCTCTCTCTCTGTTCCTTCAGGAATTTTGGCCTGCGTTCAAAAATCCTAAATCAACTACAGGCTGCTGCAGCACCCTGGGCCCCTTCGCTCTGCGTCTGTCACCCCACATGTTGACCCCGGGGAGTGTTTGTGTATGTGGAGGGAAGGGGGGGGGGGACTCAGGACACTGACAACCTGTCCTGAGGAGGTTTAGCTGACTGTCAGAGAGCTTTTGTCTTGCTGTCTTTCTGTCCGTCATTTTCTCACGCCGTTACTTACAGTTTGCCTTGTGTTTGTCACTTCCTGATAAATTCTCCAGCAGCGTTTATCTAACCCTTGTGACCCACATTACTCTCTTTGTGAGGGCTGATTGCATTTAAATACTTTTGTCTTCAAGGAGTCTAATATATTACATGCCTTTCTGTCACAGAAACATACTGTTTGCAAATTATATGTAATAATGCAAATGTGACAGGCCCTCTAGACAGATTAAAGTAATACTTCACCCCCGACGACCATTTGTATATCAATTAATCACCGGTGTTATGTTGAATTTGTGAAGAAAGCTTTCTTTATCTTGCAGAAGAATCCAAAAAATGGGAAAATTCTTTTAGACTAAAAGTCAAAAGGTTTCGGGTTTAATGTCAGCAAAATTCTGTCAAAATGTCTGTTTACAAACTCTCACATAACTCTCGCAGTATAATCCAAGTCTAAACTAAAAGTAAAACCTATCTGCTCTCTATGACTGTGTAAATGAGACTGGCATCATACTGTGCAAGTTGTGTAAGAGTTTGTGAACAGATGTTTTGATTTAGTTTTGCTGTTCTTAAACATGGACCCCTATTACTTTAACTCACCAAGAATTTTCTGTTTTCTGAGTCTTTGTTCATCATGAATTCATGCAAGAAAACCAGCTTTCTTCACAAATTCAGTGTAACATGGGGTGAGTAACTGTTACACAAGTGATCATTTTTTTGGGTGAAGTTTATCTTTAATGAAAAATTTACATAAGAGACAAAAAAACCCAGAAAAAAAGGCAGCTGAACATAAATTAGAGTCACCCTACTCCCTAATAAAGTACAATCAAAGCATCCTCCAATTCCCTCTGCAGGCTGATACCCCAGATATTGTAAGTTCAGTACTTCCCTATTATTACAGAAGAAGAAAATCAGAGAAAGTGTGCCAAATGTTTCAAAACTTATCAAGCTTATTTGGTGTAACATACTTTATCTCTTTAAGGCCGCTGGGAAATTGCCCAGCCGTTCTGTTTTCAGGCTATACGTCATTTTGCTTTTAAGAGGCACGCATGAAGAAAAGATCTTAAATATTTTTAGGTCATAAACCGCTTAGAAAAAGCTTGCGCTAGTTTTGTATCTATCCATAGATGTGCATCGCTTTGCATTCGGCAGCTGCACTCTAGGTTTTTTTTGTTCCTTGAGCTCATCCCTGCTCTGCCTTTCCTTTTGTGAGACAAAAAAAAGCAGTGTGGAAAGAAATTTGTTCTACAGATGTTGTCTATCCTGGAGCCCAAAGCCACTCGAGGATTGCTTTCTCTCTTCCTCTCTTCATTTCAGCCCCCCCCCCCGCCATGACTCAGCAGCCTTCCCTCTACCTCTGCATGACCCTCTCTTCTCATTCGCTCATCCACTCAGTCCCTGTTCATTCTCCAATACATCATGTCTGGCCTACACGTGCTGATTAACAAACTGCTTTTAATTGATTCACTGCACTGCTGCGGTGTAAGCTCTGTCAACACAAGGACGCTGCTCTGCTTTAATGTGGCTTTATGTGCATGTATGGAGCTGTTGAGACGGTGTTTTTGTGCACGTGTGAGATGCTCAGATGACAAGCCTGTTGCAAATTAGTCCAGTGATTTAGTGAGTTTAGCCGCGGCGCCAGCCTCACCCCCTCCCGCCTGGCTCGTCCATCCTTCTACAGTGAGCGTCTTTGGTTGTCCATTGTGTTTGGTCTGGTTCACATTCCCAGTTTGGTGGCTCCTCTGAAGGAGGGGAGCACATGTGCAGAACGGATGTGTTGTCTTGCTATGCTCGCCAGCTCCCACTGTCACGTTGAAAATGTCATATTTTTCATTGCATCTTGAATTTGCTCATACCGCTGTAAACACTACAGAATAGTATTTCTGATCTGCATTTAAAAATAACATCAGAATTAATCCCCAGGCGCCAAAATGAAGTCAAAAAAAGACAAAAATCACTGAGCTTATAATTACCATATTTTCAATGGGGACTCAGTCCTCGTCATACACACATCTTTTTATGGCTGTGCATTAATTGAGCGTTTCACAAAGGCATCAAACATTTAGGCTGCGAGGGATTGAAAGAGAGCTTGAAGGGCTTTGGACATCACAAGTTTTTCTGTCAAAGCACATCCATTGTTACAGTGAAGTGAGCCTGGTTTCTGTTTTCAACGGCTAAAGCTGTCCTAATCCATCCATCAGCGCCCTCTGTTCCCAGTCAATTTACAGTGAATATAAACTCTGTGTGTTTATCCAGTCTAAGCCCATTGTGGTCCATCTTGAAATCCAAACACGTGTAAAGAACCTTTCCTAACTTGTTTAGGAGTCACAGTTTTCCCCGTCGTTATTGCATTAGAAGTTGTCTTGTTTGATCTGTCATCTAGAGTTCAGTTGCCCTATAGAGACGCTCACAGCAGTGTGTTTGTCCGTGGACGTTTCACACAAAGCCAGTCTGTCTCCAGACCTCTGAACCACCGCCCGCATCTCCAATTTATTCAGCTATTCAAATACGTCTGGTGTTGTGCTCATTGACGGCTGTTCTGGACACAATTGACCTGTCAGGATTAAGAATGGGGACGTGTAAATGGAGACAAGTGTCGGTGAGATCAACACAGCTGTGCAGGTTGTTTTAAAGGAACACTTAACCTGCAAAATGATAATTACTTGGTTGCTTGAATTGAATTGAAAAATAATACTTTGTTTTTCTCGTATGCCTACATGGTGACTGAAGAATCCAAAAACAGAGAAAATTCTTGGTGGGTTTAAGTCATAGGGGTCCATGTTTAACCTCAGAATATTTGCTTTTTTGGGATCTTCGTTCACTGTGGAAATGTGAGAAAAACAAGGTATTCTTCAAGAATTCAAATGAGTTTAGTTTATAAACAGATGATTTGATTTAGTTTTGCTGTTGTTAAATGTGGTCCCTGTTAAGCTCAGAATATTTGTCTTTTTGTTTACCGTGGAGGCTTGTGAGAAAAGTTTTCTTCATGAATCCAAGGTAACATGAGTTGATCGGTGATCGGTAATGTATTCTTTTTTGAAAAATCTGCTGCTTCTAGCAACAGTTATCGCAACTTAAAACTATCTCACTCTGCTGATTTCTGAGGGCAAAAAATAAATAAATAAACCCTGGCCCAAACAGAAATCTGCCATCATGAATGAACTGAAACAAACTGGCAGTTCCTCCTGATCTTCAGGCAGCACAAAGGCCTTTTACACTGCAGTGGAAGCTGTTGCATCAGGCGGTTAGAAGTCTTTTAGCTGCTCTGCAGTATTACGTTTTAGCTGTAATGTATTCATGCCAATTACCACAGAATGTCCTCCGGGGCTGTTGTGGTTGTTGTCTCATGTCTTTGAATATCTGTCTGTGTTTTCACATCTAAAATACTCTGGGAGACATTTTAGTCATGACCCGCTTAACGTTGCTCAGCCTTCAACTATATAATTATTTTATATTCTCGAAACAATTTCCATTATCAGATTTTTATTACACCTGTAGCAAACTTCAGTGTGCTGTGACTCGTGCCACCAGAGCTGGGTTGGCAGAAAGTCTTTCCACTTTTTCACAGATTATATCACATCAGATCTTATAGCTGACACATCTCCAGTTCAAAGCACAAAAGGCGAGCGTACAGTTACTCACACAAGGAGTGTCGCCCTGTAGGAGATACTTTATCCAGCCAAAACATAGTAGCTCGTATTTTGAGCCATTAATTATGTAGCAAGTCAATGGAATCACATTTTCTGTCAAGGGGAAGGTCCACTGTGGGAGTGGATGTGACTGTACTGAATAGTTTGAAGCTTCATTCATAACGTTGACATTCAAATTTTAAATCAGCATTCGATTGCTGCAGTCTTTATTTTTCTCTGTAAATCTGTTCATTAGATTTAAACCCCATATTTCTGCACAGTTGCAGACAGGGCAAGACTTAATGCAAAAGGCTCAGCTACGGGAGCCCAAAGTGGAGAGTAGACTTGTAGCATTGCACACAGGAGGCCCTACTGGAAACCAGACTAACCAGCACAGGCTGGAAGACTGGACCTGTTGCATTGGAGCAGCCTCTGGTAAGGAGGTCAGGAGGCCTGTGGTTTCTTCCTGTTTGGTGGAAATTGCACAAAACAGCAGTGATATTATCTGTTGTGTGTTGGATAGTTAGCTCCCATCCAGCAGCACCATGAGTAATTATTTATGAAAGAAGGCCCAACTAATTTAAAAATAGACTAACTGATTTCATGTAATTAACCACTTTATTTTAATTAAGGTTTTTTTAAAGCCCTCAAACTGTTGACAGCCATGGCCAAGAATGCCTTGGGGGAATTTCCTCAAATTTGGCACAAACGTCCACTCTTTGCTTGCAGCTTACAACTGAAAAGATACAGACATTTATATTACAAGAAGAACTATAACTATATAAGCTTTTACATGATATAGAAAGAAAACATATCAAACTATACATTTCTGTATACATATAGTACCTGCACCCATTAATTTATACTCACACACACACACCATGCATCATTCACTTACACACTACTATGAGTACATGTAAAATTAAAAACAAGGTACAACAGAAGAACCCCGAAAACATTGCTATCTTTCTTTTATTTTCTCGCCTTCTCCAGCTCATCCCCCCACACAACCCCCATGTTTTTATTCCCGAATAAACTCAATTGAGTTTGAATCTTCACTTTATTGGTTTATTTATTTTTGACTACATTTAAGAGTTTCATTTTCTTTATTTTGTCTCATGCTGTCATATCTCCTATGTAAAGCGTCTTTTAGGACACATAAAAGCACTATATAAGTCTGATTATTATTATTATGAATTTTATTATTATTATTATTGTTATTATGTTCAGTGTTGTACAGTGTGATTGTTGAAGGAAGGGTTGCTGCTTTTAACTTGTTTGTTCTTGTTGTTTGTGAGGTTGGCTATGACTGATAGCAATATCTCAGGAACAGCAGGGGAGACATCTGGTCAGGTACTGAATTGGTGAGACTAATCTTGGGTATCCACCTTGAAACTTTTCTGATTGTATAGATCGTCTGAGCTGTCCGATTGAAGATGCGTGTGTGCAGTAGGTTTTGAAGCATTGTTTACTGTTATGAGTCAGACATGGATGCAAACTGAAACTTGACTCATTTCCAGAGGCATACAACTGCAAGGTGGTAACTCTGGGGTTTTTTTTCCGCCTTATGACATTATAAAATATGACGGCAGATGTTTGAAGCTTTATTGTATAACCTCAATAGAAACTTTGACTATATAAAATATGACAGTCAGTACAGCACTATGAGTAGAGGTTTTTAATTTCATTTTTTTAAAGGCAGCAGCAGAACTTAAACTTTATATGACATTTGATCTACTGGCTCTACAGACAATTGTTCTGTACTGGTACTAAAGAAACCAAATTAGAAGGGACATGGTAGATTTTCCATTTTATTTGTATAATAAAAAAGCCTTTTCCCAAGATAACTGGATGACAAAACTAATCCAGTGTCTCATGGTGAAATGAAATCTCTGCTATGTGGTTAAAAACCTAAACAATGCAGATGTACAGTATTGAGTGCTGCATCTCGACAGGATGTCATTGGTTAGCCGCCTTGCTACCTTGTACAGAAACACAGTACTGTATCTGTGCTGCGGCTGACAGCTCTGTTTGTCGCTCTGGTTTTTTAAAAAAGCAGCAGCATCAAACAATCAGAGAATTTGGCAGAGCCATCGGTCATAGTGCGAGGCTTGCCAGAACAGCCGCTTTTTTTCCCCGCTGCCTGTCAGGCGCCTGTCTGTTCCCCCGCCAGATCTCCACTCCACTGTTGTAACGCTTATCTGGTGAGGAGAGAGAAGAGGAGGGAGGTGGGAATTGGCCTGAACTTATTAGAAAGTCAAAGTTAGTCCAGATCAGCCGGGAAAATGTGGCTGCTTCAACAAGCTGCAATTAAGCTCTGAAATGTCTTTCAGTAGCTGTGCTGCTGCTGGGAAACTAATACGGCTGTCTGTTTACTACAGAGTTTATTTACGATACTTGTTTTTCTTTATTATAGGATATTAAGTACAAATTCAGGGTGACAGGAAATGCTCCATATAAGATGCACAATGAATTACAGTGGCAGTGTTTGGGTAAAGCTGGGTGTAGTGTGTTTGCTGTTTGATATTTAAATTTGGGTATAGCAGCTTTTTTATCTTTACCTGACTTTTGGGAATACAAATATATCTTCCCACAGATGCTTTCTTTGTCATTTAACAGAAGAAGCCAAATTTCTCAGATGTTTAACCAAGCAATGATTGTGCTTAAGGCCTTGTCCACACGTACACAGGTATATTTGGTTGTGTAGCTTTTTCTTTGTGTTTTTGCCCCCTTTTAAAACGCCCCTGCACTTTTGCACAGACCCAACCGACGGAGCCTTTATTCCACTCCAGTGTGTGATTATACACTGTATCACTGCATCCATGATCCGTGATATGTAACACAACAGCGTCGGCCTCCAGTGTAACATGCATCAGCAGTGCTTTCTAAACGATAACAAAGACAGAACATGTCAATCATTTACCTACTCTGAAGTATGGCGGCTGATCTGCTAAGAGGCTGCAGAGCTCCTGAATCCTTCTGTTTTCCTAATTCAAGGACATTTATGGCTGCTGTTTTTCTTCTTTGAATTAGCCCTTAATTGTTTACAGCTGCCTTTTACATCTCCGGCATGTGGTCGTCAATCAAATATGTATACAAAACATCCTATGTCCCCATCCGTGGTCGCGTCTTTCCGGCTTTACATTATACACAGACCTCGTTGCTGTCCCCCCTTTCAGCAGTCAGACATTATATACAGAACAGCGATGCAGTAAAACAGTGTGATAGTGGCTATTGAAAATAAACCACCAAAATCCATCCGGTGTGAAGAATCGCTGTTTGTTAGGTTAAAATGCGTCGTTATCTCTTTTGTTAGGCGTCATAAATGAGGTGACATTTCGTGCGATGGCAGACATGACCAAAATAATGCTGTTTCTAAACTTTCGAACGGGACTTTCTACATGTTTAGACATAATTGAACATTTACTTCGACAGTACGGAGGAATAGAGGTGTCAGAAGACATCTGATGAAATGATGATAACTTTTTTCAGATGTGTGATTGATCAACATCTTCTTTGTGTGACTTTAGGTTTGAGGTTAGATCAGCCCCTGTTGGTTTGGCATGCATTTGTGCTTCAGTTGTATTTTTACATTTTCATTTCGACATCAATTTCTTATGACAGTGTGTGAACGGGAATTATTTAGGCATGCACGGTTTATTTATTTAATTATTTATTTTATTGCCAGCATGCCAATATATAACAATTCATTTGGCTGATATCCGATACAGATATATGCACTTTTTTTCCAACCTAATTTTTGTGATCTACAGAGTCAGATATTGGCCAATACTGATGACATGTTGATATTATTATGCAACCCTACTTCTTTTTTTTTTTTTTAGAGAGCAAAGGTGAAAACACCATTTACAAAAATGCCTGTGTTGGTGTGTTGGTGTGGACTACGCCTAAATAAAAAAGTTTAAAATGGGAATAATTCAGGAGTTATTTTATCAAAGATTATTAAACGAGACTGTAAATCTGATTAGATGCCGGTGGATTTTAAATTGCGTTTTAAAACTCATTAAATTGCATTATGAAGGGATCTCTTGGTGGCCAGTGTAGTTTAGAGGTACTATTAAAGGGATGAATTAAAGTGCCTTCAATATACTGGACATATGGGTATTTGATTATAGTATTCACCATATGCCTGCTGTGGTGGGAATCATTTGAATCGCGGGTCTCTGTAAATTAGAAGAGTATGCTCCAGACTTGCTCTATATGAAATATGTCCTGAGAGAATTTAGGATTTGGCGCTATATAAATAAAACTGACGTGACTAATGTGGCTTTGTCCAAAGTGAAAAAATATGTCTGCAAACTCAAAAATTGACTAATTGTAAGCAGAAACAAAATGTGATTTTTAAGGGGAGCCAGGCCAGCTGTTTCCACCTGCTTCCAGTCTTTTTGCTCAGATAAAATTACTATCCTAATCTTGATAAATTGTGACCGAGATGTGCAATGAAAGCATATTTAACAATTGAAAAGCTGCCAGTGCTTTCTGTTGGACAAAGTGTGTAATAGAGACACTGTTTGTAAATTACCTCAACCATACTTTTTGCATTTCTTGTCACTTATTGTTTACCGATGTATCTTTGATAAGCTAATATCAACTAAAATATCTGAAGTCTTTGAGAGAAATTTCCAAACTTAACATGTCTTGACTCCGGTTCTGTACTTTAGACACAGACATCAGATTGCTATGTTTAGATGTATTTATTTGTTTTAACTTGCCCAAAAAATGCTTAAACATGAATATTCTTGATTTCTTGGTATTTCAGGGTTCCTGCCAATCCTTAAAAAGTCTTAAAAGTCATTGAATTCAGTAATCTAAAAATAAGGCCTTAACTGGTAATGACTTCAGTGACTTCCACGCTCAAACATGGGAGGTAGGATTTTATTTTAATAATTCTGACGCTGCATAGTTAAATCTCATAATACTTGGTAACATCTTTTTTCTTTTTTTCTTTTTTTTTGGTTTTAATTAAATAATTTAATAAATTACCATCATGATGGGAATCCAAGCAGTGAAATCTGACATGAGTTAAAAACACAAAATTGCCACTTTTATGATAATGTAATTTGTTCATTGTCGTCCATGTGTTTCACTTTAAAAAGGGTTGGGTTTTTTTTTTCAGCATTTGGCATTAAATTAAAGTTTTCACTGGAGAAAAACAAGTCATGTTTTATGTTAAAATAAACATTTGGGCAAAATAAAATAGTCCGCCTTCAATTTTGGTTATTAGAAAATTTCTTGTAAACTTAATTCTGAGTGGCATTAAAAAAAAAAAAATCTTAAAAAGTCTTAAATCTACCTTGCCTCAAGCTGCAGGAACCCTGGATGCAGCTTGATCAAATCAAACAAGAATTAAACAAAACAAAAATCAGATCAATCTGAATAAACACACACACATACATTACAAAACAACTAAAACACATAAGTATAAAAAGTTACACTGTCAGAGCAGATATTGATCATCTCGCTCTTGGTAAAAGAAAACAAATGGGTGTATTATATTTAGATTTATTCATTTAAATGTCTTGATATGGGTCAGAATGCTGTTTCATCCAGAGCTGTGATTCAGGAAACATCTACTTTTCCAGTAATGGGAGCAAAGGCTTTGTCTCTTTGAAATATCCACAGAGTTGTCAAAGAGACTGATTTTACGTGAGTCAACGGGTCACTTTCATCATCCTTCAGATGACTTTCCACCCCCACCACCTGTTATAATAACGTTAGACGCTAAAAGGCCGCGGCCGGCTGTTACTCCATCTGATGTGCAGTTGGTTCAGACCTGCACTTGTGGCTTGACGTGATGAAGATCTCTCTGTGTCGGGGGTATAGATCCGCCGGTGTCTCCTCTCCGGCGGGGACAGTGAACTCTCGCATCACAGTTCACAGACGAACGGGCAGAGAGGTAGATACCTTTTCTTATCTCTGTCCTGAGTCTGAGTCTTAGAGCGAGAGAGAGAGGGGGGAGAAGATTACTGAGTCTGCAGCTGAAGCAAAGTGCAATGCCATGTTTAAGTACATAATGTACTGAACATGGACTGTGCACAGTAGGGTGGCATTAAGAGCTGGAGCAAGGCTAAGACAAATAAGGGTGTGTCCGCTACAGACTTCAGCTTTTATAACGCGGCTGTGAAATGAAAGCGTTTATCATCAGGCAAAGCGGTTGGTGTTATTCTAACATACAGCAGGGTGTGCTGCGTCAGATGTTATCTATGGCCTGAGGCAGAGTCTCAGCACATACGGAGAGGGTTAGGTAAGATTCTTGAGGTGAAAGGACTCAGTCAGTGTCGCGCACTCGCACAGTTTCGTTGCTGACTCATGGGGTGTTTAGGCTGCAGCTGATGTTTTCAAAATCAATAACCTTTTCTTTAGATTAAGTAATTACTTGTCGGACCCATATAATGCCAAAAAGATATATGCTTAAAAAATGTGTGACATAGCTGATTTTAAAACTGCACAAATAATGTACGAAGTAAAACAATGAATTTCTTCCTGCTTGTATTCAGAAGCTGTTTCAGATCAGAAAGAGTAATGAAGAACTTAAGAGAAAAGGTGTGTTAAAAAAAAAACAGGATAAGGACAAACATAAAGAGCAGCTGTGCATCTGTCAGTGGGGTTACCTTGATATGCAAATTTAAAAGTAAACGTGTATAAGTATAAAAATATGGTGGTAAACAAACGTAAAACTAGGGTATGATTATTATTTTGTATAAAATGTCTCAGAATCCGTTATTTATCTCTTTTTGGCCTTCTGGTGTCTAATACTGTTTTTTATAAAACTTAGTCGTAAATGAGGGACTCATTTGAATATATTCAGTAAAAAGCTCACTTTGGGCCGCTGTGCTAGCTAAGGTTACAGCTCAGTTAAGGAGGACACCTTTAATGTTTACGTCTCATTCTGTCACCGCCACTCGTCAATAAGGAGGTGCAGGCTCCCTTTGCGTGGTGTTGGCAGGTGTAGTTCTGTAGAAAGAAAATAGCTCCTACACAACAAATTCTGTGGATTATCTTCAGTAACCGAGTCATGATTCGTGATTCAAATGTATTATTTTGCCACTCTGAGCGCCACAAGCTGAGTGCCATCTAGTTCCATTATATTGGAAAGACGGCAAACATCTCCACGGCCGATATCTTCAACAGTCAGCAACTCACACCAAAAAAATCTCATGAACAACACCACAGGCAAGATGAAAAAGATGTATTTTGTGTCCTTTTAAAATCATAAAAAAGGTGCATCACAAGGCTCATCTTGGCCATTTGGCTGTTATTTTAGGAATTTTCCAAAAATAAATATCACTGTATTGAAATAAGGCCAGTTGTGGCAGATTGCAGCAAACATCTGAAGCAAAATTTATTTGTATTGGCAGCAGGTTAAAATAATCTGACTCCACGGGCAGAATTTCTTCGCTAAAGGCTGCACACAAAAGCCGTCGAGGCTGTTCAGACACCACAATGGTTTTGATTGGTTTGCTTTGTATTTCCTGGCACAGTGCAGACATTTTCTGTGCCACTGTTTGCCACTGCTCTGTATTTGTTTGACTAATGTGAGAGAGAGAGCAGTGGGCATAGTGATGGTCGGACCTCAACCCAGAAGGGTACCGCAGTTTCTCTCTGTGCTGTTAGAGAAAGTGAAACTTCCAGTTTCTGTTACAGAAGTAAAAAAAAACAAACAAAAAACTCTTTAAAGTGATTTCAATGATAAAAAAACTTGTTATGCAGCCCAGCACCATTACAGTGCTCAACAGTATATCCCACAAATCACCCCATTTTTCTTAACATGGATCATATACTCCATGTTATTATAAAACAATGTAATGTTTGTTTTTTTTAATCCTTTGAAACCTGAGAAAAATGGCTTGATTTCTTTCAAAAACAGGGAAAAAAAGACAACGAGCAACAAAGGAAAAAAAGGCCCAAAAATTAGTAAGAAATAAGTCAAAAGTACAAGAAAATAACCTGAAAATCAGAATTAGAAGTACAGTAAAAAGTACAAGACAAATTTATTAATTTATAAATAAATTTAAAAGGATATATACATAGAAGAAAAGAAAGTAAAATACCAAGCAAGCATGAAAAATGTTCATAAAATTCAAATAATTCTGTTACATAATTTCAAATATGCAATTACAATAATTATCAATAAATATATTTTATAAATTAAGATATAAATAATATAAAATATGTATCTATTTTTTCCCCAAGACATTTTCTTCTAGTTTTTTAAAAAATAATTTTCTTAATATACTAATTTTATACTAATTTTTTTTTAACATGTTTTCAAAAGAAATCAGTCTGCTTTGGGTTCAAAAGTTAAAAAAATTGTGACAGGCAAACAGCATATGTCACTTCAAGCAGCTTTCAGAAGAAATTTTTGGAGATTCGCTTATTAGCTTTCGTACAAAGAGCACAAACATGAAACTACAGCCTTGAAACTTGTAGCTTAGCACGGAGAGACTGTAAACAGGAAAACAGTTTACCCTGACTGTGGCCACAAGTTACAAAAGCCCCAGCACCTCTAAAGCTCGCTGATTAACACAAGCTTTACAGGTACTAGCAGGCAGATTTCTTAACCTTCGGTAGAGCCAATCAGTCAAGGGTTAAACGTCTTGTAACTTGACAGACGGGGATCAGTCCTGTGGCTGAGGTGACACCAGACATGGCTGTAACTACAGCAGGACAGGGAGGGCTCAGACGGCAAAAAGAGAAAAAAAATTAAAAAAGAGACATTAGAAGAAAGTGAGTGGAGGTCATGGATGCAGAAAAACCTCAACAGTCACTGTACAACGATGTGTAAAATAAATCCTTGTAAATCTTCATGATTTACCGATGAGCTAACATAACATTTTATTTATTTTGTTCTGTGTTCTCTTAATCTTTCTCTACACGCATCTGATGTGTTAATTTAAAAAAAAAAAATTGAAAAAATTAAATTTGAAACAAAGTTCAAGTTTTGATCTTGAATTGTAAAGAAAAATCCCAAAAATTAAAAATAAATATAAGTGTATGAAAAGGTTAATTTCAATTTAAATATAATTTTGATTTAATTCTGGTATTTTTTTAAATTTTCACTCATACATAATTTCATATATGAGGTCTTATTTTTTTGTTGCATATTTTATACAAGAAAAGCAGAAACAAGAAACCTACAAGAAAAACGTCATCCCTGCCCCACTGTGTTGTTTTGAATTTTGTTATCATCATGAATGGGTCATCACTGTAGTGCTGTTGTTCATTGTAAACTCCAGAAAGACTTCTCAGAAAAGCAGATTAAAGAAATATTCACAAAAACTAATGCTAGTCTGCTGGTAGCCAGGAAGTGACATAAAGATTCTCACTCTTTTCTGTCTCTCACCTTTTTTTTCACTCTTACAGCTCCTCGCTGCATTTCCGCACTTCTCTCCCTTCATCATCCTTTCTGACTCAAACTTCACTCGCTCTGTCATACTGTTGCTCTTTGACAGTATTTCTTTTCTTTTTTTTTTTTTTGCTCATTAACACTCTAAATTCAGTCTCCTGCTCGCCTGTCTCTGCCTCTGTGTAGTCGCATCTGTGGGGACCAGATTACAAAGCTTGCACATGCAAAACCTGACAAGAGAGAGAAACCTCGTAGGACTCACATTATGCCACCGCTGTGCACTTTCATGCAGAGATGGAAAATGGAATATCTACACACAAACGCTGTTTGTGTGGATGAAGAGGTTTACTTTTTCATTTGATAAAAGACCTTAAAGGTCTCAACACAAACAGCCACACGAGTACTTTGAGTAGATAAAGTGGTATTGAATTGGCAAAAATATGATTTACTTCAGGAACTATTAAATTCATGAACAAGTGAACACGATAACAAATTTTAAAAGACACTCACTGCCATCTTTTCGACTGTGAAAGGTTTTAAAACGTCGTGCTTTGGGACACATTTTAGTTAAACGTATTAAGGTTTGACACAGAGCCCTATCAGTGACTTCAGTGTGTAGTGACCTTCAAATATGGGATTTATTAATGCAATGATATTTTGGTGACATTTAATTTGTTGGGGTTTAACTTCCTGTCAGGTGACCGTGATGTTTCACTTAATGTAGCTATAGATGTGCTGCAGTTAGCATTGCGCAATCATATCGAAATAAATATATAAGAAATTTGAACATTTCTGTTGATATGACAGGCCAACAAGATGACACTTGAATTACGTGACTGAAATTCGGTGAAATAGGTCAGTTTTGGTTTGTTTTGGCTGTTGTCAGGATTCTTTCAGGGTTAACATCGTCCAAGTCTGTTAGCCTTTTGAAGTCGACATCACTTTCCTCGTGCTGAATTTCTGACACCTTACACAAGTATTTAAACTTTTGAACCCTGACCAGTGTGATATCTTTTAAAAACATGGGGAAAAAACAACAAGCAACTTGGAAATCACAGGAAATTAGTAGATTGAGATTTTTATGATCAGATTTTTTTTATTGACATTTATTGTTCAGCATGTATCCATGAACTGGTCTTTCTTAAAATGAGTCGCAGCAATACATACAATTAATATCTAAAAGACAACATTGCTGAAATGAGATGAATTTTAAAATAGATTGACCCACTTACTGGACCAAGAAAATGACTGATAATGACTTTAATCACTTCTCTCTTTTTTGTTAGATTTGCTTTTTGGTCATTTTTAAAGTAATGTTCATGTACTTTGTACTTTCTTTTTTTTTCAATTTTCTAAAAAAAAAAAAGAGCAAAATTTCCTTATTCCCACAATTTATTTTCTTTTTTTCTTCTTGTTTTTCTGTTATTTTTCAAGTAATATTCTTGTACTTTTTACTTTTTTTAAAAAAATTTCTTTTTCCTTCTCTCCATGTTTTTGAAGAAATTAAGCCCTTTTGCACAGGTTTCAAAGGGTTAAAGTAAGATCATTTTTACGATTTAAAAAAGAATGACGACGCAGGCCCTTAGATGTACAGTGAGTTTCAGTGTGTACAGTCTGTGAAGATTAACCAAACAGGCAAGTGCACTTATGAGATTTACCGTTACCAGTATTTCCAACAAATTCTGGACAAAGTACAAATGTGTCTGTATTGCGGCCTGCTGGGTCCTGCAAGTGGAAATTACACGTGAACCTGTTGAAGCTCCTCTGCTTGTCTCAGCTGCCCTCCTCTGCTCTCTGTGCAGGGGGCACAGCCGAACACTGAACACAATAACGGGCCGTCCCTCAAAATATCTGACTGCATAGCTGAGATTTAAAAATGGACATGATGCAACTCCTGGTGTGTTTGTCTTTGTGTCTGCGTATGCACTGCAGGTGGAACAAATAATCAATATCGCTGTATACAGTGATATGTTCTCCTGCAGTACTTCACACAAAAGCACCGTGTTGCCATACTGAAGCTGTTTTTCTTCCTTTGTTACCGACATTTGAACTCTTGGCTGTTCTTTTTCTGTTCTGTAAACATTCAGCTGTTTAATGGCAGCTTGACATTTAAATGTTGCCACAGATATTGCTGTGTGTTTTTAAGGCTTAGGCGGTGTGTCTTTTGGGTTGTGGTTTCATCTCAGCTGTTTCATCTTTGCTATCTGTGAACCTCTGTTAAACTCGCAACTTACAACAGTGTAATTGGTTCTTTCTTTTACAATTATTTTTTGACATTTGAAGATGTTTATCTTTAGCTGCACACGTGGAGATGCATCACAGTTAAAGGAGCAGTGTGTAAGATTTAGAGATTAATTGGCATCTAATGGTGATTATTGCAGATTTCCATCAGCTGAGACTTCTCATGATTACTGCTTTTTTGTCCGTAGAAGTCTCTTATTCTCCAAAACTTAGGATTTCTGCATTTGAAACGGTAAAAACAGTGAATAAAGAATTTTATGTTGCAAATTATTATTTCTGCAGTGTTGTTTGGTATGAAGACGGCCATTAGCCTTGCACCTGCTAATGTGTGCTGCTATTTTCTCTAATTGCTGCTGAGATTTAGAGGTTACAGAGGTTTTTACTGGGAACCAAATTATCCACAGATTTTTTCTACTCTCCAAATGAACAAACCAGGTGATTAAAACCGGTAAAAACACAAAATAAATCAGTTTAATGGTACAAATCAGTGTTTCTTCTATGCTGTTTGGTTCACCACAGATGGGCTGTTCACCCAGGGCCTATCCACAGAGGTTTTCTCCTCTCCAAAACAAACAAAACAGAGGATTTAAACCAGTAAAAACACTGAATAAAGCAGTGTCATGTTCAAAATCAGGGTATCTCCTTTGCTGTGTGGCATGTCAGTATCAGCCATGTATGCTCACCTTTTAGCTCTGATAATATAAGATCCCGATGTTCAGGAGGTTTTAAACAGCAAATTAAAACTGATAAAAACACTGGAACTGCAACAATTCTTACTTTCAGAGCATTATACACTGAAGACAACATACTTATTATATAATATTCAATTTCTGCCAGTGAATCCCCCTAAAACCCACACACTGGACCTTTAAATTTCTTGCAGAATATCTTAATTTTGGAGAATGAGCTGTGTTGTGATACCATCATGTATGTAATCATATTGTATTATGAGCTAACAGTTTGATTCTGCGGCCGAGCATCTGTGTGCATGTCCACTCCTTGAACCCAGACGGAGACACTTAAGGATGAGTTCTGCTCTAATGAGTTGTGTTATAGCTTTCAATGTCAAGAGTGTGTTTGAGTGTGTGTGTGTGTGTGTGTGTGTGTGTGTGTGTGTGTCTTCATTGCTTATTTGTTCAGTAGAACAAGGAATATGACATTCAAAGCAAGAGTAGATCTTAGCAGTAAAAACGGTTGCATATAGGCCAGGGACACATAGAGACTCATAGACAACAGTCCCGTAGCCACATGTGACATCAATTGGTGAGTCACATGGACTCTCGGTGTTGGATGATCTCAACCACTAACTCCTAAATGCCGCTTATTGTGTCATGAAATGCCAGCGTTCTAACGGGGGGTTTGATAAACACGGCGAGCAGTAGCAGAGTGTGTATTTATGTGTGTACACATGCATGATTGCGCACTAAATTCCACCGGCTCATATATAAGGACACACGTGATTGTTGTGATGAGTTTGCGATTATGCACCTAAAGGTTAAACGCACTCATTAAGTTACAGTCATTAAAAGTTTTGAATGTTAAACTCATCATGCGGTGAAATGTGACGCATCAGACTGCTGCTCGTGTCTCGCGGCCTCTCATCACGTATGTTCTGAAGGCACTAACTAAAGAACGCGCTGCACCCATAGGCCCCTGCAGTGTGCTGGGTTATGTTAATGACATGGCTGCACAAAGGAACTGTCTGCTTTAATTATGGAAGAGTGTTGGGCTCATGGCTCCTGCTCCCCTTTTCTGCCTCTTTGATATTCCTTCCTCTCCTTCCACGCAGTTCCTTCCTTTTTTCACCTCTCCCCCTATGTGGGCCCTTTGATTTCCCCTCCCCTCGCACCATGAGGAGAGGTGGACTAATCCTCTGAATCAAATGTGTCACCTACTCTAAGCAGGAATGAATAGGCCCTAGATTACCACTGGACACTAATCGCATTTAGCCTCCACGATGATAGCTTCTGTTCTGGGCTGGGCGGTGCATGGACGGAGGCCGCGGTGATTTAATGCATGTCTTGAGCTTTGGTGGGGCCCAGCTGTTGTCATGCACCTGTTGAGCTTCTTCCTTCCTCTTCTGTCATGGAGGAGGGAAGCTCATAAACCTTTATGGTTTGAAAAGATGGAGAGGAGTCAGGTTTGTTTACAAAGCACATATAGAGTCAGTTAAGGTTACCAGCTTAAGTTACTAAATATAAACAACAAGCTGTTGACCAGGAACGTCGGTCAGGAATGGTGGTCAAAGTTATGAAAATAACATACAAACGGAAACAAATGAATGGTTTTGGTATTTCTATCAATTATTAACCCAAACGCCACTATAAATGTTGGTTTTGTACATTCTGTAAACTACGTTCATGCTACATTTGTAGCATTTGTACATTTGTTATAATGTAGTAGACATGTTCAGTTTTTATATTTCTTTTGTTTCAGCAATATTGTGGTCAACATGTGGATATGTTTATGCACACAAAACATTTGGTTATGGTTAAGAAAATATCATGTTTTAACTTAAAATATGAAACCCAGTCCCACTCCTAACTGAATTATATTTTGGCAGTGGCCCATGGTGCCAGATACCTTTACACAGAGGCACACATGCTTTCTTTGGTGCACCAAGCAACTGTTGTAGTATAAAGAGCAAAAATGTCAGCACAGGGCAAGACGGGTGGTGGATGGGTCAAACAAACTCCAGACTTTCACCCATGAGACCGTTGTTTGTCTCATTTGAAACCAAAAGTCAATCGTCAACATTGTTTTATTAAAGTTGTGTGTAGCATGTTACTCTATTGAGGTATATGATTTATGTTGTTACATTATTAGGGTTGCAACAGAATGAGATTATTGCAGTAAGATAACAGTCTTTATTATTATTATTATTATTATTATTATCAGTTAAAGTAACCGTGAACAGAATCAAAACTGAGGGATTTTTAGGCTGGTGAGATTTTTTGTTGATGTTTAGTGCCACTGTCCCAGCATCAATATTTGACAAGTTTTGAGTGAGAAGGTGTTGCTTAAAACCCCACTTTTGGTGTCATAGTCACAGCTGGAAATGCTGCCAAGGCTCCCAAAAAACCATAAGTTTTGTTGTTTGTTGGTCTTGAATAGTGGTCTGCAGCTATGCAGTTGTCCTGTTAGGTGTCACGCCATCCACCATCTCCTGCACCTCCTGAAGACAGAGTCAGCTTATATACTGTAATCAGAACTACCTCATTTTAGAAATGATGATATGAAACATATGAAAATATTCAATGTATCCGTATAGTTTTCAGAAACATACAATGCCAACATTTTCTTCTGGCCACTGAGCTGCAATTATAGTAACTTTGTTTTCACCTAGAATGGATTTTTGGCGCCATGTTTGCAACAATTGCAGCGAGCATCATGTTCAGTTTGGGCTTCTTCGTCTTTAATTCCCTTAATGTATCGCAGACGTTTGCTCTAAGAACATACAAGGATTACATTTTTGGAGCATTTTGTAGACAACTTTAATTTGAAACACAACTGAACTGACTGTTAGGGGAAGACCCATCTGGGAAAATAACCGCCACAACGACTGCTCTGTTCCTCTTCAAGCAGCAGAACAGCATGTCCAAACTGGCAAATTAAAATCAATCAAACCGGTTTCTCTTGAGCATCAACAGAGCCTTGAGAATCTATAGGCAGGGCAAATATATTTGCATACAAGATTTAATTTATGGGGTAATTTATGCTTTACATAACGGTTGCGATGAACAGGATCATCGTGGTGTCTGTGCCGTTCTGAACCTTTAAAAACAAAATATATAAATATTGGATTTTTGGGACATACATACTAATGTCATTTTCTGTCTCGTCTGTTTTTGACAGGATGTATTTTATTGATTTTGTAACCTTGTAAGGGCGTTTTGAGACCATCCTTTATGTCTGCTCAATAGTGCAGGCATCTAGACAGTTTTTTAAAAAGGCATCAGGGTATAGCTCTTAAAAATTGGTGTAAATGATTAAATTCCTCTTAAAGCTTTCATTTAACCCTTTAAAACCTGAGCATATTGGTTTGATTTCTTTTAAAAACATGGCAAGAAACTAATGCTGATCCAGGTTTCAAAGCGTTAAAGAAATCCCAAAACTGTTAGAAAAATTATACTGACATATTTTTAAATAACAGTATAAAGCCAATGAAAGTAAGGCACTTAAAGAAACAAATAGCACAAGTTTTACTGACAAATTAATTTTGTTTGAATACTTTTCACTGCACAGGACATTTCACACATATTTCATACAGTTTATCTGCTACAACTGAGCCAGAAAAACCACCAAACGCTCTCCATCTCGTGCTCATCTACGAATAAGGATTTCAAGGGCTCTAGTTTCCTTGATCTTTCCTCACCCTGCGCGTCTCTTTCTCAACACATATTTCATGCAAATACAGTGTCGAGGGCACTGGAGCAAAGCTATTTGCAGCTTGACCAACAGTAAATTTTCATTCTGACAAGCCTCGTTCCACTGTCTTCTCCGTTTGCCTTCTCACTCCCCCTCCGCTGCTGTCTCCTTGAACCATCCAGCTGTGGAGCCTCTCATCAACGAGGCCTTGTGTCCCTCGGTCTCCCAGTCCTTCTATCGTCTTCGTCTCTCTCCTTATCCTCCTCCTCGTCATCTCTCTTCGATCATCTTCCTCCCGAGTGCTGTGCATTTTATGACCGCTCATATAGTGAATCCAGTCTTTCACCGGGACAAAACGACTGCCCTTGGAGTGACACTCTGAACATGCTGTCCCCTGGCCGTCCCCCCCCTCCTTTTATTCCCCAATCTGAATAGATTGACACACAGATGGCCTGAAGGACACATGCTGTAATGTGTGTGTGTGTGTGTATGTGTGTGTGTGTGTGTGTGTGTGTGTGTGTGTGTGTGTGTGTGTGTGTGTGAGGGTTTTGGGCATTCACGTCCACGCATGTGTGACTTAATAGTTTCATCCAAAGTTTCACTCGCCGCACATGTCTTGAGAATTGATTCCTGATGTTTAAAGCTACACATCTCCAGCTTTACGGGAAAAGTATAAGAATGCATTCAAAGCCACAACATGCTTTGTTTTGACCGCCATGAAACAGCTAAAATAGCATGAAGGAACAATTTTTTGTCCCTCACTTACATCAGTTCCAGATGAGCAAAACATATTTCCCAAAAGGAAATGTTTACGTGTGTGCACTGCTGTCATGCAATGCCCATCATGTTGCGGTTGGAGGATGATGATGCCTTTACAGGCAACGAGGTCAAATGTGACCAACATTGTAAGTACATCCTCATATACAGACATTTTAATTCAGCACAAAAAGCCAGTTTGTTAATAACTAACCCCCGGAGTCCATTCTTCAAAGCATTATTGTTATTGCTGTCGCTGCTGTGGGCTTGGATGTTTTTAAGCAGCACTCATTACAAAATGAATGTGGTCTAAAAGGATAAAGTTGATACATATAACGATAATTCAGGTCCGAGTCACGCATGTTAATGGAATACTTCATCTCCCAAATGATAATGATGGTACCTGAATTACCAGTAGTCGCTCAGTTATTGTTTTTTAATCCACAAGTAAGTTCATAGTCATGATTAGTCAAGTCCTTAACTTCCAGTTTTGAGTCTAGAACCAGTTATAATACACTCTTTGCCTAATGTAATTCCATTTTACAGATTAATAATATATTACATTCACAAAAATCTCAAATGCTTTTTCATTTTTGACCCAAACTTTTTAACATCCTGGAATTCTGTTTTTGTTGTGCAGCCTGGTTTGTGTTTGTGGTACCTCGCTGAACACGGGAGCTGCTGGTCTACCACTGCCTCAGTCCTTTGGGTTTTTTGTAATTGTGCGACTCTAAAGAAAGGGAAAGTTGGATTAGTCGGAAATTTTATGTGAAACAGGGCAAGGAATTGAAATTCCTAAGATTATTTGGCAGGTGAAGTATTCCTTTAATGGTGACTGTATTGCGAGCTGAAAAGATTAACCTCATCTGCAGCAAAAATCCATTTAAACTTGTAATAATGATAACTTTATTTATATAGCACCCTCAAAAACAGTGTTCAAAGTTCTTCGACAAAGAAAGCAGAGGCAAGAAACCACAGAGACCATAATGATTAAAAGCCAAACAATAATATTGAACGAAGGCCAGACAAGAATTAAGGTGGAATTACACAAATGATTAGAGATGGAAACATGTTAGGAAAAATACAATAGCATTATAAAGGCAGCAAACAGAAAATGTTATTTCTCCTCGTAATAATAAGCAGGATAGAGACAGAATAAAAAGATAAGTTAAAAGAAAAAATAAAACATAAATTAAAAAGAGACAATGCCACATAAAAGCAAGTCTATAAAAATGGATTTTAAGAAGTGATTTTAAAAAGTCATTGATTCTGCGAGCCTTATCTGCATCTTTAAACAAAATGTGTGTTAAATTCCTTCAATGAGACTTGATTGTACTTAAATCTCAGTGAATGTACTCACTCTGCGTTTTTTCTGGTGAAGAGGGTGTGTTTTGGGGGTTCCAGTTGCGAGATTGTATTCGCACTTTAGTAAACAATGAATGCCTCTTTTGTGCCTGTAATAGCATCAACGTGACTTCTGTTTTCACTCTGGATGCATATTTTAAGACATTTATCGTGTCTGCTCTTCCTCCACGTTAATGATGAACAGTTGGTTTCTCATGTTAAGCTTTTATGATAAAATACACGCTTGTATACATGACACTGATTGCACAACACTCTCCTGAAGCCAAGAATGTACTACTTTTTTTCTCTTGTTGTCTTGCTCACACTCTTGTTAGACACGTTTGTGATGCCTCAAGCTGCTGGCACTGATGCCATTAATTACAGCAATAGTTTGATAGTGTTTTGTGCCACTGGTTTGTTGGCTTCTTCTAGTTACGTTCACAAGACACGTCGGATGTAAGATTTAATTTACTGCTTATTTTGTCTAAGTAAGATGGGCCAAGGTTAAGTGCAAAGTAAAGAGGAGAAGGTGTGAAGGTGGTAATGAGAAGCATTAAAAAAACCAAAGTGCCACAATGGGGCCTTGTTTTCATGCGAACTCGCCATTGACAGGGGAGATCTGCTGTATGCCAGGCCACTACAGATTGTTTTTTCCAGAGAATATCCATGATGCAATGTGCTGATGTAAAGTAGACGACTGGAATCTTGGCTGACATTTTTGCTGAAATTATAGATAACCAAAAACCATTGCAGTGCACTCATTATCTCTCCTCCTTGACTTCTCAAGACTACCCCACTTAAAAAACGTATTGTTAAGAGAGCACCTCAAAGTATTTCTGGAGGCAAGCCGTCTAAAACTGCCAGTCGCACGGTTGATGATGATGATGTCTTTTGCTGAAATTGCAGGTGTAATTGGGGCCTTTGTATGTTAAGATGACACGTTGCACCCCCGGAGTCAGAGCTCTTTATGACTTGCCATGTTTAGCCTTGCACGGCTCGGTCTGCATCGTCAGAAGATCTTTTCCCCGGAGGCAGAACAGCGAGGCAGGATCTGATCTTTTCCATCCACCATCATTCATAGTCCTGACAGGCCAGCGAATTCCACACACCCCTCCCTGCCTGTAGTTCAAAGCCTTACATTTGCCACCAGAGAGGGGGGGGTGTAGTGGTGAACTTGGGGCCCACAGACAGAATTTACCCTCAAGATGTTTTCAGTTGAGCGTCCTCTGAAGTGGGAGGACGTTTTCTGCTTCTGTTTTAGACTCTCTTAACTCCACTGTGGGTATTTTATCTGGTGAGATCTTATTGGTGCTGTTTTTTTAGATACGTAGAGGAAGTAGGTGAAGCACCTAACCTACAAAACAAGCCTCTCCTGCAGCGTGCCTCACTGCTTTGAAAATGTAGAACTTTTGTGGTGAGACACTCCAGGTGTTTTTACATGCACTGGTTAATTTTGGGCTATTCTGCTTCCACAACAAGTCGTCTTTCAGACCTTTGAAAAGAAAACATCCAAAATACTCATTCTGGTGTATGTTGTAATACAGATTTCTATTTTGGAAATGAATGCAAAAAGTGCATATTTAATTACATAATGCACTTTTGACTTGTAAAATAAAAAATGATTGTCTTACTGTAAGTAGTGAACTAGGGAAGTTTCATGGCGATATCTATAAGTTAAAATTATTACCCTAAAGGCCTGGAGTGTATCCCCTTAAGTTTCCTTAAGGCTTACAACTGTGATGCATTTATTAAAGAGTCAAGAAATTGATTTGTGCTACTTTATGCTTGTCTGAATTGTTGGATTTAAAAATAGTGGGGCAAACACTCACACAAAAATCTCTGAAATCCTTAAATGACATGATCCCATAAATAACTTTGACAAGCGCTTTAAGTGAGATTGTTATAACATCCTGAACTGAATTGAAGGCCGGTTTCACAGACTTCTTTGAAAATGTAAAGATGTGGTGGTGATGTCGGGACTTCAAGGTCAGGCTTAGTCGGATAGACATCACTCAATCAGTCACGGTGAGCACGAGGCTTGGCCTCTAATGGATCTTGTTAAACCCTCCTCCCTGTTTTGCTCTCTGGAACACTTCCAGTCTTATACAGAGCTATCGTATTATTAGATATTCCTGTTAAGAAGCTTTATGACTTGGTGCCATAAGGTCAAATGACAACTTGAATTGCATTTTGACACCAGACCCCTAAACGCCTCCTGCACTTTTGATCAACCTCCTGGTGAACTTGATCTCCTCATGATGTAGGTCTCAAACTGCCATACTACCTTTTTTGGTTCGGCATTTTGACGGGTCAAAAACAACGTCCTCATCTGTTTATGTACTATTCAAGACTAACGGTACATTATTTTGCACATTTCTTATTTAATTTTCCCCATGATTAAAAACTGTCTTTCTATTGCTTCAAAGTTTTCATCTACAGCACCTCAGCTTAGCCTTGCACTTTGCGACGCAATATTGATCATGACCCAGTTTCCTTGTGAAACCTCTCAACCACGTATTGTTTACTTGTAGCACCTGTGGTCGCTTTGTTAACAGGAAATAGGAAGTTGCTCATTTACAACCTGCTCTGCTGTTACTTTCTTGTCCATGAATCAGCAGTGCTACAGATGTCAGTGTCAGGGGATTTTTGGGCAACGAACCTTTAATTGATTGTATGTTTTCACAGGTTTTAGTCTACGAAAATCCAGTATATTGCAAAGAAAACAACAAAATCCATTATAAAGCTGTTGATCATATGCATGACCCTTGCCATACTTAACTGAGGGCCCTGCCATGCTGTAGACACGCCTCATGTTCTGTTGAACATTATCTGACTTTGAGCCAGGATCAGCTTCGGTACACTCTATAAGATACCTAACCAGTCTGTGCAAATATAGCACAGGCATGTGATCACATGCTGCACCAACGCTCCTGAAATCAAACTTGACATAAGACACCCATCAGCATATATACCGGGCCAGCAACGTCTATCACTTAGTGTACAGAAAACACATAAGACCACTGTATATTTGCTTATATAATAAAAGACTCATTAATGCATCACGGATATAGGATAAACTTAAAGTTGCTTTTTAAAAATTAAATATTTGTGAAAGTTGCATTATTGATACAAATTTTACAATTTAAAGGGCCACTGGTCAAAAACAAAGCAGCAAATCCTGACATTTATTCCTTAGCATGACTCAGCTTTAAAAATCACAGAATCCTACGTTTCCCAAAATGCAGCTCATTAGCATCTTTCGTAGAGAGACTGATCCCTGGAGCACAATGCACGCGTAAACAGCGTGTGACAGCAAGTTTACACTGGCAGCGATGTTGCTGTAATGCTTCTGCAGAGCTGCCTGCTGCTATGATTACGGTATTTCCACATTTAGAAGCACGTATTCCACTCAATTATGAAGTCGTGCAAGCTCCTGCATTGTCAACAACACGGTCCCGCAAATATTTCACAATAAAATGACTTGTGTCAGCAGTTGATGGGATTCTGTTGACAGAGATGTTTTTCCAAATAATTTTGAGGTCATTTTCTTGTCACCTTTTTCTGATTTCTTGAAATGTATGGGACATTTCATGCCATGATTTTGTTTTCCTCCATGTTTTTACAAAGACCAGTTTGCTCAGGTTTTAAAGGGTTAAATGCCTCATCTTTCAAACGTCAAGCATCCAGTTTGTAACGGAGGTTTTCTGCTTCATATTTGAGCTCTCAGGCCTAACAAGATTTTCTCCCTCCGTGAATAACACCCTCCATGAGGGGTAAACTGATCTGCATGTGCAAAATCGGTGGAGTTCCCCTTTAAATTCTATCAGAAGAATTGAAACAGGTCACATTACTAATGAGCATGACTCAGACATTCAGCCAATCTCCGAGCAGAATAGTTGTTACATTTTTGCAGGTCAGCCACTCCCCAACAATTCACTGTAAATACCAACTGAAGGATTCGCACTAGTGTTGACAACCCGATGCTGGTTAACCACTTGTCAGATTCCTGCCATGAAAACCAGCACAGCACGCACACTGAAACTCATTCTCACTCACACACTCTTTTTCCGCCCCTCTTTTCAGAGCACTCAAATTAGTTAGTTTTAGCACCAGCAGGAGGGCATCATATGACTGCGTCTCCATTCAGACTCCTTATTGTTTGCCCAGTTCCCTCTCGCAGCGAGCTACCTCTCTCCTTGTGTCTTTTTTTTTTTTTTTTGCCCACGCCGGTCTGCAGGGGAAGAGCCCTCCAGCTAATTAGAGACTTGCCAGTGGAATTTCACTGCGACAAAGGGAGCTATTCATGTCGGCAGGATGGTGAAAAGGGCACACTGGCAGTGGCGATAGCATTGCTCAAAGGAGTTAGCGAAATGACGAGACTTCACTTTGAAGCATCCAAAGCTCTGAACTGAGTGCTGCTCGGCCTTCAGCCCTCTATCGTCTTGTTTTGCTCCGCGGTGCGTAGGCGTAGATTTGAGTCGGCCCCTGTCACACACTGTCAGCACAGGGGGCTAAATAGTTGACCTCCCATCTTAACGTGTTGTCTTCAGCGAGTTGATCTGGTGTCTCTGTGGCGTATGTGACCCATATTCCTCCGATGCACTTTTCATTCAAATGCGGACACAATCCATTTCACCGCCTCACTGTTAATCCGCCGTCTGACTGAGCCTGCAGATCCCCTGTGTAAATTCGGCGTGACCTCTGGCCTTATCTATTAGCAAAATTAGTCAGCAGCTCTTACACTTTCATCCATAAAACTTATCCATCCATCCCTCTCCTGCACAGCACTTCTACAGGGAAAAATGTACGTCTTTATGTTCAGATGGAGGGGGAGTTCCCCTCGTGTGGAATTTGAAACCCACCCATGTCTTTTTCATCACATTTTCCACACATACCATCAATTGAAGTAGGGTAATCCCACAGCATACATCTTATTTTATTCCTTTATTTAACCAGAAAACCTCATGAGATTAGAAATGTATTTTTCATGAGTGCCGGCCAAGACAGGCAGATGCATAAGTTACAGACGGACAACATATACAAAAATATAAAATCAAGTAGATTTTTGAGTTTTAGACCACAGCGCTCAACACATTCTCAGAGACATCTTAAATTAAAAATCAGCAAAACCAAAACAAAAATAATAATAAATAAAAATAAATTTAAAAAATTGACAATAATTACAGTAATCAAAATTAAGAGAAAATAGAGAAAAAAACACCATCTACACCAAAAACTGAGGTACATTTAGGTCTCTCATAGACCCTAACCCCCCTTCACTTAAGCCATTAGGCTGTCTCCTAGTTTCATGATGCCACTGTGTGACTGAGGGAGTCTGAAGCCAGATTTAATCAAGATATTAAGATTATTAACAACAGTTGTATAGGTTAGCTGAAGCAAAATCAGAGATGTGAGCATTTTTAATTATCTTTTTTTTTCTACTGCAACTGTATGTTGTAATTCTATGTAATCTTGAGTATTTACCTTTTTACCATAATTGTTATGGTATGGACTTCATTGCATGTACCTTCTTTTTTCTTAACAAAGGAACTAGCAATAGCTATAATCTCTATATGCAAAACATCAGTCACCACAGCTTGTTTATAACAAGCTGAAGTAGTACTGTGTTGATTTGCATTGTCCTTATCAGATAAACTAAATAAATAAATCGATAATATAAATAAGATAGATAGATAGGAAACTCAAAAACAAGCTAAATAAAACACGAATTGAACACAAAATGAAGTTACTACAAGGAATTGACAAAAAAGTATGGTAATGTATGCTACAAGTAAACCATAAAAATAACAAAAATTAGAAGACCAGTTAAGATACACACTCACATATACAAAGAAGATGACATTTAAAAGACCTGCAACTGTGCTTTGAGAAGGTCTGGAGGAACCAAGTCGTGCATACAAGATTTCACGTATGGAGCTGCTATAAAAGGCTCTTATGCCAAAATCCGTACGAACCCTAGGTACAGACAATAAGAGCAAATTCTGTGAACAGAGAGCATAGCTATTTTCATTTTTGTTCCTGAATGTACACAGATAAATATGCTGGAAGTAGGCTAAGAGCAGCTGAGTTAATAAGAGAACACCAATGAAAAAGTCAGTGTCGTTTTAAAGCCAGTCTACCCAAGCATATAGATTGCAGTGATGAGTTATTTTGGGCTTGCGGTTGGTAATGAAAGCCAATGCACCGTGATACGCAGTCCACAAAGCATGCAAACACTGACCTGACCCCTCCACACACAGATATGTAAATTAATCGTAAAAAAAATAAAGTATTACAACACTGTTTCACAACACACCCACTTATAGACACGTGCACATGCATTCCTTACGGCACTTCCCCTCCGATGGGACCATATAGACTTTAACAGCTTCCTCTTTTCCTTCCTGTCTCAAAATACTTAAAGGCAGGTTTCTGTTCTTCCTCTTTCCCACTTTCACAGATTTTCTCACAATTTCTTTTTTTTGTTTATTTCTTCCCGTCATCTGTTTCTTATTTAGTCTCTCTTTCTGTCTCATTGTCTTTGTAGTTGTGTGGCAAGTCTGTTGTGGCCGGCGTGCCAGCTGATGCTTCTGCGCATTATTGTTCATGTGGAGTTTGTATTGAGACACAAACCGTAATGAATTGTAGCAAGGAGAAATTGCCTGTAAGCGCTTAGATACATTCTGTCATTACTGTCAAGTTTTTTAATATAAACGTGTCATTTTTGTAATGGACCTCACTAGGTAATGGGTGTGTTTTGAGGTACAGAGAGTAGTATTTAATTTTGAGATTAATAGGACCTGACAGGAATTAAAGCTCGTTTTCAAGCGTATAACTTTTGATATTAATGATTGTTTGTTTTTTTGTTGGCACCACAACAGGTATTTTGGTTTGATAAATTAACAATTAAATTATGGTGATTAAAAATCAGCTGTCTTGTTTTGAATGATCTGGGTTGAAAGACAGCGTAGATGTTTAAAGGAATTGTTTGATATTTTTTTGGAAATATGCTTTTTCACTCTCCTGCTGAGAGTTAAATGAGACGATAATGACTTTTTCATATCTGTCCATTAACTATGAAGCTAAAACCAGCTGGTGGTCAGCTTAGCTTAGCATGCAGGGTTCCCCCTGAGTCATAAAAGGCATTAAATTAATTAAAAAATCTGCCTTTATTTGGCATTAACAATTTCTCAAATCAATCATTCAAAAGTCTTAAAAATTCTAAGACATAAGAAGCAGGATTTGATGAAGGTTTTTCCAGGTTACACTGTATAATCTCAAAACAATAACACTGAGTTTTGTTTAAATAATTTACCATCATTAAAAAGTCTTAAATCTAACTTGCCTGTTGGCATTCTGCCATCCAGAGTGGAATAAAGGGGGAAACAGCTGGCCTGGCTTTGTCCCGACATAACAAAAAATGCCAGAAGCAAACTAATTAAAGGTGGAGTATGTGATTCTGGAGAAACATTGTTGATATTTCAACTCAACACCCAGACAAAAACACCCTCCCTTCAGTGTTCTTTCAGAAGCTCTGGTAATGTCTACGGTGTTATTTATGTTTTATTGTTATTGTGGTGTTTTGCTCTTTTCTATGTGGGTGAGGATGTGGAAGAGGAAGAGTAGCAGGCAAAGTCCGGATTCTTGAATTCATCGCAGTTTTCACATTGCATAACTTCCTGGACGTCGCAGAAGATCTTTCTAGAAAATACTAATAATCAGCAATCTGAAATTTTACAGCGAGGAATTCCCAATGAGTATATCATACCAAGTGCAGATTGAACCACAACCTGGTGTTGGGAGGGATCAACGTCAAAACAAATCAATGATCTGAATTACTTTTTAGGCTAATAACAGAAATGTAGCATGCAATAGTCCACCTTCCACCGTCTCTTCCCCTCTCTGTCACTTTCTCTCTCTCCCTCTCAGATAAACACACATACAGAGACAATTTGGAAAGCACCACTTGTCGCTATAACTCGTGTCTTGGCCTCTCATTGGCTGTCGCTCGCCGACAAAATCCCTGACAGGTCCAGATATTGACCATGCCAGATTTCCGGAGAGTTCACACATAACTCTCAAGCGCTGATTGGCGAGTACTGAGCCAACACCAATTTGATTTTGATCCAGAGCTTTTTTTAGGAAGCTCCATAACCTGTGGGCAAGCGAGAATCAGAACTAAAGTCATGTAGTGTTAATCAGGCATAAGACATTTTTAAAATCATTAGTTGGTTCATTTTTCTCACTTTCACAGAGATGTTAGTCGTTTTTCCGTGCCTACAGTCATTATGCTAAGCAAAACATGATGACAGCTCCATGCATACACCATGACTGCCCCCCGCCCATTTTACTCTTCTGAAAGGAAGTGGACAAGTATGTTCCCCTAGTTGTTAACAGAATGTAAATTTGGCGATTCATAGCTGATGATGGCGCAGCTAGAGTTTAGCTTATCTTGGGCTTCCAAAAACTATTGGCAAACAGAAAATCTTGGCTAAATCTGTGTATTTTTAATTAGGCATAAGACATTTTTAGAGTTGTTAGTTGATGCATTTTTATCTCTTTCACAGAGATGTTAGCTGTTTTCTCTGTGCCTAATCTTGATGCCAGGCAAGGCTTAACATTTGATGACTGCAGCTCCATACTTTGCACACAGCCATGATTTTGATATGTTTTTCCTCATTTCACTCTCAGTCAGTAAGCAAATAAGTACATTATTAAGTCATTAACCAGATTGAAATTTAGAAATTTATAGCTGGTATTAGCGCAGCTAGCTTAGCTGATCTGGGGAATTCAAAAGTACCTGTAAGCAGAAAATCTGGGCTACAATCTTGTATTGTTATTGTGTATTTTTCCCACTTTGACAGAGATGTTAGTTGCTTTCCCTGTGCCCAGTGTTAAGGCTAAGCTAGGTTAAACATGCAATGACTCCAGCTCCAAACTTAGCGCACAGATATGATATTGATATATTTTTCTCTCATTTCACTCTAAAAGAAAGCAAATTAGTATATTCCCCTAATTGTTTACTATATGGAAATCACAAAAGTGCTGCATCAGCGTCTCATCTGAGATGACAGGCTAGTTAACATCAAAGTGTGACCCTACAGGTAGCAGATGTCTGTGGCGTGCACGCTAACGTCTGCCTGATGTCAGTCAGTCAGTCTCCAGCTCCAGTGCTGACATTAAATCCAGTAATGCTAGCTGTAGGAGGATGTTTCTGCTCCCATTATAGCATGACTGTGACGCAGGCCCATAGATAAATGTTTGGCTTTCATGTCTGACTGTGAGGTAAACAGGCCGAGGCTTCTGAGGCGAGAGTTAGATTTTCACAGAGGAGGGGGTGAGGGGAGAGAGAAGCGAGGGAAGAAGTCGATGGAGCGGAAGTGGAATAAAGGAGAGAAAGAGGCAGGGAGTGAAAACAAGGTCTTTGAATTGAGAAGAAAGATGAAGGGAGCAGATGAAGGAGGAAGAGAGAAGCAGAAGTTAGCATGAAGAATGAGGACAGAGGGAAAAGAGGGGGATTGCAGCAGGAGGCGGGTGGCTGTCCTTGCTGCCCTTTGTACTGTACGGCCTTGTTTGTTTTCTATATGCTATATCCCTCCCTTCCTCCTCCCTCCGCCCTCTGTCTCTGCCGCTCACCCACCCTAACAATCCTCTTTTTATTTCTTGCAGGGCGGAGACACGGCAGACCACACAACGCAGGAGGCCCGAGGAAATCATTAACCGCACACAAACACATACAATATGACTGGTACGTTATGTTCTATGCCCATCTTCTCCATGTGTTTAGCTCATGTATGTTTATTGTGTGTGTGTGTGTGTGTGTGTGTGTGTGTGCATCATAGACTCAGCAAGCGGCTGGTTTGGATAATGTTTCATTTTCTTCATCCTTTGCACCATCCTCATCCTTTAATTGTGCACAGTGATTTGTTGTGTATGATCTGAGCCTCATATGCTCACACACTGAAGCTCCGCCTCACTCAGCTTTATAGATTAGTGATGCTCAACTTACAGCCCGCAGGCCAAATCTGGCCCCCAAAAGGGTGCCGGATGGCCCCCCTGAACATTTTCTAATTCACAATAAGAATGATGTGATTCACACTAGGCATTGTTTTTATGCTTTTACTTTACAAAAGGTGCCAGAGTGTATAAAGTAGCTTCAAAACAGAGCTTGTTTATCAAAAGACTGCCAGTGGATGATCCCTAGCACACACCTACAGAGGTCCTAGTTAAGCCCCTAGTGTCCTAAACTACTAAGAATGTCCTAATATCAGAGAAATGTCCCAAAACCCTACAAACATCCTTAAAGTTCAAGGAACTTCCTGACATTTTAGAAATTCCCCCAAATCCTAGAAACGTCCTAAAATCCTTTAAACATGCTAAAATCCGAGGAATGTCCCAAAAGCCTAATAATGTCTAAGGCTTTTAAAAACATCTAAAAATTCTAGAAACGTCCGATAATCTTGCAAACATCCTAATATCCTAGAAACATCCTAAAATCCTGCTGCTGCTGTGACGGGCCCCTGGCTTCCTGTCATTTTCCAAAAGTGGCCCCCATGCAAAGCAAGTTGAGTCTCCCTGCTGTAGTGCATGTTCACTGACTCCGACTGAGTTATTGCAGGTATTATTAGGGTTTCACTTCCACTGCATACAGTTTCAGTTTGATTTACTCGGTTTAATCCCTTAAAATGTTTTTTTAACCCTCTAACGGTAAGCCACAAAGTAAAACTAATAGTAGACACTCATTCATTTCTTGTAGTAGTTCCTTTTTCACTTAGTTCAGCTGATTTATATTTGACACTGTTGCCTCACACATTGATTCATTTGTCGTGTGAGGTGGTTTTAAGTAAGAGGTTTTTCCGCAAGACAGGAAATTGAAATAACCCTCAGATGTCTGGTGTGATGTAGCACAATATGCTGATTTCAGATTCAGAGACTCTTCTGTAAATTCTGTTTCTACGACTCCACAAAGCATCTTCAGCAATCAACCTTTTTTTGAATGGCTCTCCCCCTCTTGCTCCTCACAGCTGGAGCGAATGCGGAAGCGCATAATTGTGCTTTAATCCCGCTCTAAGTCCCCGCAGCATTAGGGAAGCAGCAGAGGCAGATAATGCATAGCAGCTCGGGCAGAGTAAGGCGGGAATAACCCCCAGAGTTGTTTGGACAGATGTTTGGTGAGAACGGCTTTATTGGTGGAGGGCTCACACTGGACCAAAGCGGACTGGTGTCAGCCGCAGGTTGAAGTGGGGGTACTGGACACAGAGTGAGAACATGCAGCGAGCTGTCAGTGTTGTTGCAGCCCCTCTTTGTGTGTGACGATCAATGCAGCATGTGGAAGAGGATGTGAAAAGTCAGTGTTACTGTTGTAAATATTTGCCTGTGATATGATGAGTTATGAATCTTTGGTAAATAATTGACATTCAAGTTGTTGACCTCTGACCCCTTTACAGTAAGAAAGGTAATTGACCTAGTTTGACCAGAGTTACAGCTGCTTTGAGTAAATGTTTGTTGTTGCCAGTCAGTCTTCATGTATGGTATTTTATGCTGTTGTGCAGTGTGTGAAAGGTGTCAGATTTAATTGAGTGTTGGATCACCAATTTGACATTTTTAATGTATTTTGGATTTTCTAACTTATTGATGTTAGTACATGTTTTTTCCCTTCACTGTTGGCAGCAGGCAGTCTTGAATCCCTGTTAAAAACTGCATTCCCACAATGTCAGTTTTTCCCCGTGGTATCAAAAATGATATTAAGTATCTTTTATTCATTATTTTAAAGATATTGGATCGAAGTTAGAACGGTAGCTTGGAGTATGGCGGAAAATCCTATAAGCATCCAAGAGAAGTTCCTGGAGTGGATGCTTCATATAAAAACTTGCATTCAGGAAAGGATTTTAGTTAAAAACCGATTAAAAGAGAGCTCTCCTGGCGGCGGGGAGATGCACCAAACTCACCTGCAGGCATACCTTACACGCATGTGTTGACAGTGTTCGTGTGATCACTCTCACTGCCAGAGGAGGGAGACAAAAGTATCACACTCCAGCTTTAAAAACACTTAGGTAAATATGAGATCAGGCTCAGTATCAGCAGATACTCATAATATGGAATCAGATCAGTGCCAAAAAAACACGATACCAACATCCCAAGGTACAAATGCTGCATCCAAAATATATACCTATGCGTTTACTTGCTTGCTTAAGCTATAGAATATGTAGCAACTGCAAGAGAAAATGCAACTCTATACTTTGTGTCAGGGGCGAGAGCATCTACAATGTCAGCCCGTAAAGTGAGAAGCCTCGATGATTCATGATGCTTGTAAAAGCTGTGAAACGTGCTCCCTTCTCACTGGCTCCTGCAGTGACCTTTCAGAGCCGCTTTCAAGTCGAGCATTTCTCTCCCCCGCCGGACAGTGTGCTCTTTGGTTCGACAAAGGCCAGAATATGTGCGATTTCTCTACAGAAGGAGGAGAGATTTCGTGAACGGGGGGAAAAAATGGTTGTAAGGGGTGGAACTGGGGTAAAGGGGGATATATTAGAAGGTGTGTTTTGCTGCAGGAAGCGAGTCTCTCAGAGCAGAGATGGGGGCGGTGCAGACATTAGACTCACACTTTAGGGTTCAGGGGTCACCGTGCACGTATCCGTGGGTACTGTGCGTTTACAGTGCAGCTGTGTGTGTGTCAGTGCACGTCTTTAGGAGGAGCCAGGCGAGGTGTTAGTTAGGGGCACAGGCAGGCGAGAAGGTGGGATCAGTCTCCCATCACTAGAGGCAAGCATTCTTTACACCTCATAAATCTCACCTGGTGCTACAGGGCTGCTGCTGACATAGCTGCTGCAGCACACACACACACACACACACACACACACACACTCTCACACACACACATGCATGCACACACCTCACACACATGTGCGTATAAACAGTGTGGCATGCACATTTTTTTGGTGGTTGTATGCAGCCATGTGTATATATAGTGTGTTTAATTGCACACAGGCGGTAAAGTAAGAACTGGGAATTTGGTCATGTCAACAGCAGCAGTGAATTTCTAAAACTGCACAGATGTATGATGCATTTATACATATATATATATATATCACATTTCATCCATCTTCTCTTCTGACATAAAAACAAAGAAATGTTCATCTTGGCGGCATTGAATCCAACCCATTGAATTAATCTGCGGCACAGTTTAAGTAATTTAATCTGCGTTGTCTCATCACTATCCAGAGATTTAAGGCCATTTATTCTTTGTTTATATAAATAGATGCATCTTTTTCAAACATTGTAAACGTCAATGTCCATATCCTTTCATGCGTCCTTTTATGGAAGCATAAATACAGCCAACAGATGGCACTGAGGGTGGAGTCAAACGTTTTAGACAACAAAAAACGAGGCGAGGGCGGAGGAAGTTGTTGGAAGTTCGGGCTGCCCCTCAAAAGTTGGAGATTCGAATTATCAGTCAGAGACCCCAGAGTTGACTGAGATTGCTTCAAGTAAAACACTTGTTCTCTTTTGTTTTCTGTTCCTTTTTTTGCTGGTCAGTGTGTTTCTGGGGATGTTTGGTCCACATATTTTTCAGTTCAGTTCAGTTCAGTTTAAGTATTTGTCCCAGAGGGCAGTTTGTGCCGCATAGAAACATACAACAGATGGTGACTCGCACCTATGCACATTACAGCTCAGCAGGAGCTGAATAATAAGTGTCAGCTGTAACTCCATTTGGGCTACAATAATTCATACATCTCCTAATAACGTAAACTATTTCCAATGTAGCGCATAGCACCGTCGACAGGTTATAACAGTCAAATAATACAGCATCAGGACCGGTACCTTAAAGGCTGATGCTGCAGTATGCAGTGAGCACTCTTGACTTCAACGCTACTCTTTGTTTTAAGCAGTTGCGTGCATGGTGTAGCGGCACTGCTCCCACCATCTCCAGTGTTAGTCCTCCCAGAAATTCACAAATACAGACATAAAGAATAGACAAAGGCTCCATCCATCTCCATATGTAATGCTGAACATAAACGAGCACTTAAACATTAGCCCTCACTGGTTCAGAATTTGGAAACACTAGGTGTCAATCAGGATCCAAACCTCTTAACTTTTACCTGTTTTGGCTGTGTAGCTTTCTGTAAATAAAGCCCCGAGGCTCCTGCACAGCAGTAAAACAACATATTTTCCGCTTGAGAAAAAAAAGAGCCTCTTTGCTAGTGGAAAATTACACTTAATCTCTCCTATTTTCTTACCCGTTAAAAAGCCGGATGCACTATCGCTGGCAATGAAGCAAATAACCCAAATAACCCCTGCAAATGTACAGCGAATCACTGGTGCAACTGTATTCAGAAGACAACAATTACTGGTGTGTAACATCAGTGCTCTTTGGTTTGTTATCTCTGCGTGCGTGCACTCACTGCTGCATAGGAAGGAATGCAGTACATCCAGAGCCCATTATATGTTCCTCCAACTTGTGTACTTTGCTTTCTTACTGCCTACAGCTGCACAGGTGGATAATCCACGTGTACACATAGACGCTGCGGACTCCCCCTGACCTCATATGTTCTCCGTGTGTCTCAAGTGTGTCATAATTACAGTGCTTACAGTGTCCTTGAAAGACAGGGGAGGGAGTAGTCAAGGGGTTAAGCAAGACGTGATCACCTAGTTTGACTGCAGAAGTTTTCTCACGTGTAAACACAAAGCAGTGGCGTCTGGGTAGGAGTGTTAGAAAAGACGCACTCTGCACCTGTCCTGTTTTTTTTATCCTAGAAATTTAGTAATGAGTTATGTGCCCACTCAGCGAACACAGACGTGACTTTGAAACCTGGAGCGACATCACTTTTCTTGTGGTGCTTTCAGATGCCTTTCACAAGCTTTTAAACCTTTGCGCTCTTAGCAAATTGGTGTGATTTCTTTCAAAAACATGGGAAAAAGGGCAATTAACAGCTCGGCAAGAGAGAGCTGAGGAAATTAGTCGATTTAGAAAATTATTTTTAAAAAGCTAGGAAAAAATGTCTTGGGAGGCAAAGAAAAAAGCTAGTGGAAAACCTGTATTTCTAATCATAACAATTACATTTCTAAAATTAACTTACAAAGGTATTATGATTTGAAGCACTTTTTACAAGTCAAATCCTTTTTAAATTATTTTCCCTCCTAATTTTTATGTCATTTTCTTGCAGTCCAATTTCTAATAAAAAAAAAAAGCTAGGAAAAAAAATAAGTAAGAACTGTGTATAATTAAAAATAAAAATGAATAATAAAAAAATAAAAATATGTTATGTTAAGATTTTATGCACTTTTTCAAAGTCTTGTTTGCCTTGTTTATTGTTGTTTTTCAGGTAAATTTTCCGGTAATTTTTTTAATTACTTTTTTACCACTTTCTTGATTATTTTGGGTCATTTCTTTTTTCACTGCTCATTGCTTTCTTTCGATGTTTTTGAAGGAAATCACACCAATTTAGGTTTCAAAGGGTTAACTTAAATGACTACAGGGCTGATTTCAGTGGAAAATAATGACAGGTGAGCTCTGTTCAGGGCAAAATCTGTACATCTGAGGCATCCTGGGAACTGTCTTCCAATTTAGCTCAACCTGCTCACCTCTGACAGAGAAGCTGTTCATTAAAAAAGACTTTCTTCTCCCAACATTTCTGCAGGTGACGTTAGACGTTTTCTATTTCTCTTAGAGCCGACCATTAATTTTGTTTTTGTGCATAGTAACGTCACAGCAGGGTAAGGCCTCGGTGCTCTCTTTCCTTCCTCGTCACGCTCGCTCGTCACAGGAGTGTTGAAGGAGAGCACACGGTGTGACTGCCACTCTCCTCTCTGTCCGTCTTTTTCACATGACTGTGCAGAACACACACTCGCCTGCGAAGGATTGCGCGTTAACGGCAGGAAAAGGCCACCAAGGCACTGATGATCGCACACACATCCATTTGCACACATAACTATACACATTCACACAAGAAATAGCTTAATTTAATCAGTAACGTAAAAGTAAGGAAGCCCTGAGAGACAAACAAATCAGATCTATTTTCTCAGTCTGATCTAATCTGTTTTCTCTCCTCTTTATGTCTTAAAGAATAGGATTTGACAAGATTTTGCCTAAATTGTTTAAAAATTTGTGAAACCGATAGTAGATTTGCACATATTTAGATACATTTCTAGCCAAGAGAAAGACATGATAGCAATGGTATACAGAACGAGACATTTTATCGCTGAGGTTCGTTATTGAGTCATTTTAAACATCGTACATGGAACAGGCTGCAATATATCGAGTATATTCATATAATCACCCATTCCTGTGTCTCACAGTTCATACCCAAACCACGCCCACACGACAGAAGTTCTGTTGGGTACGAGCGCCTCCTCGTTTTGAGCAGGCCAGTCGGTGTCAGCGTCTTGTGCTGAATCCATAGTCCAGTTCGTTTGGACACAAAGCATTATCAGATGACTTCAACGAAATAAACAATATAGCATAATATCAAAGGATCAAACAAAACAGACTTTTTTGTTTTTTATCATCAGACAATATATATCATCATATCGCACAGCCCTAGCTCAAAGCACCAAAAAATATATTTCAATAATTCAACTGCAATGTCTCTTTCCAGAAATCATAACCTGGTTACTCAAGATAATCCACAAACCTTGTAGTAGGAACTATTTTTTTGCTATGTATTACCGATTTTGGTTCAAATTGTCTCTTTAAGATGAATACGAACAACAACACATGAAAGGCTTGAAAGAAAATGTAAAGCCTTGCCAACATTAACAATGAATCACAGAAAGATTTAAACTCACAGAGTTTGTTGGACGCACACCCCTGAGAAACCCACGTAAACGCAGGCAGGCAGGCAGGCAGGGGGTCTTGTCACTCGTCCAGCTTGTACCAACCACAGAGACACGGACGTACACAGGGGATCTTTGCTTCATCAGCCTGAAAGTGTCTTTGCTGCTCTCTGTCAGAGCATTATCAGCTGAACTAACTAGCTGTCTGCTGCCACCCTGTCCACAGCTCATTGATCACCGGCTCCCCCACCGCTCAGGGGCTATTTGCTTACAGCTCAGAGGGAATGGTTTCCTGGCAAACAGAGTGGGTCCGGGCAGAGAAAGAGTGTGTTCTGTGTGGCCGGCCTGCACGCTCACAGTGACTGAAGTGAGGGTTTTTTTTTTTCTTACTCTGACAGGCGTTAGTTAACGAGACATCGAATACATTAGCACAGAAAGCACGCAGTGCCGGCCCGCCGCTGACCGCCGCACTTCACTCGTTTCTGCTGATGTTTTGGAGTGAGTGCGGTCACTCGCAGCTGTCATACACAAGTGAGGCCCTATTTTGTGGTGGTTGAAGACCATTCATTTTCCTGTGGCGTTTTGATTTATATATGTGGATGTCAGCTCCGTCAGCCCCGCCCCATTTTCAAATGCTTTTTTTGGGTCTTTTTCACCTTCTATTTGCGGACTCGGTTTGCATTAATGAGCTGCTCCGCCTCGGCTGCATTGCTCCTTTCTCTCTTGTCAACATATTTAAATGTTTTCCGGCTCAAAGTTCCATACATTTTGCTTTTTGCCAGAGGAGACACCAGGACTTTTGCACCTAAGGTTATGAGAGACGGCTACATTATCCATTATTACTTTGAAACGTGAACAATTACGTGAATGATTGAAAACATGGGACAAAAGCAATAAGCGGCAAAAGATAAATTACCCAAAAATAAGCATAAACATAATGTAATTTTGGATATTTAATAACTATTATTATTATAAAAAGTTATCCCCTACTATTTTCTGAAGCTTTTTTAAAAAATGTTTTTTCAAAATAAACTTTTTTTTTTTTTTGCACTTTGTGGAACATTTTGTGCCAAGTTATTAATTGCCTATTTTCACGTGCTTTTGAAAGAAATTGCACCAATTTGCTCTGGTGTCAAAGGTTTAAATCTAAATACTTGTAAAGGGCGTCTGAAAGCATAAAAGCCCCAGAAAAGTGATGCCACTCCAGTTTTCACAGGGATGACAAAGATAAGGCTGGTGTGTTGTTTTCTTTTTTTTTCCCTTAATTTGACCAAAACCAGCAATCCAATTCCATCTCTCAATACCTTCTAACCTCTACCATTTGTGGCACTCAGCCTTAAGCCTATGGTTAGTTCCCACTTACGAAATGGTCAAAATATATATAATTTACTGATATATTTAGTTTGTCTCTAAAACAACTGGGCTATGTCGTTTAAAGGAAATGTTACTCAATAGGCGTAAAGAGTGCTTTTTTGGGGGGACTGTTTTGAGCTGCAGATGAATCCAAAGGTGGTGCGTATGTGAGTGTTGACAGCAGCAGGATGGTGTTTCTGAGGTTTACTAACAAAATAAACTACAGTGTGAGTTCATGGTAATGAAGAAACATGTCTCCCAGTGCAAGTGTGGCTCAGTGATGTGTTTTTAATAGATTTTGCACAGAGGAAAAAAAGACATATTAGGTTTTGAATGCACAGAGAACTAGGGCTGGGTAGTGTTTAAGGAATTACTACAGCAAGTGATACTGGTACCAAAAGAGTACTTTATGCAGTACACATAAAGTAATTGAAGTGGCATGTAGCATGGCAATACTTTAAAATGTTTTAGTGGCATCTTATTATGCTGAACTGCCAACCTCAACAAATATGTCATGTTGGACTTCATCACAACACAGACTGTACGTCATAGTTAGCATAAGGTCCGTGAAGTGAGTGAAGTACTTTCATTTTGAGGGGGAAAAATTAAGTCCTGGAATACCTTGAAAATTGCCTTTTTTAACAGTGTGTGTGCTTAAGGTAAGGCATCTATGCAACGAAGAGTTAAGGCAGTTCTGAAGGCAAAAGGGGGACCAACCCGCGACTAGCAGGGTGTACCAAATAGTGTCTGGTGAATGTATTGTGGCTTTAAAATCCTTTTTTTTTTTTTTTTAACTGTGTTTTTCATTACTCTGCTTGTTTCATGGATTCTTTGTGTTTACTCTTGTGACATGTTGTTATGTTGGAGTGAAGGAGTCGAATGTCTAAAGATAGATTACAGTACTGATAGATCTAGTGGTTTGGGGCTTAAACACCAAATAAACCGCTGCCACAAATCTTTGCAAACTATTAAATACAAAAATTGACACAGTAGTTTGAGAATTGATTTAATATCACAAAACATAATGTTGTAATATCCTCATGTATGGGTATTTTCTCACAGCCCAACATGTTTTTTTTTTTTTTTTTTCACGGTCTTTTCATGGGATTTGTTGACAGCAGTAGAATATGGATGATTGAGCATGCATACCAGTCTTTCTCTCTCTAATTGGACAACAATTTGGTTGCAGTAATTGCAGACAGGTTGCAGTTTTCTGCAACATTGTGTCACAGAAATGGGTTACACTGTGTGAGGCTTTACGGCGTGCCAGAATCCTTGCTGATAATTTATAGCGCAGTAATTATTGTTTGTTTTGTTTTTGCTTTTCCATACAAAATCCCTTTGAGGTCAGAGGCTCAGGCTGTCATCAGAAATTTGTCTCTTTGAGCTCAATCACATCAGATAATGAACTGGAACAAATGGGCCTCCCTTCATCTCCCTGTCGCTCGCTGTCTCCCTCTCTCTCCTGCTGTGGCAGTGTCGGGTGTAATGACTCGTCCACATCCTCTCCCTGCTTATCTGCTGGTTCGTCTCGTTCCTCCTCAAATGCCCGCCATCGTCGCACTTCACAAACAGAAACACACTGATGCTGTTCAGAAACAGGGGAGGCTTATTAGGACTTGGAGAGGACCCAAAAAAAGTGACTTACAGTATATGCAAGTTTTTTTTAGCATGTTTGTTTCTTCTACAATTTACAATCCCGTAGGACTTCAAGTGTGACAAAATGTAAATATTCACACGCTGTATTTTACCCAAAAATGGCATCTGAATCGTCAGGAACAAATATTATGTGTTTAAAAACATACATTTGGGTTAACTGCATAAAGGAATCCTTGTTTCGCTGCCAAATCATGTTGCAGTTCTTTCTCCTTCTATTAGATCAGGGAGCAATGTTTTTTTTTTCCAGACATGTCAACACGTGCGGTATTTTGCCACCATGAATGACATCAGAGCAGCGACAGGGTGGGTCTCTGCTGATCAAACGGCCGAGCACAAACACAGCAATCTGGTCATTGTCCCATCAGTCAGCTTGTAAATGTCATTAGAGGGACGTGGCGGCGATGGGACAGGTGACACATGCTGAGAGGACTTTTATCCCGCTCAGTGGGATACAGTGGGAGGTGGATTTTACTCCTGGTGTGGGCCGCTTATATAAGTTAGAGCCTGGTTTCTTTAACTAGCAGTTGGGGCCTAATTTAATTTGCAGGCCTGCGTCTGGTCAGTCCCAACATGACGAGCATATTCAGGCGTGAACTCGGATCCCACGCCATTACTTTCTACTTTCTGTCTGTATGACAGTTTTTCATGTCATGTTTCAAAGGTTGAACGGGCTCAGCAGGACATTCAGATGTCATGTAAACGGCATTCATGTAATATAGTGAACAGGCTAACTGCGCTAACAATACGTTGGAATAATGCAACATTTTTAGTGACACAAGATTTCAAACAAAAGCCAGAGACTTTGTTGAATTAAGTTGCTGTGAGCTGTAAATTCATCACTTCTAAGCAGAAGGTTTTTCCTCCTCTCTGCTCCAAAATCTGTCAGCATTCGTTTCCAGCAGCAGGGCGGTTATATTACATTATGTTATGAGTGTGTTCAAATTTCAGAAATTTTGGCAAAATGAAATGTGAATTTGAAAGAATATGACACAAGAAATAGACAAGAAAACAATCAAAATTTTCTTCCTTAGATTTTTTTGTTTTGTATATTGCTTCCGGCATAAAGCCTGCTGTTAAAACTTTATTTTAAGTTGTCGTGTTGTTTTTTTTTTTTTTTTTTTTTTACAAGAATCAAACTATTTTTGGCAAGTAAAATGTGCATAAAATTATGTACAAGACATATAGTATTCACCTTTTAGGGCATGCTACAGCCATTAAAAACATGTAGTTTCATTAGTGGAAAAAGTGCCCTTTGTCTGGACAAGGATCATTTCAGCGACATACCCCTCAATAACAGAGCTAATTTTATTCTTTATTTTGGGGCTTTCTGTTGAATTGGATGCCTTTAACAGCAAAAAGTAGCAGGACACAATTATTTCTCTACATTAGAAACAGAAAGTGTATTTGAAAAAAACCTCTTTATTGCTGCATTTTCCACACTAAAATTTTAATGAAAAAACTAAATGCATGTTGAGAAAAGCTTTTTTTCCCTCCGGTGACACAGACCATTAACAAAAAACAACATCACAGTCACAGAGACTGATTAGTGCGCCGCGGTGGCTGTAGTATCCAACAATGTTAAGGCTTAACGGCAGATTTCACCGACTTAACTCCGCACATGTACAGACGCATTCATACAAGACACATATAAACCACATACACTCATACCTAATGATCTGGATTATTAGAGCCCACCCACCACATGAGACTGGTCCACTGTCTATCTGTTTGATCAGCTAATTACCACCATTATGAGTGCGCGCGCACACACACACAGACACACGCACACACACACTACCCAAGAGACTGGGTAAGAGGTTTTATGCAGTGAGCCGCTGGGCTTTGGCTCCCCCTTCTCTCCTGTCTTTTCTTCTCCTCACCGTCCCTCTTCCTCTCTTCCTCCTCCTTCTCTCTTCCCTCCCGGCCTCAGAGCAGCCTTGCCAGCTTGTGAGTTATTGAAATAAAACAAGGACTGGAAACTAAAAAAGAAAGACGAACAAGTGGCCTCGAGACTTGTTAAATTTATATCGTCCTGGAACACTTCTGAAGATTGCTGGGCACCGGCACAAAGCTTCAGCTTGCATTTTATGATGTAAAATATGAAATATATGTGTTTGAGTGGAAAGGAAGTGTGCATTTAAAAGCACATGCTGTACTGAACACTATGTTACTTGCTTTATTTAGCAACAGGATTCAGACTTGGACCTTGATCCAGTTGCACTGCTGCTGCTCTGTGAATTTAAACAACTGAGCTTTGATTCAGTAATTACCGGCTATGTGATATAATGTTGTTAGGATGCTTGCGCTCCGGCTTCAGGGCTGGCAGTTCGTGGCCGGTTAGTCGGTTCACCGCTCTGTTCTGAAATATCTTAACAGTTAGTGGAAAGAGTACGATGAACCCCCTTTTGCCACCAGGAGACTCTTCGCTGGCAGGAGAGCGGGCGTGAAGATCCAAAGACAGAATTTAAAGAAAAATAAAGAGAGCCGTCACATAAAACTAGGCTGTCTCTGCAGTCGAGAGACGCAAATACTTTTGAAATTGCTGCTAAATGACCAAAGAAAACTTTTGCTCAAAAGGTAGAAAACCTACAAGGGAAATGTAGTGGTCTAAAAGTGAAATACAAAAATATAACAACTCAACTTAACTACAGATACTCCCAAAAAACACTTAAATACTGTAAAGAGGTATGATTACTCTACACTACTGCCATGTGCCTGCAGCGTTACCTCTAAATCAAAATTTTCACTTTTTTCCCTAAAAAATCTTGACATCTAAGAGATAGGTTGGCACTATTTTTTCTTAAGACATTCATGCTCCCCAGATAATTTATCCCAAAGACGTTTATGGACTTCTGCTGCTGTTGAAAATGTTTCATGCCATAAATTTGCAGTGAAATCTCCTTTAATTTAATGTTTAATCAGTTTGTTTTCCGAAAGTATTCTTCAATTTCTGTCTTTTTTTGTTTGTTCTCGCAGCTCACCCATCTCATTATATTTTAACTTCCACCTCTCCTCACCCTTCTCTATCCTTTCTTTTCATTTGCCTTGTTATGTTTTCCCGTCACATCTGCCCTCTCTTTTTCCCAGCCAGACTCTCTCCTTCATTTCTCCTCTGCGCCGCTGCAGAAACAACAAGGCACGTTTCCTCTCTGTTAATTACCATAATCAATGGATGGCCCTTCCACTGTGTTACCACACACTGCTGCTCTCTGCCGCACCACCACCTCGCTCTCTCTGACTCATTGGAAACGCATTACCACCTCTGGAGCCAGTCCTGCTCGGAAAGATTAGGGTCATTTCCTGGCAGCGGGGCCCGGAGTTCCGCTCGGTGCATTATAGCCTAAAACTTTAACCTCTATCAAGTGACTCTAAAACACAACGAAAACAAACAAGCTGAGCCATTAGCAGCTTTTCTGACTGTTGTATTCCTTTCCATGGGGCTAATGATACCCAACTTACAGCCCGTTGGCCACATCTGGGCCTCGACAGGGTGCCGGTTGGCCCCCAACCATTGTGTATAATTCACAATAAAAGTAAATATTCATAGTCATTCATAGTGGGAATTGGTTTTGTACTTTTAGTATTCATTAGGTACCAGAATGCATAAAGCAGCATCAAAATAGAGCTTGTTTATCAAAAAAAGTGCCAGTGGAGGATCCTCCACACCCCTGACAGACATCCTAGTTAAGCTCCTAATGTCCTAAAATCTCAGAAACATCTTAAAGTCCTTGAATGTCCTGAAATCCTCAAAACATCCTAAGATCAGAGAAATGTCCTACAATATGATGGACATCCTAAAATCCTAAAACATCCTACAATCTGAGAAACATTATAAAATCCTGGAAGCGTCCTCAATTTTTCTAGAAACGTCCTAAATTCCTAGAAACATGCCAATATACCTACTCAATCCTAAAATCCAAGAAATGTCTTAAGATCTTAAAAAACATCTTAAAATTCTAGAGATGTCCTTAAATCCAAGACATGTCCTAAAATCCTAAAAATGTCCTTAAGTCCTGGAGACATAATGAATTAATAAAAATGTCCTGAAATTCTAGAAACATACTTCAATCTTGAAATTTCCCAAAATCCTAAAATGTCCTAAAATCCCAGAAATGTCCTAAATTCCTAGAAACATGCTAAAATCCTTGGAATGACCTAAAATCCCAGAAATGTCTTAAAGTCCTAGAAATGTCCTCAAGTCCTGGAGAGATCCTCAAATCCAAAAAATGTACTGAAATTCTAGAAACATCCTAAAATCCTTGAAAATGTCCTGAAGTCCTGGAAAAATGTGTAGGGCTGCTGTCGTTTTGTAAAAAGTGTCCCCTAAGCAAACAAGTGGAGTGTCTCTGCTGCAGGGAGTCAGAGTACTGCAGCTGTCAGAGCCAAAAAACATAAGTTTAATATCTTTTTTATAACTCGTGTTCTCCGGTCAGGTTTATTTTCCTTCATTTCTCTCGGATTAAAGTCGAGGGTTTACGTTGTTGAGTGCTTTAGGGTGGACGACCAGAAGGGCAGAGCTGGAATTCCCCCTGTGTGCCATCTGCCGCTGCAGCCTTGTGTTTACTCATCATATAAAACTGCAGTTTTACATTTCCGCGATTTAATTTCAGCCTGTATAAAAGACAGCTAAGCAGAACGAGCTGCACGGCGTCCCCAAACCTCCCCCTAATTTTAGCTTCTCTTACTATCTAACCCTCTTTCTGTGTCCACAAGCTTTTGCCTGTCATTCAGTCTTACATTCGCCGTACATCAGCGGCTTAGCGGTGTGAAGATGGAGAGCTCTTATAGGTGGTCTGTGATGAAGTTCCCACTATGGGTTAAGTGTGTGGTTAAAAGGGCGGGCTCTTGGAAAAGCCACATGAAGCATGAAAAAGCTGCGGATCAGAAAAACTTCTTCCACCCGTGAGGGAGAACTCAGGATTTTAATTTCCTGTGCATCATTGCTCCCTTTTCGAGCAATCTCTGACGCTTTCCCGCATTTAGCACCTCATATTACAGAGAGCCTATCAATGAAACAGCAGTGGAATAAAAACACTCAGTGTGTAGGTGTGAGCGATGTGTTTTGACTCAGCCAGTCACTCTTGGCAGCTGTCCTCCGCAGCACAGCCCAGGTCTGACGTGTGCTAATGTGCTGACTGTGTGTCCGTGTGTGTGTATTTTTTTAATACCAGTGGGGGGGTGTTTGTGTGTGTGCGTGTGTGTGTGTGTGTGTGTGTGTGCTCGGAGTCACACAGAGATGTAAACCTCTAATTGCTCGAGCAGAAAGGCTTGGAATTGGCGCCAGGAACCTCAGTGAGCATTGCAGAGTGGGCGTGTCGGGGGTATGTACCACTTTTAGCCAATCAGCTCCTCCAGGAAGTTGTGGTGAGGAGCACGTGTTGGTGCAGCAACAAGAGAGCTGAGAGGATAACGAAACTGGGAAGAGTTTGGTGTGAGAGTGCAACCTCTGCAGTTCATCCGTCGCTGTTTTTAGAGCATTTTTGCATTTTAGTTCTGGTTCGGTTCCTGTTCACACAAACAAACCAAGAGAAGTAAACATGAGGTTCCTCTGACTGACAGAAGCTCTTTGATTGTACAGTTTTGGCATTTGACATACTGAATCATCAGGACCCTCGTGGGAAAATCAAAACCCAGTGACAGACAGAAATTTATGCAGCGCTTTAATGCTCATAGTGCTTATAATTCTGTTTTTTTTGGTGTCACAAAGAGCGGCACAGAGGCAATGCAGTTTTAATGAGCTCAAGATTTGAAAAACTTCACTCAGTAGAGGAAAATGACTGTATGAATAACTGTATCAATAACTAATAATAATGCAGAAGTGTGCTGCCTCTACACTGATACGCGTGCCTCACGCGGCGATGCTGGCCTTTATCAGGATCAGTTATGAAATCACAGACAGATTTCATGATCAGAAAATAGATTTGTTATTATTATTGGTTAAGCTGTTGATATCATGCTAAATTCAGATATCTGCTATCGTAAAATCCTGTGGTTATCTTGTAGGGTTCTCAATCACAACCCGAACCTGACGGGTCCTGGAAAGCCCGATGGTTCAGGCTGAGTTCAGGTCCAAAATGTTCACTGATTGGCCTGATTCCTCAAGCTGTGACGGGGAAAAAATCTTTTCTTTTAAAATCTTAAATAAATAAATAGGTTAAGCACTCTGGGCTTAATTTATGAAGTATTATTTATTTAAAATGTAAATCCAGCATGAATTAGCCTATAGATATTATATAGGCTATTGATTGATATCATTGTCTGTTTTAGCACAAGAAAAAAACTTGTCTTGTTTTCTTCTCCTAGCAGCAGCAAAGAGCTTCTCTGGTAGGAAAATACCTTGTGGAGAGCCGGTGATCCGCAGAGCAGGTATATTTTCGATGCGATTGGCTTATGCTGCCACACAGCCGATGCGTCCCAGACGTTAGAAGTTGACTACTTCTTTATTTGGAGGTCAGGCGTCCTCGGGCTCGTGTTGAGGATGTTTTGTGATAATAGGCTGTGTTTGGGCTTCAACTCACACCGGTCATTTTTAGTCAAGTTGTTATTTTTTCAGCCCCATCAGAGCTCTGTTGTTTCGTTTTCTTTCACACTACAAACAAACCGCACAAAGTCGGTTTGAAAGTAGATTGAGACCCACTTTTTCATGTGGTCTCAGCCCACTTGTTTGGTTCGCATCATGTTCCATTGACCGCTTTCACACCAGCCCAAATGAAGTGCACTAACAGCGCAAACTCTTTTTTAACCAAACCAAACAGGCTCTGTGTGAAAGCACCCTTAGTTGCAGAAATAATGACATAACAAGAGACACGTTTACATAAATTGGTAGTAATTGAAGGGAGTGTGAGGTGATGTTTAAAGCTGTAGAAACACACATGGATGCGCACACAGATGGATCAGAAAAAAAGGAAACTTATCTGAGTGAGCGCGTGATGAGAATTTTAGTCTCACCTTTCACAGCAGAGCATTGTCACACACCGAACAAATGTCTCTCTGGTAATGTCCTCCCCACACTCGACCATTGTCAGGTAATGGACCGGCACAGGATAAAGGCATATTCCCTACACACACACACACACACACACACACACACACACAAACAAACACGAAAGGCGAGAGAGGATTGAATGACAGAAGCCATTATCATCCTGCCCAAAGTGTCACAGTATTACTGCAGGTGATTATGCATTTGCATGGTGAAGTAACATCATAACAAAAAGAATCGCAAAACAACAGCGCGAACGAGGTTGTCAGGCGGGAACGTGGTGTGTAGGTCACGGGAATGAGTTTCGGAGAGAAATTCTGCAGAAATGAGTGAAACGCAGCCTCAGGCCTCGGGGAGAAACAGACACCACTGTGCACCACCTCTGACATTAACACCAGCTCTGGGAGAAAACCTTTGCAAGTAATTCCAGGTTGGTTTCATTAAAGGGTACTTTGAGGTTTTTCTACCAGCTTGGAGTCATAACAACGTGGGTAGTGTGTGTAAATGAACTGTGGTAAACTTCCATCCATCTGACTTGTGCTCAGATCTCCCTGCAGGAATCTTTGCCTGCCGAGGGCTGTTCCTCAAACTACACATGGTACATTTTTATATGCCCACTACCACTGACACAAAGAGGAAAGACATGGATCAAGAGAGGAAGCAGCCTCTCTCTCTCCATCAAACCACCAAACTTCGATAAAACTGCAAAACTAAACAGCACTGATCAAATATTAAACAATATTCTGATACTGAGTTGCATCAACTTCTCACATTTTTAAGGTACAAAACTGGCTAGTATTGGGCTTTTTTGCCCTAAAAAAACGTAAATGATTACTCATTAAGATTATTATTTTTAATCAGTTTTTTCCAGATAATTGCCTTGTTTTTATTTATTTATTTATTTATTTTTATTACCTCTAATTTCAGGTAGTTTTCTCGTACTTTTATTTGATTAATTTCTTGCTATTTTTTTTTATTTCTTCTCAAGTTGCTCATTGCTTTCTTCCCAGGTTATTGAGATGAATCAATTTGCCCAAGTTTCAAAGGGTTAATTACAATAACATCCCCCTTGTCTTTTTGTAATCAGATGAAAAAACGGCTGAGTGATCAAACAGTCTTCTAATTAGCTGCCAGTTATTTCAACTCTAAACAGAGCAGTGATCTCTGCACTGGTGTGAAACGCTCCCCAGCATCTCAGACTGGTGTTTCATCAAACTTAAAATTGCTCCCATGTGGCAAAGGACTGCGTTTTAAATTAAAGCTCAACATCTGCTTTCACTGTCTTTGTTGGATGCTTAATAACAGTATAGTATCACCAACTTTTTCGGCGTCTCTGATAACAAAAGTCTTTCATTTAAAGAGCTGGCGCTGATTATTGCTGGCAGGTTAATATCGCTGCATTTTTCTTCCCTTTTAGACACAAACAGTGCTGTACATGCTTGAGCACATGTTGCAATCAAGCTGCCAATTCCCCTTCCTGTCAGGCTTGTAAGTATCCTATTAATTTGGTGACTGTATTAATCAGGAACACCTTGTTCTTATTAATGAGGTGTGTGATTTGCTGCAGAGTCACAAAAGTGAGGGTACGAGAGAGATAGATAGAATTAGGGAACAAAAGAATGAAAGAAGAGATCAGACACCTTCCTCCAGCAGAGAGAGAGGAAAAAAGGGCATTTTATTAAATCAGATCTTCAGTTTATGCTCTGTGTGCAGGCACAATAGCTGCTTTTCCCTGGAGAAGCTTACTGGCTGGCATTTCCTGCTCTGGGATGGCCCTGTCCAGATTAGAGGAAATTGATTTAATGGCTTTGGTTTAATGGCTCAAAAGGATACATCCAGTGTGGATACTTTTCTTGTTCTCCTTTTTTTTCATCTAATTCAACTCTTGTGTTTGCACCATTTTTCTTTTATTTTCTCTGCAGCACGTTGCAAAGAAATTGTGCTTTTATGCCGGTGTGTGTCGGCATGCGTGGATGTACGAGCGTGATTCTGCTGTAGGAGACAGTATAGCAGGCAGGTTTAATAGAGAGACCTGGCTGGGATCAATAGCAGCGGTAAAGCAACACATATTGCCTCAGGCCCAGCAGGACATTCAATTAACTGGAGCCGGTACACACAAACAGGACCGAGGTGTCTCTGCTCCCCATCAGTGCTTTGCTGCGTTGATACAGATGTCCAAAAGTCCAGGTGTTTGAATGACAGCGCCTCTCACACTGAGTCAGTTTTATCGTATGTGTTTTTTACAACCAAAAAAACCTTCCAAACTGAGTCTGATGCATTTTATTTTTTATTTTTGCAAAAAAAAAATGCAATACAAGACTAAATTAAATGAGACATTTCCTACCTGGTCTTTCTTACCTATCTGGCTGCAGCTACTCTCGGCCCATATCTGAGCTGTCCTCCTCTCTGTCCCCACATTTTTGTCTTCTGTCTGTGTGCGGTCCTCCTCCTCCTCCTCCTCCTCCTCCTCCTCCTCCTCCTCCTCATCCACCTGAATATTACTATCGGATGAGATGAAAGTAGGCTATCTGAGAGATGAAAGGATACTGTGCGACCCATTCTTCTGTCTTGTCCTGCGGCCACATTTTTTTCACATCTTCTTGGTCAAAAAATGCTATAAAGTATTAAAGACTTGGAACTAAGTTTCTGAGGGCCTTAAAGCAACACGAAATACTTTCTTATTTAATAAAAGCTATCACTCAAAACAATATATTTGGAATACAGACTCTCCTAAAGAAGTAATAATTAATTAAAAACTGCAAACCAAGAACAAAACATTAAACTGAGGTTATCACCTTAAATGTTACGCATGTATTTTTATTATAGCCGTGCTTAGATATAGATCCCCTGCTACTGAACATATATGACTGCTATTTCTTTTTCCCGTCCTTTGTTATTTAAATATTACTGGTATATACTCTGCCATGTTATCGTTAATATAGAAACCCCGGTTGCCAGAGATAAACTGGTTTATGATAAATAACACAAACAATGATGTCACTGAGACAAAAGAGCTAGGTTACGACTTTTTATCCGGACACACCCAAAATTTGTTTAAGTTGTGGCACTTGTGCAGTATATGTGGGGGGTTATAGAGAGGGTGTGTATCTGCAGCATGAGAGGAATGTGTATGTGAGCATTAAGTTTTATGGGACCCTCCTCCAGCACTGTTAAAGCTCGACATAGATACATGACAGGTGGGAGGAGAACTGTCGGCCCCGCAGCAAGGTCACAGGACGCACAAGGACAAACACAGCTCAGAATATAAAACACAGAGTGACCAGAAGCCCCTGTGCATTTTAACTATTGAGATGTATAGAGCTGCAAGTAGGCTTGTCAAGATAATGCTGTTATAATTATTATAAGTATGTAAATATTGCCTGTTGTGTTTGCATGGGTTTGTTTACATGAGAATGTCATCAAAGTTTTAGCCAACTTGATGCCAAAATACACAGCAGGGTTTTCCCAACCGTTATGAGACTTAGATGCAGCACTTAACGGTTTGTATTTATTTATTTAATTTATTTACTTATTTTCAGCGCCTAAACAGAAAGCAAGGTACATACATACATAAACAGAAAAAATGGAGAGACACATTTTGTTGTCAATTCTGGTCAAATTAAAATTTCATTGCTCGTTGAAATGGCACCTTTACGTTATTGGGCTATTATGTTGTCGTTATTTACTGTGCAGGTGTCGTGTCAGGATTCCAACTTGAAACAGCATTAGAGTCACAGTATTACAGAGTTATCATTATCGGCTACAATGACCCTTAAAGGAATGATAACAGAAGTTTTTTTAAGTTGAACATGTATTTATTACCATAATTGAAACCAGTTTTTAAAATGGATGTATGTGTAAAAAGTTTTTTAGTAATGTAGATAAGCAAATATACACAGTGTGATTACCGTAATTTTCCTACCAGGGTATACCTTGAAACCGCTGCAACCATTATCATTTTCTGTTCCAGTCAGCAATCCTGTATCTAAATGTATTAAATTTACTATCACTGTCAGTAAAAAGATTTTTCAGATTTGCTCAAAAAACAAACTTGAGCTCTAAAAAGTTTCACAAAGGTGGCATTTATTACTTTTATAGGACGATTGTACAAGTGACATCTGCTTCTTCTGGACGTTATGCCCATAGTCATTCACAAGACGACCATGAAAATGTTTTGCAAGTATGCGTTTGCACAAAGTCATGTGTCCGCAGAATGAAATTAACACTAAGAACCGAGACTGAACATGTGACCTGCTAGTTTATGTTTTGTAGTTAATTCTTGAGCATCCTGTTGGCGGTCTCATAAAAAGCAAACACAAAGCATGTGGAGCCCACATAACTCATCACCTGATTTTGTTGTGACTTTTATGTAATGTAAAAAACCAGCATTAGATACCACAAAGGCCCTCGTATTAATTATCTTATGGGGCTATTAGGTGACGGACGACGATGTTCACGAGCCATGAACAGCTGTGGATGGCACCCATTCATGTGCAATTAATTAAACATAGACACAACAGCGACATGTGCCCGTTCTCCAAAGCAGCCTGCGTGACAGTTAATAAAGATAACCCTGGGGTTTTGACTAATGAGCAAGGTAATTATATAGCCACATACAATGTGATTAGCTGCAGCAGACAGAGGTCAGCGAGGGGACACATGTGCTCCGCTTACCACCGCCGAGGGACCGTGAGGGGACGCAAGATGGCTCCAATCCTCTTTTCCTGGTCCCCTAAGGTCCCATGTTATTTTAATGTTTCCCATCTGACGTCGACCATGCATGTCTGACTCTGTTAGTTAACGGCGCAGAGAGGCCGGCGCGTATCCTGTGTTACCTCGCGTGATCGTGTGTAGTGTGTGTTTGAGTGTGACAGACGAGGGGATGCTGTGCGCTATCTAGGTTATCTGTTTAGACTGCTTGTTTGGTCGCAGAGAAGCCTCCAGGGCCGTGATTATGAGTCACCAAGCTTGGGTCTGAATCTTTTTTTATCCGGGCTTTATGGTGCCGAAATAAATATCCGTTATGTTACAATTTATAAAAACATCTACAGGATTGTACACAACTCGTATGTGTTATTTTAACATTTTTTCTTAAGTTATATTGATATTTTCATGTTGATCAGCTCTTGTTGCCAGAGGGTTTTTTTAAGCATACACATTATGGAAAGCGCGGAGAATGAGCCTAACGTGAAATCTTCATATATCCTCTGGTGTCCTAAATATTCTTTGTTGAAGAGATTAGTGAGCATACAGGATTTTGGCAAAGCCTGTCTTCATACTTTTTTTTTTTTGCAGTCGAACAGTTTTATCTGTGGTGCAGTTTGTGAGTCGTATGAAGTCACAGTTTACTGATTTTCCCGTTAAATCCCTCAATTAATACGGGTAATGGGTTATGGTTGATTGCTTAGCCAACAGAGGCACCAGGAGTGTCCTGCTGCAGTCGTTATATCAGCTTCACAAATAATGCATAGATGTTCAAACGCTCGGTAAATAACATCCCCATAGGGGTGCTGCTTTCAAAGAGCCGCCTAACACTTCAATGAGATCAAACACACACACACACACACACACATATATTTTCTTTACAGCCCAATTACACAGCAAAAAGAAAAACTTTACAATAAAAACTTGTCCAAAAAACATCTATATGGCTAACTATATCCAAATGTGTTGGTTTATAATTGGTGGTTTTCAGGACATCCAGTCGGCTTTCTTAAAAAAGAATTCTGCAGCAGCTGCCAATGCAGGTACTAGATTTTAATCTGAAAGTGAAATAAGCTAAATATGTCATTTTGCTCCTGGCAGTTTATTAATAATTATTTCTCAACGCTCCCGCTCCCTATCATTTATTCACTCTTTAGCGCTGCATATCCATGGAGACTTCAATATTTTACTCCTTCACAAGGAGTCTTGAGATGCAGAATAGGAGTTGTGCAAACATAAAAGAGAATGTTTTAAAGAAAGAAAAAAGTTCAGTTAGACAAAGGGCTGCCTCATTTACTTGCTCAAACATCCTCAGTTATACATATTTGCTTTAGGCAATTTAAAGGCTAACTCCACCTAGAACTTTTTTTGTAGTTTCACCCCTAATATGGCGCTCAATTCTCCCTGATGTTTTTTAAACCTCTGTCAGTCGTCTTTGTGATGTGCGTTTTTTGTTTTGTACATTGTCAGCATCAGAGATTTCTGAACTTGTCTGATCTTCTAGGAAGGACCATCACTCATTTTTCAACAGTACAAAAAATAGCAACTATAGGTTTGAAAAATCAGAAGTTTGGACATTAAGCTCTAATCTGGTCTTGTTAAAGTTTCTGTCGACTGTGAACACTTTAAAACAGGTGTTTGTTAATTAACATTAGTTAATGCAGCAATAAGCACGAACAGTCAAGCATGTGACTAGCAGGACCTAATCATTTACTAATGGTGTTAATGTTAACTATGGTGTTAATTTATCAGTTATTTAAGTTACTAAAGTTTCTATTCACTAGTGTTTAGATGTTTTTTTCTTTAATGTGTTTATTTGGTCTCTTATGCATTAATGTGAAATTATTATTATTATCATTATTTTCTTTAATTACCCATGCACCAGTGTAAAGGGTGGTTGTGGAGGGTAGCATTAAGTCAGTAGAGGAAAATGGGCATAATTGTTTTAATGAACTTTCATCTGTCTATTTTTGTAAAATCTAATAAAATACCCCAAAAAATATAATTAAAATAATAATAATATTAATTTACTGTGAAATGTGCAAACCCACACTCAACTTAAAACTATTTTTTTAAGGAATTAAAAATAAAATCTAATAAAAATACAAAGCTATGATTACACATTAGTTAGCTGTTAATTAACCATTACTTAAATGATTATACCTTAATAAGCAATTGTTAGTTAATATAGCCTTTCTGTGAAGTATTTTCATATCCCTAAATGCACCCAAACCCACAGGAATAAATGGAAGTCTCCGCTGAAACAAAAGTTGTTGCCTTACAAACTTGATTCCTGTGACATTTCATAAAGATCTATTAACACGAATATAGACCTGACAGAGGAAATTTGATGTCTACAGAAAAATTACTGAAGGTATTCTAGAAATTAGAGGTTGTTCAAGGTGTGTGAACGCAGCGCCGTCGTGGGTCGGCTCAGGTCTCACCCGGGTTAAGCCAGACACCCACTGATTAATTTCCCTGCTGTCATGAATAAATCAGGGAGTAGGTTATTTCTAATAGACGGGAAGGAAACGGCAATAATGTCAAACACTGCACGCTGACATTGAAGTATACCGTACTGTACTGAGAGTTTGAGTTGGCACAGGCAGCGTAACCCGAATTTACCAAATAAAAAACAAGCTTTGTTTCATAAAGTACTGTATTCTCACACTGTTGCCTGATTCAGTTCCTCGCCGTGAGAGTGCATTTGATGTTCACTGAAAGTCAAAACCGCTTCAGTAAAAACTATACTACAAACTGACTATCAGCATCAGTCAGAATCACTCCTCATAGTTTTCCCAAATGTCTTCAGACTGCTAAAACATAAAACAAGCGCTCTGTGTCTTTCCCCCCTCGCTGTGGCAAACTAGATTTCGTCTGAGGTGTTGCTGTTGTGGAAGATTAAATCTCGATGCTGATGTCAGCCGCCGTGAAGCAACATACCTGGTGTTGTTGTCATCCGTCAGCTGTTACTGTCACATTTTTTACTTAACACCATTGCTCACTGACATCAAAAGGTGAACGTGGTGCCTCTTAGCTGAGTCTCACACACAGGCCTCCACCAACACCACACCACAGTGCAGAGCTAAGCATTTAACCGGACCCCTCTAGCTGTGATATTTTATTCAGCAGAAAAGGCCTGGCTTGAATTCCCAATCCTCTTAAGAGGGGATATTTCCACAGTAGGTAGCGCCCATGCAAAAGCATCTCTCTAGCATGCAGTCAGTTCAGTATGTCTGCTGTGTTTTTGGTTTACATTTGGCACCAAAAGAGAATTTTGGGAAGCCTTTATCATGGTCTGTGATAGCAGACAGTTCTGCCCGCTCACTACAAATTACTGGCGCTTTGCTCAGCCAATTGTGACAGCTGACATTGCTCCAGAGCTTTGAAACCGGTGATGTTTAGAGTGTCCAGATGCAGGAAAAAAGCTAGACTGTATGCAAGAAGCGGACATAGCCACAGTGATGTCACTTACTGGTGATCTGTTTTTGAGATTTGGGTAGTGACCAAAAGAGTTAAACGGAGACGGTGAAAGGAGCCAGTTGAGGTGACTCGAGCATCTGATGGGGATGCCTCCTGTACGCCTCCCACTGTTTTCCAGGCACGCCCATCTGGGACAGACCAAGAACATGTTGGAGGGATTATGTATCCTGTCTGGCATGGGGACACCTCGAGATCCCCCATGAAGAGATGGAGAGGGCAGTTAGAGAGGGACGTCCGGGTTGCCTTGCTTTAGCCTGCTGCCACCATCTAGAGCTGCAGAAAATAGATGAATGGATTTTAATCATGATGATAATGGTGCCATTTTCTAATAGCGTTAGTCTTTTTCCAAAGAAGATATGTTAAATGTATGGAAAATCACATAGAAAGTAACAGAAATTTAAACAAAGTACTAGCTTTGTCAGCTGAAATATGAACATTAGGATTGATTTAGTGGAGTAAATTAATCATCCATTATGCATATTTTACCTAATATCCTCTCCTGGTGCCAGTTTTCTGCAGCAGCAGAGACAGCAGTGGTGCCACTGTGACCTGATGTAGACGTAACACGATCAAATGATCCGGCCTAAATAGAGGGTGTGTTATAGATTATGTTATGGATCAGATTTGTCCTCAGGCGACATATTTTGTGTAGATCTCATTTCTGTTTCTTTGCATCAGGGAGGAGTGACATAGTAACATGAAACAAAACAGAAATTTAAGATGCCCTATAAAAGACCCACCCTGGATTGTCTGATTTTATCCGTGACTTGTAAACGTGGCAGACTCATGACAAAAGAAAAAGACGGATTATTGTGTAATTGAGAAAAGGTAGAAGGCCACCAGCAGGGAAAAGCAACGCTAGTCAGTTATATTTTTAATGGCTCTGCACTAACCTGTAGATCTTGCAGATATGAGCTCTGTTGGCATGTTAACATTAATCGACAGCCCATTAGTCTAATGACAGGTCACTTGAGCTCCAGGCAGCTGGCAGAGGCCTGCTGTTTGTGATAAGGCTGCTGAGGCGGCCTGTTTGTCTTTGGGTGCAGCTGTTAGAGTGGGGCTGCATCCGCAACATAATGGGCTCCTTTAACATTTACATCTGAATAGTCGCAGGGGTAGCACGGCCCCAAAAAACAAACTCAAGGCCACTTACGGTTAATTTAATGTTTATTTTGTTATCTCTTCAGATGCTGGATTCTTGATGCATCTTTTAATGGGGGCTTTAAAAGCACTTTATTGGTTGTAGATTCAGATAAAATAGATAATTAAAATGTTTGGCTTTTATTGTCAAAATGCTAGAATGTAATGGAAGATGCTGCCTGGTGTTTTTATAGCATCATTTAAACATACAGGCCACGTAAAATGCATTACATGAGGCAAATTAATGCATTAGAACAACAGACACAAGCAAAAATAAATTAAAACACAGTAAAATAATTTAGAATCAGTAGATTACTGCCATAAATTTAATAAAGGACATAAAAGGGAAGTAAAGGATCTTAATCAATGGCAGGCACAAGAAAATGGCAAAGTTTTTAATTTAGATTAGGACACGGAGGGGCAAAGGGCTTTTCCCCAATATATAGACGTGCGAAGTCAAACAAGGTCACAGGATTAAAGAATAAAGCGGCATAAGCAGTTGCCTTAGAGTTAATATTTTTAATTGTCTTATAGCCTGAAGGCCTGTATGTTAGCTTTCTTTGCATCGGCGCTACAGAGGTTGAAAGTTATTTTTAACAAAGTATTAAAGTATCGAGTAAATCCATTGCTGTTTGAGACTGTTCAACTTCAGTGTTTGGAGATTTAAAAAAGTCATTTTGTATGACCTTTCAAATGAATGTAGTACTTAAAAAATGCAGAAAGTCAGAGTTCTAAATATCTTTATTTATTTATTATTCCATTGTTAGTATTAATGCAATTAGCAAGGACGCGGAAGAAGTAGTGAAGTGTGCTGCTGAGGGGGCTGCAGCACCGACTACACTCATGTATTATAAGAACCATCAATTCATAACAAAGAAGTGTAAACTTTAACTTAAGTGTTCTTCATGTCTTACTGGGGCACAGGCGACATGTGTGGTACACAAGTATTTTTAGGGAGATAGAGAGAGACTCTCTGGATCGTGAAGCTCGGTGTCACTCTACAATTCTCTAGTTTATTGGTGAAGTGTGTGAACTGCAGACTGGAGTCTCCTAACAGTGACTGACTGAGTCCAACATGCATCGACAGGTCTGCGGTGTACATCAGGTTCGTGACATGTCTGTACATCACTGTGCTGCATTTTTTAAACATATCCATCGCCCACATTCAGGCGTTGTCTCACTGACGCATGATCTATAACTACCAGGTAGCATAGCGATGTGCTGTTTATTCACCTCACATACAAACAAGCCCCACTTCAAAAAAATAGCAGCTCTGTCTCACAACCACAGTGTCCCATGGATGCTACTTTCTTTCAATGCACGGGCTGATTTTTACATGGCACGTGCAACATACATATTCTCACCCGACTGACTGCAGATCGTAATTGGTCCTTTAATAATAAATTTAATTAAATGTGAAAGTCAGGGTTGCCAAGAGGTCACAGCTGTGATTTCCTGTCATCTCTCAACTGTTAGCTACCTCATAAAACAGGAAAGGAAGTCTTTTTTTTAGTTGATTAAATATTTTTAAAGATTTTTTTCAAAAATGTGCCTTTAATTGATCTTATAAACTGTAGAAACAAAAAATGCATATAAAACAAAGACTGAAAACTGAAAAAAAAAAACCAGAGACATTGCCTACATGGTATCTGCCTAAATAGGCTACAATGGGCCCCTAGTAAGCCTGTCCTCAGGTAACTTTGTCCAACATCAAGTGATTTAATAGACATATTGTTTTTCTTTCCCTCCTCACACATACTGTACATACTTCAAACACACACCAGGTGTCTGTGCTGCAGACTGGATGACCCAGAAAGTCTTGCTGTTCCAGGTCTGTCAGACAATTCTTCATGCGCACTAATGCAATGTGAATGATTAGACACGTGTATACATACATTCACCGATGTGTGCGCGGCAGCACAAGTTGTTTATCATTCACTCTTGACATGGCACAGAATATTCGAGTAGGTTTCCCCGTGTATGTGCTCCTCCTCCTCCTCCTCCTCCTCCTCCTCCTCCTCTTCCTCCTTGTCACAATCTCTCTGCTCATCTCCCTCCTTGGCCCTCTCTGTCTTTCATCTCTGTCACCTGATTGGATGCTGAACCAACTGTTTGGGCTGCAGCAACATTGGTTTCCAAAGTGATGCTGCCTGTCAAATTATTTTAAGAATGAATTATTATTTTTTAGGAGTATGGAGAATGCAGTTTTTTTTTGTGTGTGTGTATCAATATTTTTACAGTTTCCTGACGTGAGGGCATTGTCAAAGTTAAACATCCTGTTCTGTTTTCTAAATGTTTAATTTGGCTTTGGGCACAATTAGCTTCAGTAAACTTCTGTAAATATTATCTTGCCTGGATCCTTCTCATCTTGTTAGAGTAGATCTCGTCAGGACAGAGTTGTTCAGGTCTGTGCATTGTTACTAGAATACTAGAATTGCAGAAGGTGCATACTTTACGATCAACAAAGTTTCAAGGTGGACACCCGAGATTATTGTCACCAATTCGTCTATCTGAAATGTCTCCCCTTCTGCTCCTGGGTTATAACGTTGAGTTATGGCCAGAAGTGTTTTGCAGAACATTATGATGCCAATGTGACGCTGACTTGACCTTTTGGATATAAAATGTCATCAACTCATAATTTTATCCTATCAGACATTTATGTGGAATTATGTCATGAATAACAAGTGAATTCTTGAGTTCTGGCCAAAACCATGTTTTTCTGAGGTTGCAGTCAACTTGAACTTTTAACCTTTAAACACCAAATTCACATTAGTTCATGCTTTAGTGCAAGTGGACATTTGTGTCAAATTTGAGGAAACTTCATCAAGGCCCTCTTGAGATATCACATTTACAAAAACGATGGGAGGTCACAGTGACCCTAACCCCTAAAATCCAAGCACTTAGTTGTTCAGTCCAAGTGGATGTTGGTGCCAAATTTGAAGAAATTCCCTCAAGTTGTTCCTGAGATATCACGTTCACCAGAAGGAGATAGACATAAGGACACAGTTACCTTGAGCTTTAACTATCAAATTGGAAGTTGGTGCCAAAATAAAATAAATACATTTAAAAAATCCCTCAAGGTGTTCTTGAGATGTTGCACTCTCAAGAATCAGACAGACAAGGTCATGATGACCGTGATCCATGACCACCAAAACTGAATCAGCTCATCATGTTTGTGCCAAATTTGAAGAAATTCCCTCAAGATGTCCCTGAGATGTCATATTTGAGAGAATAAGGGGGACACAAGTTCCCAATTACCTTGCACTTTGACCACTAAATTTTAATCAGTATATCCTTAAGTCAAAGTATCGTACATCAACGTATCTGCCGAATTTGAAAAAAATCCCTTGAGGTCACACTGACCTTCACCTATGATCACCAAAATTGAATCAGTTCATAGTTAAACCCAAGTGAATGGTTGTGCCAAATTTGAAGAAATTCCTTCAAGGCATTCCTGAGATATAATGTTTACCATGGCTATCGCCAGTGCAGAGGCATAAAACATTTTTTTTCCTTAAATGGCACAAACATTCAAAAATGCCAAAATAGAAAATGCACTTTGGACTATGCCTCAGTGTTACGTGTACACATCCCTCTCAGGACGTTATACAGACATTTATAATTTCCCTCCACTGTGCTGCGCTCCCTAACTGCTTTGTATACTCCCAATGCTGTTCTTCCGTCAGCAGCAATAGGCTTTTTTTAGAGATGATTGCAGAAAACTTTGCTCAGCCTAAGTAGAACAAATCCTACTTGCGCCGATGTAGCGTAGCATCCCATGGCAACATATCATCATACTCTGTCTATGATGCTGTTCCAGTGCCGTAGTCAAACCTAGACTCCCAGTAGCTCCGTGCTCCACCGCTGGGCTTAATGGAGCAAGGCAGAGCTTATTCACTATTTATGTCACTTGTGTTCGGCTGTAACGCAGCAAAGAATAATAGCCCACTTCTTGAACTTTATTCCCAGAGATGTGAGTTAACCATTTCAGCAACACAAAGGCCGCTTTTGATCTCAGGTTTTCGAGCTTTTTACGTCGGCCCTGGCTCTGGCTGAGTCCCACTCGACTAATGAGAGCTGTGGGAGAGGCTGCTGGCTGTGATCTGGATACTGGATCTGCCATTGCACAGTGTGTGGCCTAGACTAGCCAGTTACAGTAGTTAATTGATTGCCTTTGAGTCACAACAGCTTTCATGTGTCTGTCCAATTGATATATTAGGTAATTATTTCAACAATAGCAGCATGCATGCTATGGCAGAATCCCACTCTCACCTCTGTGCTCTACATTGTGCATTGCTATCTTTGGGTAAAACTTGCCTCTGAATCTGCTGTTGGTATGATTGTAATGCGTGGCATGTGTTTGAATGTTTTTCCTCCTTTGCTCACTTGATTTCCATCTGTCAATGTTCAGTATGTGTTCATTTGTGTAACACAATGATGCTAGGAAGATTTGGAATTAACAGGCTATCAGATGTACAGGAGATAAATTAAAGGATAGGTTCACACATATTTCAACAACATTCACATGCCATTATGTACTTTGAAACAGGTTTTGCTTGCTCTAGTTCTTTCTGTTCATACTAAAACATCCTGTACTTTTAAAGTTCCCTTGTAAGTGATGGGGAACAAAATCAACAGCCGTTGTTCTCAGCAGAAACACATTTTTATCAGATGTTAATGAGGTTATTTTCCAGTGCCACTACAGCTCAGCAAGAAAACACTGTCAAGGGCACAGAGAGGGAATTCTGTTGAAAATAAACCGTTAAAATATTTTTTTGCATGATTGTAGACTGTGGATTTTGTTGCCATTAGGAGCAGAAGGAATTGTAGACAAAAAATGTCTTCACAATACTGGATCTATAGAACTGTAAAAAAGGACTTCTGATTTCTACTTTGAGCATTTTACCAGTTTCCTTATTTCTGTTTGGAAAACACCAGTGGAGTGTGTTACTGTTTCATACTATCCCAGTCCCCTGTTTCTTCAGTTAACAGATTGTTTAGTGTGTTAGACAGCTGAGTAAAATATAAATTGTCCAGTGTTTTTGCTCAGCCCCATTGCCAGAATAAAAGACAGCATTGTACGTTTCTGTAAACCATGAATAGAACATTTGAATGTTACTATTTATTGATTTTATTTTTTTTTACATTTTAACAACATTGTGGTTATGTGTGGCACAAAAAAACCACTTAGTTATGGTATTATGAAAATAAAGATTTTAGGAATATATGAAGATTTTGCTAACAATTTGGCTTAAAATGCCAGTTTTTCATGTCACTAGAAATGTCACTGGAAATGCAGCAGTGACCGTCTGTTGGTCTTGAATGGTGGTCTACAACCATGCAGATGTATCCAACATCCTGATGACCAATTCAGCTCATATACATGTTATCAAAACTAAGTCACTTTCGAAGTGTTGATGCAATATGTATGAAACGTTCAAACAAAGTGTGTCCATGGTTTGTGGAAATGTACAATGCAGACGTTTTGACTGATTGAGTAACTGGCTGTTTTAACTCTAGTTTGGGAGTATTTGTTCCCATGTGTGCTGTTTTTAGGGGATAGTTTTCACTCTTTAGGGGATGGCTCTCATTCTGTAGGGGATGGTTCTCACTCTTTTTTATGATAGTGATAGTTTGGCATAAAGGCGGAAAAAGGCAGCATGCTATAGTTTCAGAGGTTAAATCATACACACAAACTTGTTGAATTGATGTTCCTGGTCTGTTTTTCTTTTTCACTAACATTAAAACGCCATCCCTTTTAAATAAGCCTTGGACCCACACTCATAACCTTTAATAACTTTTAGGTACGCAGGTGTTTATTCTAGTGAAAAATGAATGCGTGATTCATTAACAAAAGTTGTTGGAAAACACATTTATAAGACAAATGTTCCACATAGAAGGTGGCCAACAAATAAAGACAGAATGAATGTGTAGGTGTGTAGGGGTGAATTATTATTTGCACCTGTTCACCCACACAGCTGGAAAGTTGAGACAGACAGCATTCCTTCCCCTATTGTGTATATATATGTACGTGTGTGTGTGTGTGTGTGTGTGTGTGTGTGTGTGTGTGCGCGTGTGTGTGTGCATGTGTGGGTGTGCGCATATGTGTGTGTGTGTGTGTGTGTGTGCGCGTATGTGTGTGTGTGTGTGTGTGTGTGTGTGTGTGCGCGCACGCCTGTGTGCACCCATACATGCTGTAAATCAAACACATACACAGATCATGTGTCAAGTCAGCCATGCAGCATCTCTATCTTTGTCTTCTTTGTTTGCGTCTCTTCTCTGTGTCTTACTTAGGCGTCCTCTTTTGATTGAGATGCGCCTGTGGGTGTGAGCATGCAGGGGTCAGCAGGCCAGACTGACACAGTGCTTAATAGTTATTTTTTTTTGTGTGTGTGTGTGCGTGTGTGTGTGTGCGTGCTGGGTGCACTTGTTTCTTCAGCGGCCTTAAACAGCCTGCAGCAGCACAGTGAACTTAAGTGCACTGAACCCCTCGGACCCTCTCGTGTGCATACGCTAAGCGTGGGCCTGTGTCTCTCTGCATGTTTGTCTGCGCCTAATGCATGTTGGCGCCTGCACAATTTAATGTATGTGCGATGGGAACGTTTGAAGGTGTGTTTGTGTATGTTTTCCTATTTTGAACACAGAGTCTGTGAAGTGTGAAGGAGCCTCGCTGCCATCTGTGTTCCATAACGGCTGTTCTGTATCTGGTCAAACAGGACCGTCCCGCTATAGTTCATCCTCATTTTTGTCCCTGTCGAGCAGCGCATATGCGGTGCTCGCTCGCTTCCCCCTCCAGGGCATCAACTGCTCAGACAAGATCTATCTGAGCGCACATAATGTTTCATTTGTCCAAGAGGCTTTTCATCCACCATGCAGGTTAATTAAAATACAAACCTGAGATTTTTTGTATTTGCAGTTTTGTCATGCCAATTTTTCTTTTATCTTCAGATGGCATTAATATATTAAATTACTGCTCATTTCCTTTTTACATTAATCCACATCTACTTGCTTTCAATTTGTCTATTTTCAAATTCATGAAATTTTACAAACATACAACTTTGATTTGTTTTTAACTGTGTACAGAGTCATACACAAGCTATCCGTCTCCAAATCTGTCTCACTTGTCGAGTATTTTTCTGCCTGTATTTTGTGATTTTCTTCTTATTTTTAGTATTCTGCACATTTAAAGGTGTGCACACCCACAGCGCTCAGGTGAGGTCAGGGCTTTATGAGAACGTAGAGACCAAGTGCCAGACTTCAAGCAACATGAATTCAAAAACACAGTACCACAAACAAAAAAATACAGCAAGGTGACAGGCACACATATACTAACCTTCACACTTACCTGCAATGCCCGAATAAGAAAAAAACAAAACTCAGTCTTAAATTTTGGTTCAAATATATCTTTAAAAAAGTGCAATACATGTACACACCCTGTGAAGGTCAAGATATAGTAAAATGCTATTGAAAAACATAAGCGCAAGCAAAGAGGAGTGATTAAGTCAGTGAATTAACTATGTAAAGTCTGTTATTCAGCCACATCTCTCTAAGTTAGCTAACATTAAAGGACTGTAGCAGTAAAACTCAGCATATAAAATCTGTTGGAGGTATGTTTCATTGCTTAGGAATTTAGCTTTTAACTTGTAGGTTAATTTGCTGTATTCTTTTTTTTTAAAAGTTGCATTGGCGCACTTTAATAATTGACAGCAAGCTGCAATTAAAAGCTAACAAGCTGTTTTTAACACGCCGTGTTGTGACATGGACACAGCCGGAAAGGTGAAATAGACTGAGGGGAGAAGGAGAAGGCAAAGAAGGTTAAGAGGAAATGCGGGCTGCTGTTTTCTCTGTGTAATGTAGCGTGGAACCATAAACAATCATGACTTTTATCATATTTGAGCTTTGTCTACTCTTTGTATGTAGCCTTGCATTGTGATCATATGGCAAATTAGCTAAATACCAGATGGTATTTTCTTGTTTAGTCATCAAAGTCTATGAAATGTTTATGGTATTTTAAAACCTTTTTTGGAGAGTCCAGTGTTAGAAGCTGGACTAAAACCTATACAGTAAAGTGTTTAACTGCCTCTGAGTGTTAATGTCCTCCTTCACTCAAAAATGTGTTTTCGCTTATTGTTGCTTCTCGTGGATGTTTGACCTTCATCGTGCAGAATGATGTATGTGCAGAGTTTGACAGACGGCGGTGGCTTCAGCTTTCATCTGCTGAAGAGGGGAAAGTTTATCTCTGTTGAAGTTAAAGGAATAGTTTGGATCTTTTGAAGTCGGGTTGCATTAGGTACTCATCCATAGTAGTCAGTGTATCTCAGTCAGTCGGCACACCCCCAGTTTGGAGAAGTAGGCGCGAGTCTGTAAACAGAAGCTTGGCTATGTACTGTTGTGGACGGGGGCAGCAGCAAAACGTTTTTACTTGTTGTTATCACTGACGTCACATTAGGGTTTGCAGCTATCTGGTCTCATATGCAACTTTCACAAGTGTGTCGACGTAAACTATGAAACAATAGACATTTTTTATCATCAGACGATACATTTCATCATATCGCACAGCCTTAATAATATTCTAGCCTTTAAGTGGGGGAGAAGAGGAAGGTGTTATCTTAAGAATTAGTTCATTTTAATTTTTATGGGCAAAAATAATACAAGACAAAACTTGTCTCCAGACGTGTCTGAAAAAGATGTTTGACAAAAGCAGTGTGGTTTGTGTTTGTGTCCCACACACCCCCACACTCCAATATATGAATCTACATGCAACACACTCCACAGTATGCACATTCACACCAATTCTACACAATCGAATGTGTTTACAGAGTGTTCACACAAACACACATACTGGGCCAACCTCTGCCACATAGCTCCAACACTTATTTTATTGAGTCTACTTCATCATTACGCAGATTCCAACCCACCAAGGCAGAAACACAAAGCGGAGGTGACGGTGACGGCCTGCTGACAGCCCGCCCTGCCCTCCGCCCCTCCTCCTAATGTCTGACGAAGCAGCACAGCTCGGCTCCTTCAATGTTTGCCACATGTACTTTATTTCATTTTGGCATCGGAGTCATGTGGCTTCACGCTCAATTTGGAAACTAATATGTGCATGAATCAAAAGTGCTGTTGTGGTAGCGAGGGGAAAGTGAGTCCTGGATTTTCACCTCTGACCTAAATGTGTTAAATTTATGAAATGGCGCATCTGGCCGTCATACAGTTAATTTGAGGGGAACAAGCGCTGATGACAGATGATATATCACGAGCACACACAGAGTCACATGTCGACTCCTGAGGCATTTGTAAGACAGGTGGAGCCTGTCTGAACACACATCCTGAAGGAGCACGCTCGGATCCATTCGCCATTACTCCCAACTGTGACACTGACAGAGATTCACGTTTAGGCAGCAGAAAACTCATCCCGATGTCCAACACATTTCTGTCGTTTTTTAATCATTAACACACATTCACGACGTGGACATGTGATGTATGGACTGCCACATGGACACCATTTGCCTGGAGTTCTCTAGGCAAACACACACCGGCGGCAAACTCTGAGTGAACTCACACACGCTGCGGAAAAACATCTCTCTCATCGTGAACATACTGTACTGTGTCTGTTGCCTTAGGACTGAATCTGTATGTACTCTACTCATTTTATTCCTCGGGGATGTTTGCAATGAAAACTCAAAACTCTGACAGCCTTGGCTCTCCCTGTCCTCTGCGTCTCCTCGTCCGCTTTCACCGTCCGATCGTTTTGTTCTGTTTCTTATCACCGCCTTTTGTTTACGAGTCCAAAAACTGTCAGCTGCTTGTTCTCTTGATCTGCTCTGACACTTTTAGTGACACATTAAGTGAATATCTGATCAGTGCACTCTTGCTGCACGTGTGTGTGTGTGTGTGTGTGTGTGTGAAATTTAACTTTAAATGCTAGCCTCTGTTAGCGCTCACATGCGGGCAGCTATACCTTGTGTGTGTCCGTTGTGTATGACGAGGTCCCAGCGCTAATCACATCCAGGACCACACAGGCGCTCGGGTGGGAGCCAGTGGGAACCGGGGGCCCATGGCCCTTGGTACCCCAACCAGACTCTGTGCCAAGAAAATCACCTTCCGGCCTTTTGGCTCCACCTTTTCGTCCCCGCTCTTTCTTTACCACCTTCTCGTCTTTCACGGATTCTGCTGCATCCAGTCCAGGAGAAGATTGAGATTATAGTGTGAGGGGGGTGTAGTTTGGGCTCTGCAGCGCCTGGGGGCCTCACCAAGCATTGTAGGCTTCATTACACCATGGGGTGGGAGGGATCGGTGGGGGGACATGTAAGAAATGACCGTATTGGTCCTTTGTGAGTGAGTGAGTGTGTATGTGTGTCTGTGGTCTCTTTACAGTGTGTGTTTTATTGCTCATTACAGAGATGGCTGAGATGTGGAGATGAATGGAAAGACTTGAGGGGGTGGAGAGAGGTGACATGGGGTATAGAGTGTGTGTGTGTGTGTGTGTGTGTGTGCGTGCGTGCGTGCGTGTGCCTGCAGCTTTGTGCACGTGTCTTTAAAACGTTTTCACCTACACTCAAGTCCAGTATGGCGAAAGTACCCTTAAAGGAACAGTTATCCCAGTGCTCCATGGGAATCTCGTGAAGAGTCTGCGTAAAAAGGGTTAGACTTACCCTTTAATGTTTTTTGTTTATTTTTCTTCTTGCTAAATGCACCTTCTTGACTGTAAGGAAAACACAGGCGTTTGTGCTGTGAGCTGTAAAATGCACTCAGTATTAGCTGCTTATTATGATGCTTATGATGTTTTTTACTCTTAGTTTTGGGAAATTTCATTTTAATAATCCAGAAGACAAACATGCAAAGCTTGATATAGAAAATGCAAGCTGCTTTGCAGTAATACAGGAAGCTCTTACTTGTGTTTTATTGCAGTATGAAAAAATGAAACGTAAAGCAGTTAAGTTAAATAATGACAAATAAAGCAGAGAAAAACATGAAAGAAGATGCTGACTCTTCATGTAAACAAGTTTAGGCTACCTACACTATTTAAAATATGATACAAGGGTCTTCGTCTGGAAATTTCCCATTACGCTATCACTTTTATATTTTATTTATGTTATATTTTATTTATATTTATTTGAAGATGCACTACTTTATGTTTGGTACTCATTTAGTTTTTACTTGCGTGATCTTCTTTTTCTTTTTCATACATATTTAATGAGCATTGTTGCAGCGAGCGTGACACTTAAGATTTTCAGTGCCACAGACTGTTTCTCTGTACTTTTTGAGCACATGATGAATTAAGAACTTGAACTGTCTGCAATGTGGGGGGAACAAAACAACGTCTAAACGACACCAAAGATGCCTCCAGTGCCTCGGGTCAAACCAGGCCGACTGGACGGGATAAAAAGTCTAAAGTGTACTCCCTCGCCTATACATCCGTACATCTGTCCTTTTAAACTGGGACACACATGACCTGATTAACTGACACACAGTTCACTCCTCCGCGGAGCGAGCTTCTCGCTGGTGCTCTCAATATGGTCAGAGCGGCCTCGGCGTTGTCACCAGGTGTCACCTTATACGTGGCGGCGGGAGGCCAGTTAGCATTATACGTGTGTGTGACAGGCGCTCGCCCAAGTTCTGCTGCTTGGACACATATGGTATCTTGCAGAGCCTGGACCTGCTGTATGTAGGCCAAACAGCTGGAGATGTTGCCCCATACTGAGCACAAGTTAAACAACATGAGGTAGAAAGGTCAACTTAAAGTGCAAAGGTTTTTCTCTCGCCAGTGGTTATATTTGTGCCCTTACACAAGAATCTGTACATGCTTAGTGGCCTCATAATCAGGCTGCTGAACCTCCTGGGCCCACCTGGATGTGGGCTGTCTGTGGACTTTTACGTAAAGCCAGAGTTGAAGCCACATCCCTCGGCCGTGTCCAGAGTTTTTCTTGTCCTAAGTGTTACAATCAGCAGCTAATATATTCCCCGAGACAAACACACACAGACCTGCTTCAGTAAAGAAACCACACGAGCTGTGGGCTGCATCTTAATGCTCCTCTCTGCCTCAAACATAAACCTGTCCCAATTTGTTGAGGCTTTGCTATTTTGCTTTATAAATTTGCACATATTTATTCATATCATTTTATTTGTGCCGTTGTTTATACGCCTGACGCAAATCTGGTTTAGTTTATTTGAGCAGAGGCTGGTGCCTGGATCCCAGCCCTGTTTGTAAACTCCAAGAAACTGAGCGTGCAACACACACACACACACACACACACACACACACACACACACACACATATTTACTGCCAGGCCAAAGCTAGATGTGCACGTGCACACACATGTAAACAATTGCTGTTGTTTCAAAACCAATTTGGGAGAAGACAATCTTTGAGTGCATTTATGTGAAGCTAACTCATTTAAAATCAGTGCATGCGTATGTGTACTTTTACAGTAGAATGGACCGTCAATAGATGTATATGTTCAGTTTTCACATGTGAAGTGTTGGCAGAAAGGAAAATATAGCCATTTGGGATGTGAGCTCAACATGCACTCAGTGTTAGCTGCTTCCCATGATGCTGTGGAGATGGACCTTTAAAACAATTTTCAATTCAGATTTTGTGAATTAATAACTTCATTCAGAACACAGACTAGCAGAACCTGACATAAAAATGCAAGCTTTTGGGACAGTTGTTTTCAGGCTACTTTGCAATAATACAGAAAGGTTTTGTTCTTGTTTATAGTGCAGTGTGAAATATAAAACATAGAGGACACTTAAGAGACAAAGCAGAGAAGGTGTAGGGCGTAGTCCACATGGACACGGGGAGTTTTGATTTGGTTTACCTCTGCTTTTTTTCTCAAAATGATTCTCGTCCATACAAGCGCTGTTATAAAGAAAACAAAATCTCTGTCCAAATGAAAACGCAGAAACACAGTTAAAGCAGTGTCAAGAGCATGCCAAGCTAGCACGCGGCAGTATAATCGTAACCTTAAAACTACGCAAAGAAGAAGAAGATTTAGGCCAATGAGAAGCCTGAAACAAAGCTGTCAACGTAATGTTACCTGGAGCAGTGACCTCCGCAGCCAATCAGCTCAAATTACATCACTTTACTGTAAATAATGCCACCTTTTAAAACCAGGAAAACACAACACATACACTATCAATAACCAAAATCTAAGACCATATCTAGTCTCCCCTCACAGTGTCTAATATCTAAATATTCCCAGCTATAATAGGAAGTTGATATTGTTTTTGATGTATTTTTGATGAACCTGTCCTTGCTGTGGCCTTTTCCAGGGCTTTCCCTGTTGCTCCATCCCTAATGTGGGAAAAGGAGACCCTCCCCGGGCTGTTGGCATGGCAACAGCACCTGTGTGTGTGTGCATGTGTGCAGCGGAGACACGAGGGGAGGGAAGCAGGAGGGAGGGCGCTGCAGAGTGATTGCCCAGATTGCTGGCACAGTTGGACCAAAGTTACCCATGCAGTCACAGCCTCTGTGTGTGTGCTTGTGTGTGTGTGTGTGTGTGTGTGTGTGTGTGTGTGTGTGTGTGTGTGTGTGTGTGTGTGTGTGTGTATTTGCTGCAGGTTAGGCTCAGGGCCCAGACACACCACACACACACACACCAGCTCTCCTCTGGACTGCTGTGTTGTCGTTGCCAGCTCAATCTGCCTAACATTGGATACACACGCAACTAAACACTAACTAACACATTAATAAAGTAAAACACACACTGAAAATGGAATTCCCTGCTCTGCAAGCCCATCTAATTATACCACCTGCACATGCAGACACACACACAGACACACTCACACACACACACTCACACATTTCTCAAAATTAAATATGGCATGACTGCTGCCTCAAAACATTTGTACCCATGATACAACATAACTTTGCATTTGTTGGTTTAGTTTTTTTGTTTATTTGTTTCACATAATACAAAGCACAATAGGGACAAACCATATAGAGGTGCATGTGGGGGTTTGGTAGAAACCATTACTGGCTGATTTATATGAACGCCACACCCATAAAACATTAGAATAGTAACATGAAAGCAATCAGAACATAGTTTAGTTGCTAAAAATCCAGAATCTCACAGTACAAGTATAGGGTTAAAGAAATGAAAGTGCAAACAATCATTTTGAACGTGTGAACATCAGTTCATAGAAGGATCATTCTTGATCCAATAAGATGTTTTTGACAGCAGAGCTTTTCGAAGTCTCTTTTTGTACACAGACAATTATACAGAAGAGTTCAGTAAATGAACATTTTTATTTTTATTTCTCCACGATATTTGATAGAAAACTGACCATGGGAAGAGTTATGTAAAGGGATATGAAGATTCTGAGCCTGTCTAGTACTATAATTATGGAATTGAGAGTTTTTAACAAAATAGTATCTAAATCTTTGAGGTAAATCTGGAGCCTTGCAACTCACTTTAAAAACAAATGTAAACAAATGAAAATGAATGTCAAAAATAGTCAACAACTGCAGTTTATAAAAGAGAGGTGAACTTGGTACATCATCTTTTGAGAAGGTCACTAATCTAACAAACTCAACAAACTTTCTGTAAAAAATGTTGGAAATGTGTTTGCGTGCTTGTGTACGCTTGAGAAACCAACCTCAAAACGAGGTACATTTTCAGCTTAAATCAAAACTTTCTGACTTCAATCCTGCACATTTTAGCATGCAGCCTTTTTTTTCAATTGCAAGTATTCCAGCTGATGTAATGTAATGACAGATTAAGAGACAGCAGCTGTATACACGTCAAAGCCCCTCCTCAGAGACCCTTAAATGCCCTGTAACTTTTTGTCCTCTATAGCGATCAGCTCTCTTTATCCCCGTTGTCCCGATAGAATGAGACACTTCCTTAAGCTGTGAGGAAACGAACAAGTGTGTGGAAGTGGACATCTCCGGGAAAACAATCGGGAAAAGCACACAGATGTACAGCGTCCAGCGGTTTCACATAGAGTGCAGTTTTTTTAAGGTGGGCTGATCAGGAAACACAAATCAAGGAAACCAGTCTGAGTGTGTGTTCGGGAAAGAGAACAGGGGTTAGCTGAGGTAAATACACACTGGGCAATGATTTACGGAAAGTTTCAACTGTCTAATTAGAAAAAAATCAGCGTTTGGAGATGTTGGGCCCTGCATCATTCATGGATCCACCTTAAAAAAGCAAAACTGCAAGTGGAGGAAAAGAGAAGAAAAAAACACAAGTGAGCTGGATTTGTTTTCCAAACGCAGTCACATTCTTGGCAGCACCTTCGCCTGTCCTTGCCAGAGGAGGGTGGGAAGAGGAGGGATGAGAGAAGCAGAGCGAGAGAGGAGAAAGTGAACGTCAGAGAGAGAGAGAGAGCAGATTGTTTTTCTCTTTTTTTTCTCTTTAAGCTCAGTGGCCAGTGCATTAAAAGTTAATATGTTAACATTATCTATAGATGTACCTTAATCTTTGGCCTTGGCTCACATTGCACATAAGCAGACACGCGAGGTGTTTATCTTTTTTCCATGTATGTTGCCTCATTTAGCCCCTGATGACAAAATGTACTTTTTTATGTTTAGTCTTTACAGTTGCACAAACTGGTCACAGAGCATCCACGTGTATATTTTTGCCCGCCGCCTTGAGCCCAGTTTATCCGTCTGTATGTAAGCCTTTAAAAACAAATCCTAGGAGAATTGACAGCAAGTTAAGCAACTTTTTTCAGCAGCTGATTAACGGTTTCGGTCGTATGTAGTGTTGGGACGCTTTGTAAAACGTAAATAAAAACCAAATGCAAAGATCTGCAAATCCTTTTTGACATGTTCAGTTGAATGCAGTACAAAGCCAAAAACATCTACTGTTCAAACTTATAAACTTTGTTGCTTTTTGTGAATATACACTTATTCTAAATTTGATGCCTGAAAAACTTGCAACAGGGCATGTTTACCACTGTGATACATCACATTTTATTTTAACTGAAACACTGGGTAAGCATTTGGGAACTGAGACCACTAATTGCTGGAGTTTTGAAATATCTTTTTCAACATTCATAAGTGGCACCCCTAAAATCTTTAAGATTTAAAGACTGTGAGAACGGGCCAAAATCTCATCAAACCACTGTGAGACATTGTTTTTTTCATACAGGAAGTGTGCAAACAAAGGCCCCTCCAAGAATTAAATAATTTTCAGTTAGCATGTTCAGTACTTTTTTACTGTGTAGTCCCACTTTACTGCATATCATTTTATGCATTAAAACAATTCCTTGTTTAATGAAACTTTAAACATTATATTTTGATATAACTGTAACTTAGAGAGTTAGGTAATGTAGCATTATGCAACAAATAACGTAATTATTAGTACTAAACTTACTAGTTTGCTACTGTTAGCTTGCTCATTATTATGCCTAAAACATAATATTTTTAGATGACTATAACTTTATCAATGTTAGCTCGCTATGCTAACATCTTTGGCAAACTGAAATGACATTAGTTAGCTAGCTATGCTAATGTTAGTAAACTAACTTCAGTGTTAGCTGAAAATTACCTTGGTTTGCTAACAATAATAGCATAACTTTAGCAAACTCATAAGGTTAGTACAAGTTATTAAGGCTACTGCCTAAAGTTATTTTACCAAACATTATAAGTTAAGTTAAATTTAAATATTAGGTCGTATTGTTTACCTTTATGTTATTCATTTTGATGGATTTAAATGTTACACTTTTACATTATACCCTATATCTCACACTGTGATGTAACTAACTGAAAAAGTTGGGTGGCTTAAAGTTAAGCAGCAAGTAGCAAGCTATGCTAATGTTGTTAGCAAACTAATGATAACATTAGCTGAAATTACATAAGTTAGCTAGCTATGCTAATATTAGCAACAAGTGCTAGCTAAAATTACATTATTTTGCTGCCAAAATTACTATAGGTAGCTAATGTTGGCAAACTTATAGCTTAGCTGCATTGGAAATATTTTTAATGACCAAAAAAACAATGTATGAATACATATTTTCCCCAGTGTATTGTGTTTTTTTTACTTTTTACACCGCGTCCTACATTTTTTTCCTACATTTTTGGAATCGAGTCGTAAAGAACACTTAATATTTTCCGGTTCCAGCTTCTAAAATGTGAAAACATTCTGTTTTCCTTTTCTTTATGTCATCATAAACTAATTATATTTTGTTTTTGAATGATTAAATGAACAAAAAAAAGCAATCCCAAGATGTCACCTTGAGCTCTGGAAACATTTTTCACTAGTTTCTGACATTTTAAAGGCTTAACAAGTAATTTAATTACTGACTGAATATAATCTCTAGTTTCAACCTAAATGCAACCTTAAAGGATGCACAAAAGAGATAAAATAGAGGAAAAAAAGGCACAAATGGCACGCACAAAACATCTGTTGTATGTATATAAGCCTGCCATGATGTTACTCGTTAACATTTTCATGTCGTCTGATGTAATGGGACAATAGAACAGTTAGAATGAGCCACTTTGTAATGCTGTGAGGGAGGAAGGAGAGGCTGGCTGCATCGTTAGGGAGTTTGCCCTGCAAGCATACAGATGTCTGGTGTAAATTTATGTCTTAGTGCCAGGCGCCAGCCAGCTCTGCCTCGCCGTGCCACCGGCCTTCTGCAACTACTGGTGATGACAGTTAAGGTGCCACTGAGCAAGGCAGCCGACCTCTAACTTTGCTTCTGCTTTGTGGAGGGAAACTGTGGGGAACTACTGGGTGTGAACGTCTCTTCTTGGTAAACAAATGCTTAAGAAGAGCTTCACTCAGCCTGTTTGTATATCTCAACTTTGCATGCAACTTTCTGCAGACTTATCTATACTGGCTTTGCTGTTTAAACATCGTCATCTCTGGGGCTTTGTTGCAATCATGGATGGATTATTAGACAATGAGCCCTTGAGCACAGATATGTAAAAGCCCCAACAGTCATAGACAGAGGACAAATAAGTCCCACCCACACCAGAGGAGAAATCACTCATTGCTCTCCATTGATGTTTTATCTTGTGAAGGTGCCTTTTTGTAACTTGCGTCCAAATAACCAACAGAACTAAGCTGCCAAACCAAAATTATGAGCCTTTAGGAAGACAAATGTGGTTTTCACTTTTGGCATGTTACTTTCATTAAGCAAAGGGTTTGTGCCTTGATTATTAATATATTAGTTACAATGGCTAATTTTCTAAGACAAGCTTATGAGGTTGAAGCTAAGCAAGCTATTTAAAGCCTGCTTTTGGTCTATGTTAGGTTATATAGGTAATGCTCTTACGTGATGATTTGGTCAAATAGATCTACATATTAAGGTGTTTAAATGGGATAATATCTCTAAGGTGAGCAAGGTAATGAGAAGGAACAGTCAGCCAGACAGACAATATTGAATTTGTTAATATAACATTTCAGCTCTGGTAGACATGAAGTGCCAAAATAATTTTGAATTAACTTTGACTAGCTGAAATCTGATATTTTCTAACATGCCACAGGTGTTGGCTACTGGCATGGTTTTTAAGTATGGCGTGTTGCACTGTCTCTACATTTTGAGAGAAATTAAGTCATCACTTCCAATACTAGTGAATTTAACGAGTCCCCATAACCAAATTTGATGCCATGTTATAAAAAACAACAAAAAAAACAATAAATCTAATGCACTTAACCATACACTCCTTTATTAACAACATTTAAATGAAATGTTTTTTAAATATTATAAGTCCCTAAAGATACGCCTTGAAATACAAGTCTATTTGGGTTTATGCAATTTTTTTGTGGCAAGAAAACATCTTATTCATATATAGCCTAGATTGTATTAACATATATACAGATTAGGTAGGTTATTTAGATAATAGTAGATTATTTGTCCTTCCCCCCTGCCACTGTGATTGTTCACATTTTTGCCTTTTTTCTGTATTTCCAGTGTTGCTGTAGCACCAGCAATCTCGGTACTATGTTAATCGGAGAGCAAAAGTGCCAAAAATGTCTCAGAGGCTCTACTTTCCCAGGAGTTTTTGTTTCCCAAGCCTTATCATTGTAGTTATATCATCATTAGTTTCGAAAGTGACACACGGACAACATTACGGTTTAAAAAAGCCAAAGAGCGAGGCGAAGACAGCCAGAGAAGTGGTGACGTACACTCTGCAGAAAAAAAGCAAAAACAGGATTGAAAGAAGGCGAAAGGAGATGAGGAAAGAAAATTGGTTAAAAAAAAAAAGGAACAGATAAGGCAGAATCCAGGAAAAAGGCAACACTGAAAATAACATAATGGCACATGGCCCCGTCTGCCCCAGTATGTCCCATGTGTCCTTGGCTGGTGCAGACGTATCTATATGCACACCCAAACCCACATGCTGTACATGCAAACAGGGTAAGAAACATAGTGTTACCAGCGGAGTCAGGGTAGGACACTGTGTTCCCATTTTCAGCAGGGCAACACTGAGGGATTAGAGTGTGTACTATATAAAGGCTTATACATACACAGGGCTTACATACCAAGCTAAAGAACGTGTCAAAATTTAAAGGAACCATTGTTTGCTTGTTCGACATCTAAATTTGGGACACATGAGACGAAAGGAACGCTGCCTGAGAGCTCTGTGTCGAAGTAGGTCAAAGTTCAAACCGTTCGAAAGCAGAGATTCATGTTTTGCGATTTTCTTGAGCGGTTTCCTGCGCCAAGTGGCTGCTGAGTCAAGTGTTACTGCTCCCTCTATAATAAACAAATAGACGGTTGGATGAGTTCTTGTCCTGAACCTGACAAACCCCAAATCATTACTCACGTGTATGCATTAAAGTTGAACATTAACATTTTTGTGTATGCAGACGTCTGTGTTCTTAAAGCCACAAGGTCACATTAAAAAAGTGGTTTTTAAGTCGGCATTTAGTCACTTTGTTCTGACCTATTAGCACCTATTAATAATCCCCTGACAGTAATTAGCCCGGTGAGGGAGCGAGCACAGACGTACCATGAAACATGATCTCTTTGCCTTTGACTACTCGCGACCTCGGGGTACTAACACCCACCTCCTCCTCCTCTCCAACTCCATTTCTTCCACCATCAGACTGCATGCACCACATCAACAACTGGGCCCGGCCCTGTTTCATTACTTAACCACTAATTGCTCCGGCCACCCCTGGGAGTCGGGAGCGCTGACCCCGCGTCTGCAGTCATGGTGTGAATTTTAACAAGGGTCCTCCTCACAGGAGCTTTAAAGGCAGGAACCGTCTTCTACTACCACTTATCCGCCTGCATTCACTGGCAAAGACACGCAAAGATCCTTTTTTTAATACATGAACATAAAAGTTTGCTTCACTGTAAATTGGCACTTCTGAGCCGACGTGTGATCTGCCGCACGCTGGAACACGGCAGCAGCTGCAAAAACCAAGTAGTGGCCCTAACAGGTGTCTCGTGGACTGGGCTGCCCCCCTCAGAGTTGATTATTTAAATAATTGGTCAAAAGAGCCCTGAATCAAAATGCAGGTTCTCTGCCAAATTACTAGACTTCATCTTTTTTTCCCAAAAATTGGTGTGCAACTGTGACATACAAAGGGACTGAAACTTGAAAGGAGACACGCTGCGAGGGGAAAAGAGGAAAAGTCAGATGCTCATCTGTGGACTGTTTTTCTAGTTCTGTCGCTGCACTGAAGCTATTGGCAAATAAATATTAGTCTCAAGGTTGAATTCACAAAAGAACTGCGTGGTTTTAGCGGCAGCTAAACCTGCACAAATAAGACAAATAGTAAGTCTCAAAGCACCAGTAAAGCTGAAATGCACTCCAAACTGCATTACCTTGTAGAGTCTTGATGCTTCTGTGCTATTAAAAAGTATTTAATCAATGTAATATGTGTACATTTGGGACTAAATTTGCCCCTTTCTTGCAAATTAAGCCTGAATGCAACAATAGCCCAATTCACAAAGATCGGCCCTCTTTTAAGTTGCAATGATGAATCAATTAATTGTCAACCCTTAAATTAAATGCCAACTAATTTTGATAATTGATCAGTTGGTTTGCCAAAATTCTCTGATTCCAGCTTTTAAAATGTAAATATTTTCTGGTTTATGCATACATTTGGCGCAACATTTGCCCTTTTTTATGCAAAACAGCCTGAATGAAAAAACAGTCCAATTCACAAATATTAGCCCTGAATTAGAGCTGCCACAATTTTTCAATTATTTGTCAACTATTAAATTAATTGCCAACCAATTTTATAATCGGGTTAAAAAAAAAAAACACTTAAATGTACATATTTATTTGCCTTTTTAATTTAAAAAAACAAACAACCTTTTCTGACATTTTAAAGACCAAGTCAAGAAAATAAAGGAAAGATTAATCTGCAGTGAAACTCAGCGTTACTCATAGGGAGAATATTGATCTATTTATCTATTTAGAGCTGACCAGATCAAATCGATGGATGAGTGGAATGCAAACCTTTAGACCCAGAGGAGTGAACGTTTAAGATTCACTAAATGCACCTGACATACTGCTGCTCCATCTGTGCCCAGAGTACGCTCTGCGCGCCGAGAGCTTGCCACAATGCATAACCAGAGACTATACATATTTCAACAGCAATCCCAATGAACAGTCTAGCTCCAAAAATAGAAAATGTGCGGAAATCCCTGAAAATAATTATTTGTTGAAGCCATAGTGGTCATAGCCACAAGCAGTTCCCATGAAATTATTAGCCTCATGAGAGAGTTTGTGGTAAAAGAAGCACATTTATGGGTGTCACATTCAGACCTTAAAGTAAAGTTTTGAGGAATCCCTCTGCACTTCGTTATTCAGGACCTGTAGCTCACTCTCTTCTTCTCTTCTTTCAATCACATGCAAAACTTTACGGGCGTGTTCATGCTGTAATGTCATAATGGCACTATTTTTTGTGAATCCATTCTTAAGATGGGGCAGTTAGCAGATGCACATTGATGCACACTTCATGACTGCAGTAGCTACAGTCCATTCTTTGTGAATTCATCTGTCGGTTTTTTGGCTTTTGACCAACTACATAACTGTCTGGTTTTGCCGACGTGTCCAGTTTTTCTCATAGACTGAACATTCACACCTTGAGTAACTGGTTTTAAAGCTGAGACATGACATGAAAGCGACAACATTCACACACTGACAGTACAAATGCCCGATACAAGAGTCAGATCTTTTGACCACTGAGGAGCTCCACTGGAGCCATTGGGATCTAAGAGCCTTGCTCAAGGGAGCTCAGTGGTGGGAATGAGGGAGGGGTCGCTGCCGTTTCCACAGCCAGATTTATGTTGCTGCTCTGGGGATTGAACGGAAACCTTGCGGTCACAAGCCCACTTCACTCTTTACTTACAGTGTAAAAACAGAAGTTATGATTTGAATACACTGACGAGTTGTGTGTTGGCCACGTGGATGCCTTTTTGTGTGTGTATTTGAGTGGTGACTAACGGTGTTTGGCACAAATACTCCACTCCAGAACTAGATTTTGGATTTTTATCTGTTTGAGAAGGGGAAGTAGACGCTGCTTTTCAAACAAAACAGCCCCTTCAAACCTTGGATCAATTATGCAGCACGCGTCCAAGGCTGAAAATATGCCAACTATGTCGCATCCTTGGAACAAGCTATTTTATTTACAAATGGCTTGTTTTAATGCAGTTACTTTGGTCCTTTTGCTTTATGCCATTTACAGATGCTCTTTATTCCCGTACCACAGCTCAGAAGCTATCAAAATGTCTCCACTCACTTAATTGGCTGGAACAATAATTCTTAAATATTGTTTGAGTGCTGTTTCTTTAACAATACCTTCAATTGATTTCTCTCCATCAAAACACACCCCAAATATCCTTGAACGTAATGATTCTTCCCGGTGTCAAACTACATTTCACACTGGCCCGCTTCTTTGTACTGACGAATTCACCCACCTCTTTTTTCTCCTGGCTTTCTGAAGAACAGAGGGGCATCGATCTCTTTGGCCTGGAACAGAGGAGAAAGGGAGCAGGTCATGTTTAATTAATGCATACCTTCTCCAGGCATCAACGTGCATTCACTAGTTATTCTTTTGATGCATTTTAGAGTCTGTATTTCAGAGCACGCAATTAAAGGTGAACTCAGCTTGGGGGAAAATGCCAGTTTTTGCAGGCCCAATTAAAATTTGGAAGCTGTACTGGAAGGGAAGAGAATCAAGGTGCATGTGGCTGAGACATGTGGGATTTGTGTGTGTGTGTGTGTGTGTGTGTGTGTGTGTGTGTGTGTGATCTACAAAGAGATTACTGTAAAAAAAAAAAAAAAAATCTGTGAACTCACATCTTTGGATTTGTTTTCACAGAAAATGCCAAACTTTTCAAGTCAACATTTCATTGCACTCATTTAATTCATGCTCATTGATTGCAGCCTTTATCATGTTGTCTTGTGCATCAGAAATGCAGAATCTGCTCCCTACTGTTAGTGTTGAAGACCATTTCACACATTTCACCACATAGATTTTTACATACAAGGAATTTGCTTTGGTGTTTTGGTACATACCATAAGGAAAGAAAATAAAAATAAACAAAAGGGCACCAAAAATCAAGAAATGAACATTTATTATCGGAAAATTTCCAATACAATATGAAAAAAAAAACAATAAAAAAATATTAAAAGGGCATATATATATATATATATATATATATATATATATATATATATATATATACTGTATATATATGTGTGTGTGTGTTTTGTACAGTTTTAGAAGTAGTAATTTGCAAAGTATTGAAGGGGATAATTAAATATTTATCGTATTATTGAGTATAAAGGAATATGGGTGATGTGCAGAGATAATAGTCCATAAAAAGTGTGTTTGCAGTAAACTCTCTGAGCCTTCGTGTCTATATGCACATATGTGTGTTTGCTCAAGTTTAAATAAGTCAATTCTTCAAGTCCTAAGGTGCTTTACTTAAGGATAGGTCGGATCTTTTGAAGTGGGGTTGTTTGAGATATTATCCGTTGTCAATGTATCACATACAGTACATACAGCACTGAGAGGCAGGCAGGAGTTCGACACAGAGGCGTAGCAACATACGGCTGTAGACAAGGGCAGGAATTTAATGTATTTTATACTTAATGTGTAGTACTTTAATACTGAATATTAGTATTATGGTACTTAACTCCCATGTTCTTCAAGGTAAAACATTTGTTTTTGTTAATGGAGTCTGGCTTTAAAGAGAACATAGAAAAGTTTCACTTTGAGTTTAGTTATCTGTGGAGAGTTGATGTCTGGCGCCAAGGAAGAACAGGGAAAATGCTCTTAATATAGTGTACAAATAAACTATAATTGATTTTTTATTTTTTACGTGGCTAAAATACCTTTTAGTTTTCTTACAAAACAAGCATTCAGCAACTTAGTATAAAATGTCCCCCAAATTGCAAAAAAAATTGTTAAAGCTGACAAGAAAACAACTAGAAAATTATTAAACAACTAGGGGAAAATATCAATAAAACTAAAATTATAGTAATTATAATATATAATAATAATAATAATATAATAATATAATATAATATATTTAAAATTAGGTTACATAAATATACTTTATTTTAGCATTTTGTTAAGTCATTCCCTATTTTTGATCTTTTATGAATTTCTTGCTAATTTTTAGGTCATTTCTTAATTTTCTCATTGTCATATTTCCATGGTTTTTTTTTAAGAAATCAAGCCAGTTTGCTCAGGTTTCAAAGGGTCAAGTATGACCTAATAGTCTCTGTCTATGTGCACATACATACGATGTGTTTATGAGAGTATCTCAGCTACGGTCCTTTTGTAACCATACTCCAGCCACAAACTCCTCGTTGTATCAAAATATGGCTTCATAAATCCAGTTTGGCGCTCTGTTGCCGTCGCTTCAAAGTATTGTGGAAGGTCACAGGGGAACACGCTCTGCTAAAGCCATTCATCGCATCTTTAAAATGAAGGAATCACATGGTGTTTCACATGATTTGTTCCCTGATACAATCACAGCATGATATGCGTCATATTCACATTTAATTGCTTACTGACGTTCACGGACCATAAATGGTTATATAATGAATCCGTAACTGATACTGAACGCGTACAATACCAGACATTTATATCTCTTTATGTGCATTTGTGCTTGAAACCCAGCTGAACGCCCTAAATCTGCCTTTATACACGCCTTGTCTTCTTCCTGTTATTCGTCTTCCAGCTCTGATAAGCAGGTTTATTTTGTCTTCCTTCCAGCACTGACCTAAATCAAGTCTTCTCTTCACCTTTCATCAACTTCACCTCCGTGCCCTCCTCCATAAAATTCTGTATCTCAATCTCACTTTATCCCTTTCTTTCTTTCTCACGTTCCCTCCTTATCTGCTGTCTTTCTCACTGTCTTCTTTCTTCAGCTCAAGTATGCTATGTACTCTTTTCCGCCCCAGACCTCTTGACAAACTCTTTTCATGTCCTGACCTTATATGGGATATTAACATAAGCATAACTTCCTGGGTGGGTTGGAGGCCGAGTGAGTACATACAAGGACACAGTAGTTGTGAGGGCAGCTATATGGCCTGCAGAGAGGGAGAGTTTTTGATTATAAACATTTGAAACGCTACTGTCCCTTTTTTTAGTTAGTTAGTTTGCTAGTTTGAACTTTATGATCACAATCCAAACTTTGCACCACATCTGGTCCTCCTAAATTTAAATGCTTTAAAGAAATGATACAACACTATGTGAGCTGGTTGGAAAAAGTGGGAAAAAACGTCTTATATCAACATTTGTAGGCTATACGAGGGCTATGATGTACTCCAGTCAGTGCTGCACCGCACTTTGACAGCTCGGCCTCAGAGGTCAGTTAACCCAAAGGAAACACCCACACAGAGACTTAAAGCTTAAACGCTGCTTCCATAAATATGTCCAAAACCAATTTTACACTCTTTTGAAATAGGAAAAATGTGCACAGTAGCTGCAGTATCATTGCAATTTATGCTTCCTTAAAGGGACAGCCTACCCCCAAAATCAAAAATACACATTTATTTACATTGTTATGATGTGAGTTGAGTGTTGGAGATATCAGCGTAGAGATGCCTGCCTTCTCTCCAAAATATTGACACTAGATGACGCTTATGGTGCTCAAAGTGCCAAAAAATATATTTGAAAAAATCAACAGCAGTGTCTCTGTCCAGAAATCATTGTGTTTTTTGTGAGCAGTTTCATGCAGGCACTATTTTCTTTCTGCCAAATTACATCTGCCAACTGTATCACCGCACAGAGGGAAGAGTGCATCTACTCATTTTCTAGAGGCTCATGCTCGTGATAGCAGGAGATGTAAACATTAGTGGCATACATCCTCTGCTAGCTCATCTAGCATGATTGAGATTGCAAATGACGGCATTAACATTTATATCTCGAACTGTCACAAGTACGAGCCTCTTGTCCATGAGTAGATGCACTCTTCCTTCTCCAAGGTTATACGCTTGGCAGATGTAATTCAGTAGAAAAAAAATAGTTCCTGCATGTAACTAGGGTTGGGCAATATGGAGAAAATCCAACATAATGATATTTTTGACCTAATACCTCGATAACGATATTGCGACAGTACTGTGGTGTTGACTGTTAGTTCTTTCAGAAGTATTTATTTATTTGTGATACAAAATCATCAGTAATCTGGATATCATGACTCTGTGGTTAAAGGCAAATAACTGAACAACTAGAACTGTCTGGTAAGTTCAGAAAATGACATTATTTTACAGTAATGCAGCTTTTAATACCAGGAAAAGACAACACTTTTGATGTTACAAGGATAGCTAGTCTCATATGACAATATCAATTTAATATCAATATATTGCCCAGCTCGACATGAAACTGCTCAGGTCTGTGGATTATCTTGGTCAACAAGGTCATGATTTCTGAAAAGAGACATTGCTGAGTTTTTCAATTTTTTTTTTTTGCCATTTAGTTCCATTATATTGGAGAGAAAGCAGGCATTTGAATATTTGATATCTCCAACACTCGGCAACTCACACCAAAACGATATAGACTGATAAACAGCACTATAGGAAAGAAAAAAAAAGTTGTTTTTTAATTTTGGACTGAACTGTCCCTTTTATACAAAAAGCAAAAAAAAAACCCTTTAGTTCAACTTTGAATTAGAAATTTTTGCCCACCTGAGCCTTTTGTGACCACACAGCATGGCCATTACCCTGTTTTAGAAAAGAGATAAACCTTCAGGTCATAAAAGATCTTTTTCTCGCTAAAAGCAACACGTTTCTCCAAATGAGGTCCATTTATTTCTTCGCACATACAGTTAAATCACTCGCTTATCAAACAATGAGCCCCCTTTCTCATCCGTCCTCTCCACACCAGTTTGATAAACAACTAATTGTTTGTGCTACAAACACCAACAACGGCAGCGAGGCTCGAGCCACTTGTAGCAGCAGTGGATGCGATAGAGAGACGGCCTCTGATAAGGCTCAGTCCATTAGTGGACGGCCTCTGGGGTTTATGTCATTACTGTCCTATTTACTATCACACCACAGTGTTAGTCCTGCTGGGGTCAGAGCGGCAGTCCGCTCGGCCTGACCTTCTTACAGTGACAGTGCTTTGTTTGTGTGTGTTCACTGTATGTTGTATGATGAATGGGGTTCTTTAATAATGTTCTTTTCATTAGAGACATGGCTGTTTATGTATATTTGGCATAGTAATTAGCTCTCCTTCCACAACATATCATAAAACCTCCTTGGTATCCTCACCTCTGGCAGAGGCAGCGACGTCTCTTATCTCGACCTCTCGATGAATCATGAATAAATTCGTTCTGCCATTATAGGCCCATTAAAGGCTTTTTAACACTTCGAAGGTTGCAGCACTTCATAAATCTTGCCGTCAGAGTTTACATCAGCGCATTTTCACACTTGTAGATTCGGTCATTCTGCGATGACACTAAATGTGACACTTTTTTTCCAACACACTGAAGACGCTGAAAGGTGTTGAGTCTGCTCATTAAAGTCAAAGCTGCTGGGAACTAATGGATAATTGTACCTTTCAATTACCTTTCAATCTCACAGAAAAATATGCAGTTACTGTTATGAATAAAAATAATGGATAAAGGTTATTTTATTGGAGGGCTGCCACCGACAATTATTGCAATTATTGATTGTTTTATCTATTTATTCATTTTATTTTTTATTTCAAAAAAGGTAACATTATTGTGTGTACAAAATATTTTAAATCATCAAAAGATTGTTTACCCAGAGAGGATTTACTGAGCATTAAGATCTTTTACAGCAGTGCCATTAATTCACATTCAGTGCACTAGAAGGACATATGGAAGCAATCACAATAAAATGATGAAGAAGTCCATAAAAACAAACTAGCAGCAATGGCTGTCAATAATTATTAATAGCAATAAAAAGAGTAAAAAGATTTAAAAAAATAAATAAAAAAATAAAGAACTGCAAAATATTGCAAACTGCAAAAATAAAGAACTGCAAAATATTGACACACTGTTATGTGTTCTGCATAAATGCAGAACACATAACAGGAATCGTGAGGAAAACAATAAAATGTAAATTTACAAAAAAAATGTCTTTCTTTTGTTCAGCTAACACTTTCAACCCCAAATGTATTCAATTTATAAATTTATGGAACAGAGAAAAACAGCAAATCCTGACATTTAACCTTGTAATGTTTATGTGAATTTTTTCGCCATGACCAGCAGCTCCATAGGTCGCTCAGTCGGCCAGTCGGCCCACAAAATTTCCCCACCCTTTGGCGGCCACATTTTTTCCCTGTAAGAAAATCATAAACAACACATAACTTCAAAACGGACTTGCGTGACAGGAGCAAACTTTATAGAAAAACTTGAAAAACTCATGAAGTGGTTGTTGTCAGGAGGCACCGCTGTATTATTGACAAGCGTTTGTGAGTTTGTGTATGTTTTTGTGAACGGATGAACACATGGATGATTGCTAGTTGTGGGAATCTTTGCAGTTTACCAAGTATTGTGATCACATATATTACAGTATATTTAATTAACTTTTTTCCCAACTGAAAAATATGTCCCTCAAAGAAAAAAGGCGGTTGATTTTATTATTCTAATAGACTACCATAGATGGAATTTGTATTTACAATATTGATAATTTATAACCCCCCCCCACACACACACACAGAAATTATTGATAAATACACAAATGCAGCATAGAAATAATTGGTGCATGCATATGACTATATCAAACACCGCTCTTCTTCAGGATTTTTAAAAATTAAAAAAGACAATAGAACAAAAAACAAAACGCACAATCAACCCAACCGAGCAAATCTTGACATCAAATGATCCTATTAAAAGAAAAAAATCATCAAATGGCATCCTACTGTTTTTTTGTCCAAATAATGAACGCAAGTTGACAGATGGTATCAAATAATTTCAATCTTTTTATTCGATTTTTTTACCAAGCTGCCATGAGCGCCATACAGAAAGTTTACGGGTGTGAATCGGTCATCTTCTGCTCTATACTCTCACAGAAGGGTTGTTTTGAATATAGCCTGTAATCTCTCTATTAGCAGCAAAAGCAATAATAATATCAGTCATGTCTAAGGACATTCTCATGCCCCGTATCCCACTGTTCCGGATTAGAAAGGCATTGAACCAGGGATTAACGGAGGAAAGAATAAAGCCTTCCTTTGACAACAGAGGAGGGAGGGCTAATGGATCAGGACCCTCTGAGTATTTACACACACAAACACACACACTCTTTCACACAGATTCAGCTGCTCATCTTAAAGCTACTTAACCCTGCGCAAGAGGTGACATTCCCCAAGAAGTTTTCCAGGAAACATCCAGTTGTAGCTCTTGAAGGTGATAAAGTTTTGCCTCTGACCTGCAGGCCACCGTAGCCAGTTTTAACCTTGGTGTGTGACTCCCAGGAATCCCCCCTCTGCTGGGTGCACGGGGACATGTTTTCCTTTTCCGAGCCAGCTGTGTGTGTCCATGCGTGTCATGTTGTAAGTCTCAGATTTGGGAAGTACCAGATGGATTTAGTTGAGTCAGGTTTTAAAATCGCTGGTGCTGGCCAGGTTCCTCACAGAGACACTTTTAGAGAATTCATCAGTCTTTGTGTCATTAACATAAATCCATCGAAATTTGAAAATCAAGTTATAAGTGTATAATATTGCAGCACTACAGCAGAATATTCACAGCTCCCAAAGACAATAAACGACAGTAAAAGAGACTGCAGGAACAGGCTGCGTATGCTCCAACCTGGTTACATTACTTAATTAAATGAGGGAAAAATGCCATAATCATCTTGGCTAGAAATGTCCCACAAATTGCAAAAAAATATGAAAAGAACATTTTCAAAAAAAAAAGAAAAAAAAAGTTTTAAAAAAGAGGGAAAAATAATTCTAAAATTTTCCAAAAATAGAAAAAAAAAATCCAGCGAAAACTTTTTTTTTAAATGAATAAAATAAACACTTTTTTAATTTTCAGCAAAAAAAGAAAAGAAAAAGGATTTGTATCCTATCTGTAATTCATTAAAATATATTTCTTAACAAAATGTAAGGGGAAGTGATTCTAGCATGTTGGTGTGACATTTTTAGAGTTTTGAGAATATTTTTGATTCATAGGCTCAAGGACTTTTTGTGTTTGCAGTGATTGGAAGTAATAGCATTGCTTTTTCGTAACTGAGACCGTTAGGCCCGCAACTAAAAGTTATTATAATAGAAGGCAAACGGCTGGACCAATCAGCCCAGTTGTCCTCCAGGACATCTTGTATGAGCGGTGATTAGCAGCTTTGAAAAACATGTTTTATTGACTGTTTTACTCCGTCATTCCTGCTGACAGCCCACTCCTCATAGCCAGCCGGTAGGGGTCGCATTTGATCGACAAGATTATGTAGCAAAAGTATTTCTGGCTATCAGCTGAAAGCAATAAGCCTTACCGTCTGTTGCAGGCCACCTTTTGGCCCTCCACGTGGCTGAGTAACCGAAATCCAAAGAGAAGTTTGGCATCATTGTGAACGGAGCATCTGCAGATTAATTCCATACCTTGTATATTATGATCCAATAAAATAAGGCACTTTACTAGATGAATAATTGTGAGTTTTTGTTGTCTTCACCACCACCTTGACTTTATGGGAGTCTGGAGAGACAGCGGAGTGAGAAGACTTCTTTGTTTGTGAGGGGAGAGGGGTTAGGGAGTGCTTTTATTGGACATTGTGTCCGAGGTTTGTCCCCATATAGCCTGAGTACTCTGGTTACACCTTGATAATGTGATGTGCACATTGTCTTCTCGTCACTCTGCTACTGTCATGCATACATGCTGGACGCACAGCGTCTGTGTCTCTGCAACAACTGAGTTCACTTTTGTGGATTTCATTCAGAAGGATCTGCCGATTATATTCGCAGACACCCAGTAAATCGCAAAATCGCTATCAAAATTAAATAATAGAATTAATGATAAATATAGCAAATATTCACATTTCAAAAGTCAAAACCAGTGAATATTTGCCAAAAAAATAGCAAAAAAATATTGATTTTCTGCTGTTGAACTATAGGTTTTTAGCTCTAGAGACACTTATCTGACTGTATCCTTTGTTCTCTTCCAGATTGGCTCCCACTCCACCCTCCGCATCCCTGAGACAGACACCCACCTCCAGCCCCGGCCCCAGGGCCCGCCGCCTGCCCTCCAACATCCTCCATATTTTACATTTTCACACCGAGCCACGCCGCACCAACCTTACCTCAACTCCCTCTGGACACCCTCCCCGACCCAAGCTCCCAAAAAAAACCCCGGGACGGGACCCCGTCATGTTTCACTGACTGACCCCTCTCGACCGGCGAATGACAAGTGTGCATCCGAGGGTGGGGCTTGCCTCAGTCTCTCATGATTGGCTGCTGGATGGAATTAAGGTGAATGGAACACGTGCCCAAGGAGCAGGACCCTAACCCATCAGAGGGAGAAGAGAAACGGTGAGTCCGAGCTTTTGTTTTTCTTGTTTTTTCATAGACGAGCAATCTGATGTTTCCAGAGCAAAATCAGCTTCTTATTCAGGAGGCTGTGTGTGGCTATCATTGGGGGATATTTGAAGGCATTGTGTGCTTAGCCCTTATCCTCCTTTTTGATATAAAAAAAAAAAAGGCCTTTATTTTAATGCTTTTTTTTAATGCACTCTGGTAATTTATTTAACATTCGAGAGGGACTTATGTTTTTCATTTTGGCTTATGGGAGGGACATCCAACTTTAAACGGCTGTATTTTGTATTTATTTCACCGCCAATGTTATGGACTTTTTTTTCTTTTTTCTTTAAAGAAAAAAATGAAGAAGAAAAAGCACAATTTTTGTAAAAGATATTTATTGTTTTTATTTTATTTTATTATTTTTTTTGGTGATCTTAAAGAAAACAAGTGCTTTTTTTCCCTGTAAAATTTTATTTTATTTTTGGGTTGGTTTTTTTTTAGATTTTTAAAGCAACATTTTTGTGACTTTTTTTCCATTTAATTTTTTGGTGCCTTTTATTAATTTTGGCTTTTTTTTCTTTAAAAAAACTTTATCAAGGGTTTGGGGGTTTTTTGTCCTACAAAATTAGCAAAATATTTGTAGCTTTGAGTAAAAAACACAATAGCCAGCCCCCATCTATGATACATGAAGAACTGTCCCTTAGGGCTATTCTTATTTTTCAAACTATAAATATACATATACACACATATATACACGGTGCTATTTATAAACATTAAGGGCTGAAGTCTTGGATGCCCAGGCCTAATGACGCACTGAGTCTGAGTAATGTTAAAAGTAGTTTAAGTTACACCAAACCCCCAACTCCTCCTCCGCCACTTTGTCTTTCCAGATGTAAACAAATCCCTGAAATGAAGCAGGCTCGGCTCTCGGTTATTGTGTAATGGGGTTATGAGTGGAAGAGGTCTTCTGAGGACATCCAGAAGGGAATCTTTATTTTTCAGTCTCTCCTTTATCGTCTAAATCTTTCTCATGGTGCTCTCTGTTTTCACCTCACTGGATCATTTTTTCCAGACAAGCTAAACAGCGTAGCGGCCCTCTTTTTTTTCCTCGCCGCCACTCTCTTCCTCCCGTCTGAATTGTTTTTCAGAGGCTTAAAGCTACATCTGACCCCGACGCTCCTCCCCTCCTCTGCTCTCTCGTTTCTTGAGAAGCAGAACCAGTCAGGCTGCTCCGAACACAAACAAACACGGCACTGTTTAAGCCCCTTCTCATAAATGAAAACATAATATTAGTGGAATGGAGCCTGTCTCCTAGAGGAAGGGGCCCTCTGTGTGGACGAGGCCTCTGGGTAAAGGGGAAGCATTATCAGTCCATATCAATCTGCTTTAGCTCAGAGAGGGGAGGTCAGTTAGTTCAGAAAAAACTATGACAGATTTAGGGGACATTAGTTCCCTTAAATTAAAAAAAGTTAACTCCATCTGGGAATAACTTAAGTTGTAATGCAGATGTTTCTTCCACAAAAGCATCTGGATTATAAATATGGATCAGATGTGCAGGAAGCTTCTGCATCATTGTTTTTTCTTTGTTTAATCTGTATTATCATGCTAATAAACTGTTCAGAATTTAAACACCGCAGGCAGGATTTTGTCGAAAGCTTATTTATGTAGCAGTAACAAATATCCATTTTGCTATTAAAATAATAAAAGGATTAAACATATGCATTATGGCTGTTCATGCTGCCAAAAAATAAGCTCTTTATGAGGTTTATTGTCTTGTTTATTTAGTTAAAAAACAAAGCACTTCTGTTTATGACCACTTTAAGACTAAGTGGATAAGAGGAGCTCCTGAAGGCTATGCCAGACAGCAGCCAAACTTCTCCACTCTAAAATGTTTTTTATGTCTCCAACAATGACTGTATGTAAAGATAGATGACTGATGTCTCCAGTTCCTGTGGAAAAATGAAGCCAATATATCTCGGATACTCACGTTTTTTGAGCTGGAGCGATCAGGAAGTCGAGCCGTGGTATGCACCTGTGGATTAGAACTAAAATCATCGATGTATAACGAGAACTGGATCCAGAGTTGGAGGTGCGGCCTGGTCATTCCTGTTAAATGGCGTTTGCAGCCAAAAAGTTTCAACATCCAGAGTGTAAAATGTCCACATCAGTGGGCCCGTAAAGCAGGCGGTCTAGAGACATTGCTGACTTCCTCTTTAGTGCCTTGCTAACTTGAATGGGGATTAAAAGATTCAATCATGCAGCTTTTACGCTCTGTTATCAGACGCTGAATGTTATCAGACCAATAAATCCCGATAGTTATGTGAATCATTCATCTTGAATTTTTAGAAATTACTCTAAGTATCTTTTTCTGCATTGTTTCATTAAAAATAATCTTTTCATATCCTGTATATTTGACAACATATAAGCCGACAGATAAACAGCATCTATGATTGGCCAATATTTTTTTTTGGCTTTTATCGCCTTTAATGGACAGGACAGTTTAAGCGTGAAGGGGTGGGGGGCAACATGCAGCAGAGAGTCGAGGCCAGAATCGAACCCGCCGCTGCTGCAGTGAGGACACAGCCTCTAAACAGCCTGAACCACCAGGCGCCCCATTCTGTCCATCTTTATATACAGTCCATGATCTCTGCTATAAAATTTAAGTTTATGTAATAATAGTCAGATCAGTGTGAGTTTATTTTATTGACTACCATGTGGAGAGACTATGTGGCTGCCTTAAATACAGCGCAGCTCCACTGTGTCTCCATGTGCTGTATTACAAGCTGGTGTTAAGAAAGTCAATCCGGCGGAGCCTGGATAGATTCCTCAGCTAACATGAACACCTGTCAGGAGATTAGCAGCTCCGCCACTGGGGGACGGGGACAGTTGGTGCGGTCATGGATGTAGGAGTTCGTACTCCGGCCTCTCTTTTTTATATCATGACATGTCTGGGTGCAAGCTTTCGGTGAATCCCTACGTGTGATCCGACACTTGTACCAGGCGGTGGGTGCAGCGCTTTGCACCTCAGAGGTAATTAAAAGCACAAAGAATTGGGCTCAGACTGCAGCAGATATGAGTGATGTGTTGGGCATGACGGTGGATTTTATTAAACCTCCGCCCCTCCCTTCTGCGTGTTGTCTGTCTGTTGTTTTGAACTGCACCGGCTCTTTGAAGTGATGCTATGGTTACTGACGTGCAGGCAGAGAACAGAACACCTGTACCTATGGACTGAAGATTGTTTGATATGCACTCAACAACTTAATGTGGCCTGACAGTCAAACATCATATTTTACAGACTCAATTCCAGTTTCTGAGCTGCTAAAACCAGAGAGTTCCCTGCTGTTTTGTGTCAGTTCGCCTGGTATTTTTGGCTCGACGGTTCATTAAGATGCACAAATTGTTGTACAGTGCGTGTCATGCTGGATTTAGTTCAAACGCAGATATGAAGTTGCAGCTTGCATCACTTCTCTTAACATGTCACCACAGCTGATGCAAGGCTGCTTGCAGTGTGTTGCATTAACAGTAGCAAAGGCTTGCTTCATAGTGGTGCGTGTGTTGTTGTATCCAGGAATCTTTGTTGTCGATGTGCTTCAAGAGGCCGCCTGCTTTTATGCGCTGCATTTATCTGAGAGCCTCCAGTCACACACACGGGACCAGATCACAGCGCAAAGTTAATTGTTGGTGCAATCTTTCTCAGGCGATTCAAATGATTAAATTACTTAGCAAATAAGATTGAATCGTTGCTAAGGAGTTAGAACATAATGTTCCCTCTTTCAACATGTCAGACGAGGTATCATCAGAATTTCATATTCAGCGTTGGTACGACCTGTTTTGCTCGGCTGTAAATAGCATGAGATGGGTGATAATAACTCCCCAGTATCTGTGTCAGGGAACACACTCGAACCCATCAGTGCGTTCAGAGGGAGGAAGATCAATCTACCACACACACACAGAAATAAGTACAGAACTATCGACTATAAAAAGAGAACATTTACATCTTGTCACATTGAGAGAAAGTGTGAATCCTTTTATAAGCCATATGTGTATCTAAAATGTGTTTTCATCACCTACTGCGACATAAAGTGAGGCCTCCCTGTGCTTTAACCCTTTAAAATACTGTCAGATGGATGAATTTCTTTCAAAAACATCAGAAGACTAAGAGCAACTTGAGAAGAGATGACCCAGAAATTAGCAAGAAGCTAGTGAAAAGTACATGAAAAATTAACAGAAAATGAGCAACCAAAAAACACCCCCCAAAAAATAAAACAAGCAACAACAAAAAAGGAAAGTAAAAAAAAGAAAAGAAAAGAAAATTACCTGAAAATTTGAAACACAAAATGGAAGGTAAAATAATTTAAAAAATAAACAGAAAACAGAACATGATCTGAAAATTAGCAAAACAAACAACATAAAATCTCAAAAATAGAAAAGGAAAAAGAGAAATAAGCAAAAAAAAAAGAAAAACAATCAACAAAACAGGAAGAAAAACAACAAACAGGAAAACAGGACAAACTCAACAAAAAAATTAAAATAAAAAGGAAATTACCTGGGGGAAAATTTTAAAAAAAAATGTAAAATAAGTTTTTAAATTATTTTTTTTAAACATACTTATTTTTTGCAAAGGTTTAAATACTTGTCAAAGGCGTCTGAATGCCGAACAAAGAAAGTGATCCTTCCTCCTGCCATGTCACATGCAGGACATGTCTGCAAAACGTAAACAAGATTCAGCCTTCCTTCCCCTTGACATGAGGATGTCCTGTCGTGCGCGGTTAAGAGCATTGTTGTTTGTGCTCCTGCTATAGATTTTATAACGTCACCGTTCCTTTGTTCGTTGGAGATTTGAATATTAGGTAAGGATTTTGAAACTGGGTGCCATTAAGGGTTAACAGGCTGGGAGCTACCCTGCATACTGCAATTTATGTCAATAGATTAAGGCCTTTTGTGTGGTTCTTACAGTATGTGCTGTATGCAGTATTTGGGTGTGTCCATAAAGTATGTGTTAGGTGTGTACGTACCGGGAAATTTCTGAGCCTGTGGTGTTTTAGATTGCATGTTACAAAATGTTCAGCAGGAATGTTTTTGTTTTTTTTAAACAGTTCTTGAAAGATTAATCTCGACTCATTATCACCCCGCCTCAGATCACTGAGTTACCATGGTGATTTGCCGTTGTTCGAAGTGTTAAAAACCCCAAAATTCAACTTGTAATTTGCTCTAATTTGGGAGTGGAGCAGCAGGATTTTGTGTGTGAGTCAGTGACTGCTAATCAGAGTAATTGACAGAACGCTGCAAGTTTCCTCCATAAAATAAAGATTCTACTTCTGTGGTTTCCTCAGTCAATTATTATTATTATTGTTCCTGGATTCATACAAAAGAAATTTCGCCGGGGGGATCTCCACAGCACTCTTTAACAGCTGTGACCACATTTACAGAAAACTGCTGGTTGAAAGAAAGAACGAGAGGGGGAAAAACTGATTTCTGGCTTTTGAAAGCACTGGGCATACAGTACCTGCACTAATGCAGCATTTGTGCCAAAGAGCTTGAGTCATAATTTGGATAATAACTGTGAATGAACTGCACGGATGATCTCACACAGCAGCTTGAATAACTTATGTGTTTTCCATTTAAATAACTCAAAAAATCGTGAAAAGTTGCTATTATGAAGGGCACTGCAGAGCACAAGATGGAAAAACACAGAATTCATCGATGCAATGTTTTGTTTGTGATATGACTGCGGGTGTTTACAGGTAAACAAGTGCAAATGGACCACCTGTCAGTGACATTATACAAATGAGCTCCTATAGATTCAGATGCACCTGCTGCAGCGGACTGATGCTTTATCTGCACATCGTTTTTGTCTCATCACAGCGAGCAGTGTAGTCTATGCCCAGTGGATTATAAAGGCACAGAATCTCAACTTTTTACTTCCTTTTTATCAAATGAAATAATGTGTTTAAAATTGAATAAAATGTAGGTTTTATATAAAAAGAGACAATGTGCATTTGTCAGCATTCAAACTGGGGCTGGAAGATATCAAATATACACATATTTAAGTTACCGGCACAAGCTGCACAACTAGCTTTGGCGTTTCATTTTTCTTTCCCTCTCACAAACACACACGCAAAAAGAGTCTTACATACACGCGTCACACACACTCCCAACTATATTAAAACAGTACTTTATTTAACTTTATTTCAAAATAATAAGATGTATATAGTGTATTGTGATGTGGCCTAAAAATATCGCAATATTGTTTTCTAGGGTTAGACAACATGAGTGCTTAAAATCCATACAGCAGATGATAAAGAGGTCATTTCAATACAATAAAGGTCATTTCAATACAATAAAGGTCATTTCAATACATTTTCCTTTGATTCATGTCATTTGCACTGCAAAATTATATATATATATATATATATATATATATATATATATATATATATATATATATATATATATATATATATATAAAAAATATTTTATTTAGAAATGTGGGGTTTTTCCACTTATGCGCAAGTGTTTTTAAATTGAATCATGTTGTGTTTGTTTTCCCTTTTCTAAAGTATATTATCAACAATTGTTTTTAAAAAATTTAAATTAAATTTTCACTCGACAATATGCATATGCTTGGGACATATTTTATACAAGTATAGACTCAAATTTATGGCAGTGAAATGCACACAAAGTTCACAATGATGTGAACCAAATGCAGCTAAATACAGGCTTAAGGTAAACATTGAGGCTGTATAGTCTTTTTTTAAACTTCATTGTACCGGATATAGTGTGCTGTATACATTTGAAGTGTCAGCTCCATGTTTATTATCAGTTATGTGTGGGTTGCTGTAAACTTGTGTATTTGAACAGAGGGAGTTGTCTGGCTTTCACCCAGTGGCATGCCATGTCCCCCTCTGGCTCAGCCTGTAATTTAGACAGTGGCGGGACACATGAGGGAACAAAGTGTCCATTAGCTCTGGATGTATAGGACGGGAGAGACCCAGCTGTAGGCCTGGAGCATGCATGCTGAACAATAGGCTACTGTGGCACTCAAACATAGGACAGGGGGCCTCATTCAGACGCTGTTATGGATATAATTCTCTCGACTATTCTGAGTGTCTTCGTGTTGTTGTGTCTGTTTAAAGAGCCTTTGCTTCAGAGCAGGTGCTTCTCACTCTTCTTGACTTAAAGGATCAGTTCACACTAAAAGCAATAAAATATTTTATCACTCACCTCTAGTTGTACTTTGCCATGCAGACAGTTTTAGTTTATATGCCATCCAGCCATCCATCCGTCCATCCATTTTCTACCACTTCTCCGGGGTCAGGTCGCGGGGGCAGCAGCCCGGACTTCCCTCTCCCCAGCCACTTCGTCCAGATCTTCCCGGGGAATCCCAAGGCGTGTCCTTTGTCTTCCCCGGGGTCTCCTACCAGTGCCCTGAACACCTCACCAGGGAGGCGTCCTGGAGGCATCCTAATTAGATGCCCGAGCCACCTCATCTGGCTCCTCTCAACGCGGAGGAGCAGCGGCTCTACTCCGACTCCTCCCGGATGACCGAGCTTCTCACCCTGTCTGTGAGGGAGAGCCCGGCCACCCTACGGAGGAAGCTCATTTCGGCCGCTTGTACCCGCGATCTTGTTCTTTCGGTCACTACCCAAAGCTCGTGACCACAGGCGAGGGTAGGAACGAAGATCGACCGGTAAATCGAGAGCTTTGCCTTTCGGCTCAGCTCCCTCTTCACCACGACAGACCGGTGCAGAGTCCGCATTACTGCAGACGCTGCACCGATCCGCCTGTCGATGTCCCGCTCCATCCGTCCCTCACTCGTGAACAAGACCCCGAGGTACTTAAACTCCTCCATTTGGGGCAGGATGTCATCCCTGATCTGGAGAGGGCACTCCACTCTTTATCCGGCTGAGAACCATGGCCTTGGATTTGGAGGTGCTGATTCTCATCTCAGCTGCGAACCGATCCAGTGAGAGCTGAAGGTCACGGCCTGATGAAGCCAACAGGACCACATCATCTGCAAAAAGCACCAATCCTGAGGTCGCCAAACCAGACACGATTTTTTTTTTAGATTTTATTTCTGGAATTTCTTGTTTGGAAATGAAGTTTTTATTTATTTACTTTTGTTTGTTTTCTTGTTTTGGGAGAATGGGGTGACTTCCTTGTCTTTTTTTTTCCATCCTATTTTTTATTATTATTGTTATTTTACTGATATTAATTATTGGCCTGCCTTGAATTTCTTTGGACATATTTTAAACATAGTTATGTCAGTTTGTAAACTGATGGTAACTATCAGTCACAAGCTCCACATTACAAAAAAGTTACTTGAAATTTAGCAAAAGAAGAAAAAATGTAAAAAAAAAAAAAAAAAAGGTTAAAAGGTTAAAAACAAACAAATAGATAAATAAATTATAATTTAAAACAGTAATAACAAATACATATAGATAAGATAAAACAGATTTTTAGATGTAATTCTTTTCCTAATTTGTTTTCTTTCCAGGAACTTTGACCTTTTGCTTAGGTTTCAAAGGTTGTAATGCATGTGAATGATGTCTGAATGCAGCACAACAAAAGCTGATGCCACTCCAGGATTCAAAGAGTTAAACAGTTCAGTGGCAGCTGGCAGGAATGTCTTTCTACAAGCGTTCAGTCCTGCACCTTGCCTGTATCAGCCTGCGGCTGAAGTTGCTCTGCCGACCCACCTCCAGCCTGAAGTGCTCATTATTTTGTTCAGCTCGGGGAGCATCCTCCTCTCTGACACCTGCTGAATCATGTCCTGTTCAGCCCCAATGATGGAGCTCGCCCTCCTGATCAGTTTGTTAAATCTGTTTCAGTCTGCTGTGCGAGCATTCCTCCTCCTCCTCCTCCTCCTCCTCCTCCTCCTCCTCCTCCTCCTCCTCCTCCTCCTCCTCCTCCTCCTCCTCCCCGCACAGAGCACTGGCCACCACGGTCTGGTAGAAGGAGCACAGTTTGAACCTGCAGATGGTAAAGGATCTCAGACCTCTTAGAAAGTCGGCTCTGACCCTTTTTATACAGTTCCTCCGTGTGGCCGGCCCAGTCCAGTTTGTTAACAAGCTGAAGTTCCATCTTGAATTGAAACTGGGACAGGTTTGGACCCCTTCCTCCTAAAGTCCACAACCATCTCCTCAGTCTGTGAGATTCTAAGTTGTAGATAATTGTAGTTGCACCAGTTTAAGACACAGTGACGCTCCAGTACTCTTCCTTACAACCTTCCTCGATACAGCCAACAACTGCAGAGGTGCGGTTCTTTTACAAGACCTTGGGGGTTGTAAAAGGACTTCTAGAGCTAAAATGGACTTTAAGACAAAAGAATCAACAGCTACATATTTTTTATAAAGACAGACCTAGGACGGTGCTTCTTGACAGACAAATTACTGCTGAACTAGGTCCGAGCAACATATCTATATTATATTGATATCCTGATATGAGACGAGATGTAGACTTAAATCTTGGATATCGTTGTCTATATGTTGTCTTGAAGTGTATTTTCTGAGTTGACCAGACTATTCTAGCTGCTCTACGGTTTGTCTTTACCCACTTAGTCATTACATGTACATTACTGATGATTATTTATCAAAAATCTCATTACGTAAATATTTTGTGAAAGCATCAATAGCCAGCTGCAATATCAATATTAATTTTGAGAAGACGCGTTGAGGTAATTTTGTAATGGTTCAACTTGTCTTCTTAAATCTAGTCACTTAAACATTTAAGGCAGCCGGGACACTAACTTTCTAAAAGTTAAAATAAGTAATTTTTTTTTTCAAGAGGGTAGCAGCCATGGGACATATTTAAATACAAGCTGTATACAACAATTAAAATTGTTTTTATTTTTTGTTTTTTGCTTTTCCTGCAATTTGGTTGAACATAACTTTATTTTAAAAAAAAAGACCAGAGTTGACCCGATTTTTGTTAACAAGCATTGTCTGTGCATGTATAGCTTATTCCTCTGTGCCATAGAGCTCCATTGTTGTCCAAAGACTATTAAAAAGACATTAGCGAGCCACATCATTGCACTGGCTGACATGTTCCTTCATTAGCATGAGCACGCACGCGGTGGTTTATTTTGACTCAGTACCACATACGCTGTCCTGCTGCCAGAAATACTCACAGGAGTGCTGAAAGTGTGTTAATCCACAGCTGAAAATAGTCCCAAACAAATGTACAAGTTATTCCAGTTTAGGCAACATTTGCTGAAAACTACAGTGCCCAGCTGTTTAAGGAAATGACTCAGGCTTGTTAACCCTTTTAAACCTGGATCTGCATCAGTTTTCTTATGACATGTTCAGACACCGTTCACAAGCATTGAACTCTCTGTCACCTGAGCAAATTGTTTGGATTTCTGTCAAAAACATGACAAGAAAGGCGATTAACAACTTAGCAAGAGATGTCCCACAAATTGCAAGAAATGGGTAGATTTAGGAAATTTTAGTTAGGATAGAGTTATCCTGATTATATTTAAAGTTATTTTACAGAGTTAATATAATTTTAAGCAAAAAGTAAAAATTACAAGAAAATTTCCTGAAAGTTAGCTAAGAGAGAGAGAGAGAAAATCATTAGAAAATCATAAAATAGGCAAAAAAATATTAAGAAAACTGCATTTAGAATTATTATAATTATGTATTTAAAATTAGGTAACAGAAAAAAAATTCGTATTAACATCTTTTTTTTTTCTTTTTTGCACTTTGTACAGGTCATCTCTGGATTTTGATCTTTTACCTTTAAAAAGAAAATCTGGTATTTTTCTCCAAACTTTTTGCCAATTTCTGGTTAATTTCGGGGTCATTTTTTGTTAAGTCACTCATTGTCTTCTTTCCAGTTTTTTTTATTATTATGGTTTTATTTTAATTTAGCGCTTTTTACAGATAATGTATTTATTTCTGCATTTACTTTTTATTTATAATTTAAATTAAGTTTTTTCTAACTTTTTTAAAATAATTTCCTGTTAATATTTGGGTCTTTTTAGGTTGCTTATTGCTTTCTTTGCATTTTTTTTTTTCAATCAAGCCAATTTTTTAGGTCTTAAAGGGTTAAAAAAATAAATATATATTTGTGACCTTTTTTTATATTGGCCCCCAGGAGGAACCAGCATGTTTGGAACCACAAACCAGTTAGGAAAATATTTAGAGACGGACTAACACATATATCCTGTAAATGTGCTGACGTCAGGGGAATGATCTGTAAGGACATATAGTTCTCTGTGACTGGCGTCGATCGCTGTTTTCTGTGCTCCTTGATATCTTTTGCAGTCATGCGTGCCGCTTTGGCCTTAATGAAACCTGCACTGCGTCTTTAAATAGTCAGGTCTCATGAGAGCGCTCGGTTACCTGACAGCCTGGCAATTACATGTGAGACGCACTCCACAGTCACTGTCAAAGTCACAGGTGGAGACGCTGGCTGTCCTCCAATCAGGGTAGACTGGGTGGTACTACCAGCAGAGCAAGAAAGTCCCACAGATTAGAGGAAGAGGGAGGGAGAGGCAGGGTGTATTTGAGTGGGTCGGCAGGCTAAACATAGCACAACTGGTAGAGACATCAGGCTAAAGAGAGAGAGAGAAAGACAGAGTGTATGCATGAGCGCTGTGTAGCTGCTAGTCGCCTACATCTGCAACTTCAACTAGTCCTCCTCAGCCATGCATATTTTACAGTCCCACTGCGTCATCAGGTCGGCACTGTAAGTCTTTTTCATGTCACCTTTTTGGCTTGTTGACTCTTCTCTTCTGTGTTTGTGTTTGTTTTGGGCTGTGTGCACTTGTGCAACATGTGCGCTTATTCTGCACCACTATCAAACCATAGGAATCATATTTTTGCTCTTTCACGCCAACTTAAGTTTCATACAGAGTCAGTGTGTGTGTGCTGGAGAGGCCAGAGAGAAAGTACAGTATGTGCATGTTTTTGTGGGGTTGGCTCAGGTTGCGGAGAGGCACAGTGTGTGCGGGGACCTTGTATACTCAGCGGTGTGTTGCAATCCCGTCAAGAGTTCGAGAGCTGGAAATTGAAAAAGCGCTCTGTGGTATGACTGTGCTGCACAAGGCGTCATGCCCCGACCTGCAAAAACTCACATTCCATCAAAAAAATATTCAATTATGCATGGTGTTTTCATCCATGAAGCAGGCGTGCTTGTATTTGCACTAAGTGGCTTCACGTTCACCGGCTGTGTGATACAGTGTCAGATCCTGTCAGGCTGTTTTAGCAGAAGCACCGATATCTAAAGTTTTCTTTTTGTTTGTTTCGAGTTGTGCTTCAAACCATCATGTCAGACAAGAACTTTTCTTTTTCAGACTGAAGCTTTTGTGTTTTTTGTGGTCATGTTTTTGTTTTCTTTTTGCTGCTTAGGGCCACTTGACACCATTTCTCTTTCCACTCAGAGCTCTTAGAACAGCTAAAAAAGCACTTCTGAGGCTCCGCCAAGAGTGCTAAGCTCTTTTTTTAGCTGCAAGGGTGCTAATATTTTCATCAGAGCTATTTTGGGATTGATCAGACTTTAATGGAGGGTTAGAGCTGGAGAGCTTATTCTGAGAGCTGGGATTTGAATTATCATTTCATTACTGTGTCATTGCTGTGCCAATTCTCTTGCGGTCATGCAGTGTTGTAGTCAAGACCACCTAAACCGAAACCAAGTCATGACCAAGACCCCAGTGTATTGAGATAGAGAAAAGGCAGGGCGAGGCCCAGTCGAGATTTAAACCAGAAAAGTGCGAGTCCCACACTGCAAGATGCAGTTGCAATAAATGTGGAACATGCAAACATCGGCAAACAGAGTGCTGCAGGGATGACATTTTTTCTGTTGGCAGTTAACATCGCCCTGGCTCCCTCGACAGAAAGCCAATGGGATTTTTCTATAGGATTTTAGTGCAGGAAATACGCTTTGTGGCAAACAAACATTTCTGATATTTACACATTTTGTTTACCACTTTAAGCATTTTTTGAAGCTCATGTTCGGTTATAAACAAACTACACAGTCTGTTTGTGTCCCTTTGTATCATTCTGTGTCCCCTCTCTAAATTCTGAGTTTTTCGCGGGGTTGTGAATGCAGTGTAGGCGAAGCTCTCACTAAGTTTTCCTCAGCAGCAGTTTGTGGAGCTTGAGTTGCTGGGTGGGTGTGCTTCTTATCAATCAACAGTTCAGCTCCAAAAACATCATTGCGGGCCGCCACAATTTGTGAGAAATCCTGAACTTGTTAACAACCATCTTTTTTCAAGACCCGTAAAAGCTTCAAAATTTTGCGAGTAGTTGGGGTATTTACTGACATATTTTATGTCACACAACAAAACTTGAAAGTGTACTTTGTAAGTATTTATTATTTTATTTTGTACTTTATCATATTGTTTATTCATTTATAAGTATTTTATGTCATAGAACAAAGCTTGAAAGTGTCTTAACCAGATGTTCACCTAAGACCTTATTTTAACCAAAAATGTACTGCGTTTTAGATGAAGGAACCAGGAATGCCAAAATGCCAACTCATTTCCTTGTATTTAGGACTCACTCCTGCAGCAGAGTAAAAACACCCACAGAAAACAAAGTTTTCTCTTTATTCATCTTTTTTATTGCCATACTGTGTGTTTGTTTGTGTGTGTTTGCATAATTACACCAAGAGAAATGTCTTTATAAAATGATCAAAGGGGACTGCAGAGGTGAATTTTATCTTTGGGAATTTTCCATTTTCCCTGAGCGAGCAAACACAAACAAACACAAAGGAGTTTTTTTCCATAGGCAATTAACCAGAGAGACAACAATACAATTTCACTGCAATACAATATTATTGCAATTTTAAACATTTTGGGATATGCTGAATATCCCAAGAACATACATGGTCATTATTTTGCAATTTATAACCTTTTTTTCTATTGCAAATTACATTCCTAAAGGAAAATTTTGTCAGCATCTGTTTTATCTAACAAGATAAAGTTTTTTCTTGCAGCGAAATCTATGTAATGGAGCGAAAAAAGGCTTGATTGTATTATTCTAGTAGGCCACCAAAAGTTTAATATTTATTTGCAAAATTGATAAGATATATTTTAGAAAATCGATATTTGATGTGTGTGTATCAATACTGTATTGCCACACAAAAAAGCAGGTACTACGCTGTATCAATTTTCAGCCAAACCTAACATTTGGTGATATGTCCGCTGTTATGGTCTTGACTGAAAATCCAGTCTTCTTTGTCCAAAACTGAGACAAGAACTAAATAAAGATGCTTTAGTCAGAGAAGAGAGCGAGACGAAACAGCGATTGAGAACTTCAAAAAGAGACAGATTTCGAGTACTGCTACACAGCTTTTGTGCTATTATATGTCAGATGTGTTCTTGAAAACTGTGCACAGGTAAACAAAGTTCAACATGTGTCAGGTTTTGGCCTCGTTTTGTGAGGGACAGGTTGTTGGGATGCAACATCTCGGTGCAGAGATGCAGAGAGGACATACTTATCGTAGGAGTGACAGAGATCTGAATAAAGAGTACCTGTTTGCCTTGTTGCTGCATGGGAGGACTGAACTGTCACAAAGGTGCCAATGTGATGTTTGTCGCCTCCAGCAGCTGAATGGAGTGATGTGGAAGGCAACTGGCAGAGGGAGAAGTATTTACCTTTAAATGTCAGTCAGTGAAAACCCCACCTTTTCTCTCTGCTGCTGTGACAGCTCTAATGCCTTTTTTTCTCAGACTGCTTACATTTAATTTGGCCCACAAAGTGAATGAGAAGTAATGGCCATGTTCAAAGAGCTCTCTGATTTCTTAACATTGTGAAATACGCACCCTGCAACCTTTAGTGCGGTTGTATGCTAACAGGTGTTGCTTCAGAGGTGAGCATCCTGACAGTTGTCATGTGAGATGCTTCAACACATCCCACCATGACAGGAACACAGGGTTCATATGGGCATGAAAAACCTTGAAAAGTCATGGATTTAGCAAATAAAGGTTTCCAGGTTGTGAAAAGTACACATATAGCCCAAGCAAAATATACCCTAAAGTTTTGGAAAGGTCATGGACGTTTGTTTTCCAAACCTTTATAATAGCACATGATTTGTTCAAGAACAGTCGGAAATTTGAAAATTCAATGATGATTTGGGGTTTTGCTATTTCTGACTGTGATAAATGGTGTAATTTTTGGTGATTTTTAAAGAGAAATTTGCCAAATTGAAACAATTTTTTTAAAAAAAGCCAAATATTCTTAAAGAAAAAAAAGCATCACATTTTTACTTAAAAATCACCAACCCTTTTTTCTAAAAAATATCCAAAATTTTTATGAAGACAAAAAAAATCACATTTTTTTCAATCACCAAAAGTTTAAAAAAAAAAAAGATAAAATAAAAAATTGACAATATGGTTTTTGAAGTAAAAAAAGGGGCATTTTTTCTTGAAAAATCGAGAGTAAAATAAATACAAATAAAGCTATTTAGAGTTTAATTCCCCCTTCCCTAAACGTTGTCCCACCCCAGTGCTTGAAAAACATTCGACATGCCCCCCCCCCCACCATCCCCTTTCCCTTTTCATAAATAACCAACAATCCTTAAGCTTTATTGAAGTTTTCAGTTCTAATCATGTTTTGAATTCTTTATTTTTCAAAATGATATATATTTCAAAAAAGCCATTACATGGAAAAGTTGTGGAAATTTGTTGGTAAAAATGTGTATGAACCCTGGGAACATTAAATCCTTTAGTTTCTAATAAGGCACAACTATCACAATAAATCAAGCTTTATCACAGTGGGCGATTTAAGACCTAATTTAATGCCCTGTTAAGCTATCTGATGTATTGTGAAAAGGGCAAAGGGAGCCATAACTGAGAGCTAGACAGTGCTGTAATTGAAGCAAAGGTAAAATGTGAAGGGCAGTTTGAGTTGGCATTTAAGCTCAATTACAGCAACAACTGAACCTACCAGGCAATTATATTGTTATGTGTCCGAGGGGCGAACGTTGTTTGCTGGTGTGAAAGAAAAAAAAAACAGCATGCCAACTTATAAGAGAAACGTTTTGGCCATTTAGAGGCGCTGGATGTTGTCTATAAGACCTTTTGATCGCTCCGTGGAACAAATGTGTCGCTTTGCATAAAATCACGTCATTATAAAGCATGGAAACAAAAATGTGTTTTCATGCACTGAGTGGCTTGAGCCCGTGTTTTTCCATCTCTGCATCCCAGTTCCATAGAAACATATTCTAAAGTGGCCAATTAGAATTTAATCAGAGATGTCAGTATGAATACTAAACTCACCGAAAGTGAATCATCCCAACATGCAAAGTTAAACAGACACGGAAGAGCTACCCAGAGGTGGAACTACGTGATCAGACCGCATCAAATCAAGAACTAGTATTGAAACCTTTTTTTAAAAAGCTAATTGATATTTAGTGTCTCAGAGTTTGCATTTGACAGTCTGATCTGCAGACACACTCATGATGCGTAATAACCTCTTTGTATGAAATGCCAAACTATGAAGAAGAAGAATTACTTTATTAAACCCTGAGGGGGATTAGGAGTAGGCAGTTGGGAGAGATGTTAGAGTGATGAAGCATCAGGCGCCCCGGGTGCAGGTCGGGGTTTGATGCCTTGCTCAAGAGCGGCTCTATTGTGCCCGGGAGGTGAACTGGCACCTCTCCAGTTACCAGTCAACACTCTGTACTTGTTGCTGCAGGACTTGAACCGTGTGACAGCAGACAACAGCCAATCACCTGATGTTGTGTATGAACTTGAGATCCACCAGTGTGTTTTTTCATTTTAATTTGTTCATACTCTACTAACAAATTTATAACTGCCTCAGACCATGCGTACGCACAAATGATGAATCATTTAAAACATGCCAAGGTTATGAAATTACTCTTCAAAACTGTGAAAAGTAAACAGTATTCTCTGCTCTGAGACACTGTTGACACACCCCCTGGTTACTACTAGTAACAATACTGTTAACTTGAGAACTTGTAGAATTATATTATATATAATTGCCGTTGAGTTCATCCCCTGTGATTGAGTGATGAATTTACTTTATCCTACAAGCCCTCTTGGGTTTTTAAGTCTAATAAATACCTGAATAAACAAGTCTGTCATGTGCCACAATCATAAACACAAGCAGAATATCCGTAACCAACGTATCTGTCAGTCGTTTAAACCAGAATCATCCACCTGACCTGCCAACAGTTACTGCTCACTGCCTTTAGTGTGTGCTCTGTGCTAATGTTAGCATCTGTCTGTCACTGCACAGCAGCTCTCTCACTCTTTGGCTCTTGTGCTACTGGTTAAGCAGCTAAAGAGAGTCTGTAGCTGTGCAGCAGCTGGCTCTTTGACTTGTGGGACCTGTGTGGTTTGTGCTACTGAATTAGCTGCTAACGGGAGTCCATAGCTGCGCTGTGGCTCTCTCGTTCTTCGGCTCACAGTGTGTATGTTACTGTGCCACTGAGTTAGCTGCTAATCAGAGTCTGTAGTTGTGCAGTGGCTTGTTTGTCAGCTCTGGGTGAATTTGTGCACTTTGTGCTACGGAGTTAGCTGCTAACAAGTATCTGTAGCCTTGCAGCAGCTCACTCTTTGACTTGGGGGACGTGTGTTATTGTGCTACTGAGTAAGCGGCTAACGAGAGTCTGTAGCTGTGCAGCAGCTATCTTGTTCTTCAGCTGGTGGTGTGTATCTTACTGCGCTAACCTTTAAGCTGCTAACAAGAGTATGTGGCTTTGGGACGGCTTGCTCTTTGATTCAGGGGACCTTTGTAGTTTGTGCAACTGAGTTAGCTGCTAACAGTAGTCTATAACTGTGCAGTGGCTTACTCATCCTTCGGCTCAGGGTGTGTATGGTACTTTTCTGATGAGTTAGCTGCTAACACGAGTCTATGGCGCACTGCATCTTGCTCATCAGCTAGGGTGACGTGTGTTTTACTGTGCTACTGAGTTAGCTGCTAACAAGAATCTGTAGCTTTATGGTGGTTCGCTCTTTCTTAAGCTTGGGTTGTGCATGTCACTTTGTGCAATTTTGTTCAATTTGGACTGTTTTCTCAGTCAAATACTATATTAATACATACTATACAATAAGTGCTTTATAATCCATACATGTGATACTTTCTATCATTGTTTAATTCAGAAAAGGAAAAACTCAAACAAACATCAGAGAGAACAACAGAGGATTTTTCATCCCCCTGATAATAAATAACATACTGTACTACAAACTCCCTCACAGACAGCAGACATAACCTAAAGGCCTGTGTATTGCATCTTAACAGACTGGACCTTCATTTTATTTCTGGTGCTAATGGAGTCCTGCTCCCTCTCCTGGAGCCGCTATTAAAGGGCCCTGGTGTAGGAGGAGAGCTGGAGGCTATCAGGGAGCGTCTGAGAGCAGAGAGCCGCCCTCCTGGGACTCTGGACACGCCGAGCACTGAGGAGCACTCTCTGACTCTCTCTCCCTTTCAGCTTTTTTTCTTCCTCTACTTAACTCTCTCTCTCTCCTCCATCTCTGCGCTTTCATGATTCCCCTCAGAGCAGCCAGCTCCCATCTGTGCTTTACATGCCTTTCACATGTGTCAGCGCGGTCGGAGGTGTGTTTCTGAGTGCACATGCTTGCTGAGCGTGGTGCTGTGCGTACGCTGGATGCATGACAGAGTGGAGGTCTTTGTTATTGTCGGGGGCCTCCCGTGTGTGCCCTAATAATTAGAGTAGTTTTGGAGGTTTAATTGTATTTCACACATTTTCCTGCTGCTCGGATTAAGTTTGGGAGCCGCCCCAAGAAGTTTTCTGCCAAATACCAACTGTGACATACGGAAGTGCCTTACTTGTTGGTCTAGACAGCCTCATTACACCTCTGTTAGAAATTTAAGTGGTGGAAAACCATGCTCCTGTTTTTTTTAAATTTAATTTAAATAGCAGATGGTTTGCTGGTGCAGGGATAAAGAGTGATAAAAACTAGAAGAGAACATTGTCTATAAGTTACTTTTTCATGAGCTGTCTGAATTGTAATAATTCTTTGTAATTATCTGTAATAATGTTTTCTTTGTTAATTATCGTTGTGTTCTAACTCTGTTACTGACCCCCTAATCACCAAACTTTATATTTTCACCTAACAACCCTTTAAAAGAAAAGCAATTTAAGAAGAAATGACCCGAAAATTATCAAGAAATTAGTTCAAAATGCAAGAAAAGTACCTTAAAATTAGAACAAAAAAATCAGGGAGATGACCTGAAAAAAACAGCTTAAACATTAAACTGATTAATTAAAAATCATTTTAAATTTAGAATTATGATAATAAGAAGTTTAGTTCTCTAAATGTATTATTCTAAATGTACTAATTTCTTGCAATTTGCAAAACATTTCTTGTTGTGATGCTCATTGCTTTTTGGCCCATATTTTCAAAAAACATCAAACCAGTTTGCTCAGGGTTTAAAGGTTTAAATTGTGAAAGGCATCTGAATGCAGCACAAGAAAAGTGATTTGGCTCCAGGTTAAAAGCAAAGATGCTATTCTAGACATGTTCTTCAAAACATTAAATAACTTTGCAGCTGTTTTTAATAGAGACAGTTTTTAAAATTGCATCGTGAGATTTACATCTTTGGTGCCTCAACAACAATCATAGTGGAAATTTCACTCACCGCTTCATGTTGGTAGGAATGCACAGCTGTCAAAAGAAATAAAATACAGCCAAGCGCATGGAAAAGAATCAATAAACTGTGAAAGCAGTATTAGATTTTAGATTTGCAGTGAGGAAAGACAGTGTTATTCTTGACTGCAATCTTGCATATGTCAACAGATTAGGTTGTTTGATAAATATTCTTGGAGGTGATATTGACCAGAATATAGACTACACCAAATTTTATTCTCATCACATTGTCTGCTAAAACAACACACGCGACGAGAGCCAATTTTTGGCTGTAACTCATTGAAGAAAAGTTGTATTTGCACCAAACTTTGACCATAACACCTCAATACACTTCTTTTGTTTATTTTTATTTTATTTTTTTTATTATTATTTTTAGGATTATCCCAATTTCAATTTTGAAATACAGTTTGATACATTTCAACAAAATTTCAACCCCACAGCCAATGCCATCCCACTGCATCATACACATTTACAATGCTGGTCCATACTCAGGGATATGTGCACTGCAACGACATGCAGACCACAGGCCTGTACACGAGTGCAGGCGTTGTCAAAAATGCAAATAAACAGGCTAAAAAAATTAATCTGCTAAAAATAAGAAGGGGAGAGAAAAAAGGGGGAAAGGATAATCTATAAATACATTTTCTGAGGCTTCCGTCTTTTCTACCTGATCCTTGTTGCCAAATAGTGTGGAAGTTGAGGGCACAGCCACTTTGTAGCAGAGCAAAGTTTTTCTGAGGTCAGATGACGCATAAGATCTCTAATCCACAAACTGGAGGAAGTCTGTCTTTCCATTTAAGCAGCATAAGTCCTCCAGCCAGGAACATAGCAAAGGTTGTCGTGTTTTTGCTGTATTGGTTGAGACAGTGATCCCTCGGTACTCTGCCAACAATTATTATCGTGGCAGGAGGTTCTACGGAGATTTCTGGCATGTCGGAAAACAACTTGAATATAGATTTCCAGAAACCTGCTGAATGCGACTTTTCACGTTGTAAAAATAAAAAATCCAACTTGACAAAATGGATAATGAATGTTTCGAGCATCAGACCTGACTTTCTGTGAACCAAGTACCAGAGACACACTACAGCGAAACTAGTAGCCACCCATCGTCTCTGTGTGTCCCATATGTGCTTTGTATACGGACAGTGTAAACAAAAGTTTATTACATGCACTTATTTCTCGCTGTCTCTTTTTCCTCTTCTCTCAGGTGGCTCAATGGCCCGAAAAGGAAGAGGAAGAACAGCCAATGTTCGTTGAAGAGTATGACTGGTGAGTAACTAATGGAGTTGTTGGTGTTTTAATGAAGAGACTTTCTAAAGCGGCAGTTAAGAAACACACCTCTACTTTCACACTCAAACTGTGAATGAAGTCAGAATTTTTAGACCTGTTTAGAAACTCTCCTTTGGGGAATAATGGCTCCTTAAGTGCAATGACACATTCATTTTAAAACACCACTCACCCAACATTTTGTCCAGCTATATTTGAAACATTTTTGTATTTGCCAGATCTTTTTAGAAAAGGGAATATTGTAGCTGTCAGTCTCACCACAGTGAATGCATGCAGTTGAGTGACTGCACAGAAGCTAGTGGTTCATGATTCATCGCTGCCTTGTGTACATTACGCTCTCGATTTGTCACCTCCAAAGAGAAAAAGTAAAACATCTTGGCATCTGTCATCAATAAACGCAAGCCTTCTGCTCTGTCTGCTTTCTTGTTGGACGCAGCTCGTTGTCTGAGTGACAGCTCCAAATCCCCCGAGCTGAAAGAAGCGAGTAAAGAAGGTAAGAGGGAGAGATAGTGATGGAGGCAGGGTGGGAGGAACACCAACATGAAAATGTGCAATAAAATACATCTCCCAAGGCCAGTCCTCTCCACATGTTTCCCCTCCCAGTGAGCGTGTTGTCTGCCTCTCTGCATCACTGCTGGAATCTTGTAGCGTATCCTACCTGCCACAGTCCATCTGAACCGGGAAACTACGACAATTTGTCTGCCTGGTTGTGAGAATCGAATTACATAATGATGTCAGCGTTTTCATGTGGGAGGATCGACCCTCAAACGGAGTTTGGATGCTTCAGCAGGCGTCCGCGGCGCTGAAGAGCACTTGTGTAAAGTTGATATCGGTCAGTGTTTCAGCCTCGTTCCCGGCTCTTCATCCTGATTTAGTAAAGAGGCGTACTTTTTAATACACTTGAAGTAAAGTACATAAAATATATAATTAAAACTCTTTTAATATTTGAAAGAGATTTTTAAAAAATTAGATACGGACTCTTTTAAATCACTTCACGTGTGTTTGTTAAAAAATTTGATCTATAAATATATTAAATATGAATTTAAAATGCTGTTTACTCCATGATGGCTGAATCAAATCTAGTGTTGAAATGATGAGGGACTTTTTCTTTTTTATTAACCCTTTGAAATCTGAGCAAATTGGCTTGATTTTTGTAAAAACATGGGCAGAAGCAATGAGGGACTTTGGAAGAAATTACCCAAAAACTAGACAAAAAATAAAACAAAATACAAGAAATATGGTCCGGAAAGGAGCAGTGACTGCAGCAGTAGTGGGCGCTCTAGATTCAGTTTAACCCTTTAAAACCTTAATCGTTTTTCTTTTGCTGCAGTCAGACATCTTTCACAAGCATTTAAACCTTTGAAACATGAGCGGATTGATTTGATTTAATAAAAAAAAAAAAACATTGGAATTGAGGCAATAAGCAACTTGGCAATAATTAGTAAGATATGACAAGAAAATGACCTGAAAATAGCTTTTAGAGAGAGAGAGAGAAAAAGAGAGAGAATCACTGGAAAATTGTCACAAAAAAAGGGAAAAATTAAAAACTGTTTTCATAATTATTAAAATTCTATAATAAAAAATGTGTTACACAAAAATTATTTTCACATTTATTAATAGTAGCATATTTTCACACTTTTTAATGCTTTTTTGGTTGTTGGGTTTTTTTTTTTTTACTTTTTATGCTGCTTTTTTATCTTTCTTTTTTTTTTTTTTGGAAAAAATCAAGCCAATTTTCTCTGGTTTCAAAGGGTTAACAGCTGTTGTTTCATATCCAGCTTTTTTGTGTATAGTTTCCTGCGCCCTGATGTCGTCAGTGTTTACAGTCTCGAATGTCCCCTGACTGTGCTGTTGTCATGTACGGACCTCTGAGAAACGGCCTACTTCGGGGACCGCTTTCATACCGCCCCTATTTACACACTTTGATGAAACGAAACGGCTACTGTTGTGTTGGGAAACTTGTGAAGACAAAATATTTATCTTGACTCGGCCGCAGTAGAAAAACCTCCTTCCGTTTTCCTGCGGGTTTTTGTTGGTGGAGGCGTTGCGGGGCCCGTCATGTGAGGGGCGGGCAGCCGGAGCCACAGATCTGCAGCCTGCAGCGGTATTGATTTTGGGCTTGGCTTCCAAGCACAGCCTCAGCGGACTGGCTCGGGGAACCAGCTGCTGCTCGCCCTGCCAACCCACTGGAGCTGACATTTTTCCTATATGATCGTTCTCTGATGTCCTCGTTATCTCTCCTTTGGCCTGTTTCTCCTCTCCTTCGTCTTTTCCACCTCTTCTCCTCCTGCGTCCTCCCCCATGTAGCTTTGCATTATTTTCTTGTTCTTTTATTAGCAAATGCATTTGTGCGCTTTTCCCAGCATATTTTCTTGTTTTTTAGTTTTTTCTCTTCATCTAAATTAGTGTTTTATTTCTGGATGCATGGGAGGAGCTCAAGAGCTTTTTAATGATTAATATGATTCAATTTTGGCCAAAATGCCACTTGTGCCCCTTTGGCGCTCGTTTCTCCTTCCTTTTTTCCACCTCTTCTCCTCTTGTGTCCTCCCACGTGTAGTTTTGCATAGTTTTTTTGCTCTTTTATTAGTAAATTCACTTGTGAGCTTTTCCCAGCATTTTTTACATACATTTTCACTTGAGTTGTTAGGGGTTTTTTTCCCCTCTCTCTCTCTCTAAATTCATAATTTGATTCCGAAAGTGGCACTCGAGCTTTTTAACGATAAATACAAACCAATTTTGGCCAAAATGTCACTTGTGGCCCTTTTGCTCTCGTCTCTGCCTTTTCTGTCTACATCCTCCCCAGAGTAGTTTTGCATCATGTTCTTGTTCTCAGAGTCTTTTATTAGACAATGCACTTGTACGCGTTTCCCGGCATATTTTAATTCTATTTTGACTTGAGTCGTTTGTTTTTTCTCTCTCTATCTAAACTTTGATTCCGGATGGACAAAAAATAAGAGCTCAAGAGCTTTTCAACAATTAATATAAATCAGTTTTGGCTGAAATGTCACTTGTGCCCCTTCGGCACTCATCTTTACTTCTTATCTTCTTTTTTTCCCACCATCCACTTCTTGCCTTCTTCCCCCTCCTCCTCCTCTAAAATCTGTAACAAAGCCAAACGGCAGAGCCCAACTGACACTGCCAGTCACAGCTCTCACCACGCCTCAGCAAACACACACACACACACACACACACACACACACACACACATTAGCATGTATGTCATGAGAACAGACACACATGTACACTATGTGCAGAGTACAAAGCGCTGCCAGTGGCTGTGTTTCTGACTGTGTTTGTGTTTCCGTGTGTGTGTGTATGTATGTATGTGTGTGTTTCAGTATTAAGCTGTGACTTGCAGTGCCCCCCCCCCCCACCCTGGCTCCTGTGCTATATATCATATGAAATGACTGGAAATCTGCTATTTCCTGTGTCTCTGTGCTCAGTCCCGCAGTCTCACTGGTCTTGTACGCAGCAAATGGAAAAAGAACAAACTGTCCTATTCCCGTGTTGAAAGCGGAGGAACGACTGCAGAGGGAGGAAGACGAGTACAGAGAGAGAGAGAGCAATCCAAATACTGTAAATTTAGATGAGCCACTGAAGTTTATGGAAGAACCTATATATTATCATAATTATAACAAATTCCACTCTGTGAAGCCCAATTATAATAGCATTAAGGACTGTGTATGTAATGTGGTGACTTCAAAGATTTGTGTGTTTACATGTCATTTAAGAGTGCACACAAAATATGAAAAATGTTAATTTTCGTGCGTCATAATTCAAAATGAAGACCTGACCTAAGTCGAAGTTAACAAACACTGCTTGTATTGTAAACATTTTACATCACTGGAAAACGCTGATGTCCAGTGTTAGTCTATTAAAAGACTCGCCAATCAGTTAGAGAGTAATTAGAAAGGACGAGTGTTTGTCTGTCAGAGTTTGTCCTTGTCTTTGAGCGACGGTCAAAAACAAATTTCCATCTCTTTGTGACGCGCCTTTGTTTACATTTGAATCACGGATTTTGCTTTTGAAAGTAAAGGGAGTGATGCGGTTGCAGCGGTAATCCTGTTCGGGGTCAGATCCGTTTCCTGGGTGTGGCAGATCTTAATATGTGTCTAGAATATTCCTGCATCGAAAAGAACAAGGTGCCCTGTCTAGTTTTCTTGTGAACAAACAAAAAACCAAAAAAAACAAAGAAGTGTGTATCCTTGAGGCATGACAAATATGCTAGATGCATTTTTCTCCTCAAAAAAACATGCCCAAAGCTGACTGTTTAAGTGTTTTAAATTGTGCATGGTTTGCATATACAGTAGGTATGCTGACAGTCTTCTTCACTAGGCAGGTTTCCATCACAGATTTTTGCAAAAATTAAGCGATATTTTCAAAATGTTGATAAAACACAGTTGTGAGAGGACTGTGTTTCCACTGAGTGATGTTATGTGACTTCTCCTCTCGTAATAATATTCCAAGAAGCATGAAGATTTTTTTTTAGCAGCTTTATTTGTACTGCAGCCACCACACTAGCGTCATTATTTCCAATCAAAGACGACATAGGCGTGTTATGCAAGCGATAATGGAAAGGTAAGTCCCGTATATGTGGGAGCGGCGACGTATGAGGGATTTCTGTGAGGTGATGGTCCACGATTACACAGAGGAACTGTGAATTCAAAACCTCCTGATGATCCGATGCGATGCAGTAACACCTCTTATCACCTGCCGCATCATGCCCGAGGGAGCCAGTTCTTACCGTCTGTGGAATACCGACAATATGTATCATGTCGTCCATGTCGTCGTGCAACTCATGGACTGTGTAAAAGAACTGGATGTAGCCTTAAATCTGAATTCTTTCTAATGGCCAACAGGGGGCGACTCCACTGTCTGCAAAAAGAACTGATTATATAAAAGTCTTCAACCCAACTTCTCACTAACTTTATCACCTCAGTAAACATTTTTCCTGAAGAGTTTATGGCCTCGATTGCTAGTTTCATGTCTACATCAATACAGCGCGATGTTCATTTTGTGGAGTCGCCCCCTGCAGGCCATTAGAATGAATTCAGGTTTAATTTCCACAATGGCTTCACTTTTCAGACTTGGAGGTTACATCCACCTCTTTTATACAGTCTGTGCTGGGGAAGCTCATGATGTGTTTATGATATAGTGTAAGAACTTTGCATGGATAGTGTCAAGTTTTTCCACAGTCTCCAGCCCGCTGCTGTGGTGATGAGTGGAAATATCGTGTCGGGGTTTATAGGGAGGGGTACACTGGCTAGGTAGAGCGGAGCTAAGCCGTAATGTGATTTGAAGGTGATGTGGATGTCCTGAAGTAGTAGTGTGAGAGTGATGGGATACCAGTGTTGTGTTTTGGTGTGTAGAGCATCTGAAATAATAAACATATGCAATATTATTCTGTCTGACTTTATCTTTGGCCTTCCTTCTCTCTCTCTCTCTCTCTCTCTCTCTCAGGGTACATCCCCAGCTACCTCGAAAAGGATGAGCCATGTGTGGTGTGTGGCGACAAGGCCACAGGTTACCACTACCGCTGCATTACGTGCGAGGGCTGCAAGGTACACACACACACACACACACACACACACACACACACACACACACACACACACACACACACACACACACACACACACACACACACACACAGCTCAAGAGTTTCAGACACAGCAGTGTTCATAACCCACATGATATCTGCCAGAAAATCATATTTGAGGCCTCTGAGGTCAACTGTTTCTACAGACACACACACATGTGCAGTTCCATATCAGACACACACTCATGCACACACATGCACACACACACTCTGCAGCAGTCAGAGTAAACACGAGGTCACAGGCAGCCACAGTAAGACAATGTATTTATATAAAACCTGTCAGTGTGTCATGTCAGCTCTCAGCTGGATCATTTGTCTTCCTCGCTGTCAGTCTGCTTCTGTTCATGTTTGTTGATCAGTTACATGTGAGTCCGGTACATGTATCTAATGCACCGCTGAAGGGACTGTGATTAGACATATCAGACATTCAGTGTTTCGTGTAGGATTGATTGGGCCACCTCTAAAAGCAAACAGAAACTTATATTCCTGAGACCCCAGCTCTTGTTTAGAATAGCTGTTTGGGATTAGAAGGACCTGATAAGTTAAAAAAATAATGTATTTATTTAAAAAAACATACACACACACAAACAACTGAGCATTGTCTTTGCAAAGGAAGTAGTTTTTGAAAAAAAAAATCCCCGCTCATATGCGGACAATGGGTTTATTTTTAAGAGTCTCAAGTGTGTAATAAAGCATAAACCTGATTATTTCAATGCCATATTGCAAACTATGCAACCTTTGTTCAATGTTTTTTTAAGTCTGTGGGTTAGAGGGTCGCCAGTACTAAAACTAAAGTCTAAAACTTTTTTTAAAGTCAATTTTTATTTTCAAATCCACAACTTCAAGCCATTGGATTAATGCTAATTATTTAAGTTATTAATCAGCCAAAGCATCCAAACCAAACACTGGTGGATGAACTTAACATTGATCATCTTGTAACTTTGCAGTGTTCTACTGCGAAACAACTGGATGATTTATGTGGATGCTGCTTGATGCAGTCCACCCACCCAAACACCACTGTAAAGCAGTAAACTCCCACAATGCAGGGATGGTCCAAAAAATGTGAAAAAAGAGCACAAAGCGTTAACCTGGCCACCAAATTCACTAGATCCCAATCTGATCGGACATCTGCTGGACAGGCCAGTACTTTACCTCACAACCCACAGGTCTCCAAAGATGTGTTTCCGCCATGCAGGTCGGTTCAGTTCAGTTCAGTATGCATCTTTATTTTTAAAAATCTTATAGGGAGAGACTCTCACTCCAGCCTGTTCTTTTTTATCCCGAAAATGTCGACATGCAGCCTCGTTCTGTTGACAATAAACAGGGTGCAAACTTCACTCTGTATCATCAGCGAGCAATGAAATAAAGCAAGAGCTGGACGGAGCAGTGAGTTACAACAACCCTGCCCACAGTTAGGAGTCCTGACTGCGGTGGAAACATTTAACCGCTCTAGGGTCTAGTTGCATGTTTTTAGGTGTTACTTTTGGTTCCAAAGGTACTGTACTGAAAGGTTTTGATCTGCCGCTAACTTTGCCAGACACTTCAGGACAGCATCAGCGTGTTTTCCCATCAGAACATTTCATCCTGACAAGATGATCAATGTTATTCACTTCACCCGCCAGCGGTTTAATGTTTTGTCTGATCGGTGCACATGCAGTCAATAATGCAATGATGTCTTCACTCAGCAAAAGAATCTCTTTAATCTAATATTACTGTGGCTAGTTTCATGGATATAAATTCATTTCCAGCAATGATTTGATCAACTCCCTCCTACGCTGGTGCCTTCCAGGAATTACAATACTTGGATGTTATCATTTACGCAAATTGCCTCAGATTTGGTTGCAAGTCAGGTGCAGACAAAATTAGATTTAAGATCTTATTTCTGAATTTATTACACAGAAGAAGCTGCAGTGGTAATTAAAATGTGTCCCTGAAAGAGTGTTATTCACACTGTAGCAAACAGCAACAGAAGGTGGTAAAGTTTTTGTTGTCTCCTGACGTCAGCCTCACACCTTTCACCCTGTCCTTATGTGACTCTCTGTATAAATACTCCTGTCCTTTGTCCATAAACAAACGTGACTGACTGTCTCACTGTCTGTCTCCAGGGTTTCTTCCGTAGGACCATTCAAAAGAACCTCCACCCCAGCTACTCCTGTAAGTACGATGGCTGCTGCATCATCGACAAGATCACCCGCAACCAGTGTCAGCTCTGCCGCTTCAAGAAGTGCATCGCGGTGGGCATGGCCATGGACTGTGAGTGTTACACGTTCAAATTAATACACATAAAGAAAATAAGATTGTAGATGAATGCACACCGTGGAGGAGATGATTCATTTAAAAGGACATATTTCATATTGTAATTTGAGCACTTGTAGTTCAATTTAGACCAAAAAGTTGTGCCAAGATGAAATCATTTTAGAACATTGCGGAGAAAAGGTGCAGCAGAAGCTGGATTCACACCAGCAGAAGGTGTCAGCTACGATTCAGTTTTTCGAGTCTCCGGCTGCTGATTTTTAAGGAAAGTCACCTTTTTCAACAGCCTATCACCCTCTAAAGCTCAGAAGTCTTTTGTTTATTTTAATGGCCGTTTTACACTACTTGAAATACAACTATGTATTACAATGTCCTGATAAAGATTTTTTGTCCCTCAATCCGATAAGTTTGATATTGAGTACCTCTTTTAAGTTACCAAGTAAACAAACTGAAATGTCTTTAGAAATTGCTCTCTAAATCCACATAATGCAACGTTTGTTTTTTTCAACAAAATAACAAAGTGAATATCCCTCAATTCCACTAAGTGCAGCATTTCTTTGTTTTTGTTTTGTTTTTTTTTCAAATAACAAAGTCAACAAAGTAAAATGTGTCTTTTTAAATTCCTGTCAAATCCATTTAGTGTATCATTGTAATAAAAGTACAGAATACTGTAAATAAATAATAAATCACTATTCCTCTTCGAGCTAGTGTCATAGCTGAACTGTAACGTTCCCAGTCGCTACAAATAAAAACCACTCACAATTCTGCTCTTTAGAGCATTACAGTAAAACTAGTTCACTAAAAATGAAGAACAAAAAATGAATTCCACTTTTAGAGGTGTGGCAACTTAAGTAGAACATGAAAAAAATCATTTTCTACTTGTTGGAGTAACAGCATTACAATAAAATCTGAATATCTGCTGCAAATCCTGCTCTCTGTTTACCAGGACTTCTGATCCAATTGGGACATCCCTAAATACAGCTGTAGCAAGTATTTCCCTATTAGTATCATATTCATCTACAAAATAAGCCTGAAAAGCTGAAAATCAGAACAGAAGTACAGAGAGTTGTTGCATAAGAGACGATGCACCGTCTAACTCATCGCGTCGCAAATCTTTGGTCCGAACTGTGCTTAAAACGAAGTGTCAAGCAAAGGATGGGATGCGGTGCTATTGCAGGGGAGATGTCAGGACTGTATATAGAAGGTTTATATATAAACTTCATATAGAAGCTGCAACTAGACGATATGCAGACGAGGCAACACACAAACTAATTACATACCTCCTGTTTTTGCTTTCTTTCCCTCGGGACTCTCCTTCTGCGGGTCTTTTTTCCTCCTTCTCATCTTCTGCCTCCCACCATCCACCTCCCAGTGGTGCTGGATGACTCAAAGCGGGTGGCTAAACGGCGTCTGATAGAAGAGAACAGGGAGCGGCGCAAGAAGGAGGAAATGGTGAAATCCCTCCAGAACCGTCCAGAACCCACCGACAGCGAGTGGGAGGTGATCCACCTGGTGACGGAGGCCCACCGACACACCAATGCTCAGGGCGCACAGTGGAAACAGAAGCGCAAATTCCTGGTAAGAACACCTGCAGCTATACACACAAAATGATTACACTACGGACATTAATTTACTATGATTGCGTTTACTTTTTAATATAGTTTTTTAATTAGCATGATTTATCAGCACAATAAAAACGCCAATGACAGCGCTTTTCCATCATTATTAATGTTAATAGATCATCACCATCATTTCTGAAGTTCTGCCTCCTGCATCTAAGGGGGTGTGAGGGTCCGCAATTTTGTTCTCTAAGCGTTTCTGCAAGGGAGTGTATGCACCACAAACATGTGTGAACACGCCCACGTATGCAAACACCACATGTACTTTAAACAGAGCTGCCTCATGTCTGTTTTTGGACTAAATCCGCCCCTGAATTAGTGACGGTGGTTGCTGTTGCACATTGTTTTCTCTGCGATATATGTCTCCACATTATATTTGTAGATTCTTCCAGCAATCCATCCATTCATTAGCTTTACCCACTTATCCTTTAGAGGGTCGTGGGGGGTCGGAGACGAGCCCGGCTGACTTTGGCCCGAGAGGCAGGGCTGACACCCACACTCGCATGCACGCCTACAGGCAATTTTAGAGTTGCCAATTTTACCGAAAAAGCATGGGTATGGATTTTGGGAGCAGCCGGTGAAATCCCACGCAGGCACAGGGAGAACATGTGAAGTCCGCACAGAGAGGTCTCAGCAGACTTGCAGGTTCAAACCCAGAAACCCAAGCTGGCCTTCATTTTACCTTCCAAATAAGTTACATATCTGTAAAGTGAGGGTTTGTTTAAAACCTGTCTGATTGTGTCACTGCTCGTTTTATTGCCTGTCTGAATTCTCTCTGTCGATATCAGTGCTCGCAGATCTCTGCTGTTAATGTTATTATATCTGATAGAAACACCGGCCAAAACCAACAAAATTAGATCCAAACCTGAGTGATCCTTTACGTTTTTGACACTATGCAAAAGCAGTAACAAAAAAGGCAAACCATAGGGGATAAAATTAATCTGTCTTTCAGTTAATTCAAGCACCAATGATGGGTTGACTTTGCTGTAACCCAGTAACAATAACTCTGTAAAGAAGAAATTTCGTGATAAATTGGATTAAATGGGGTCCATGCTTTACAACAGCAAAGCCATACCGAAATATGCCAGGATTTCCCACACAGTCATTAATTTGTGGCGGTCTGCCATGATTAAAAAATCTGAAAAATTTGATATAGTTTTGCTGTTGTTAACATGGCCCCTTTTAACTCCACTTTAAAATCCTTTCTGTATTCTTGGTTCATAAAAAAGGCATATAAAATAGGAAAAAAAGTTGTCTTCACGAGTAAAACGCCACACAGAGCGTGTAATTTATACACAAATGATCATTCTGGGGGTGAAGTTTTCCTTTAAGCACAAAAACAGTCAACAGTTTCCATGGAGGTAATTTCACACTGTAAACTACTGTATGCTTTTGTGTTTGCGCTCCAATTTTCCTGCCTTTAACCTCATCAGAACCGAACAACAGGACAATACGGATTATATCCACACACAAACATGCACGCCAAGTCAGAACTGATAAGGTTTCATTATATCTGGGTGAGCCGCGACTCTTTTTTTCACACAACTGACAGTCAGCGTGGCTCTTTGTGACTGTATCGCTCTGTATTCCCTGCTGTCTGTTTCTGTTTCAGTCTCTCTGCTTGTGTCTTTATTCCTCCGTTCTCGGCGTTTGGGGGGTTTTATTCATCCTAATCCCTCTGGGCTCTTAACCAGACCTAATTCCCTTCATAGTTTTCATTCACACCTTCTCTATTTTTGTTTTAATCTCTTTCCCGTCTTCAATTGTTTCCTCTCTCTCTGTCCCTCTGTGTCTACCCTTACTTTCCCCTCTATTTTCGCCCGTCTGTTTTCCGTGAGCTCCTTCCTTATCTGAGCCAAAGCAAATCCTCGGTTATGAGCGCTCATCTGCACGTTGGCAGGGATGTTGGCAGCCAGAGTTTCTCTCTCTCAAACTGTCTTCCTGCTGCACACAAGCTCAGATTTATCCTGGACAGCTCTGCCGTAGTATCAGTCTTCCCCCGTCACACACAAACACAGACAGGCACTGACCTCATGCTTTGGCCCCGGATTATCGGAGGTGCTTACCCAGTTTTAAGCACTCGTTAACAATTTCATTGCAGCACTGGACCGCAGCTCACGGCCAAATGAAGGGCCTCTATTTAAAAGAAAAAAAGTAACGTTTCGTTTTTAGTGTAAAATGATGATGTGCTGTTCTCACTTTTTTATCAGTCAGGACTTCTGCCCTCTCGATCTCTATAAATCCAATAAATCGGTAAAACTAAGCAGTGCTGATCAACTACAAAAAGATTATGTTACTGCACTGCCTATGTCTTGCCTAAAATATTTTCAGAGATGTATTAAAATGCCCCATTTATTCAAATTCAAACTAAGCAGCGCTGTTCAAATATAAACTAAGAATCTGTTACTGAGTTGTGTATTTCTCACCTCAAATGTTCTCAGAAACATGATTTAGGTTACCGATTCACTGTAATACGAGATCCAACCGGCCGCCATAGTTTCTTTTATAATGATACATATAAATATATATTCCAATTTCATAGGTTGATAAAAAGAGTAATTTCATGTTACAGAATAACTTAATGTTATGTACTTGTCTTTCTTCTTTCTTCAGATATATATATTTGGTTTGTAATTCTCGTAATCTTCTACATTTCATATATTATATTCACAAGATCTTTCCATTTATGATGATTTAGGTTGTCATTTTTTTCACCAATTTCTTGTTATTTGTTATCATTAAAAACAAATCTTTTCTCTCAATTTCTTCTGGTGTTACCACTAGAAGTAAACAGTGGATTTTTGCGCTGATAGTTTTTGCAAAAAAAAGTGAATAATACATGTAAACAGTTACAAACAGACCCTTTTAGGTTGGCTTTAGAATTTAGGTTATGAAGCTTTTTTTTATTAACCCCACAAAGTTACAGAAAGCCTGTCTCAAGAGCAGCACTTGCAAAAAACAGGATTTAAAAGTCCGATTATCACAGTAACCCGTGCTGCTGTGACACACTGTATATCTTAGCCCTGAGCGCGGTTCATCTAAAAGGATAAGCAGCTCTATTTTACACAGGCTTCACCCACTAACGGGGCTCTGGAGGCTGTAGCCACTGAACCCTGAATATCTAAATTCTCACGCTAAGCCAACCAGGATGAGGCTTGTCAGTCCTGTGGGGGACGGCAGCTATGAAACGGCAGCAGTGACACAGCTCCTCATGCACTGTACTTTAGCTGGCAGATGATTACGAAATGACTTACAGTAAGCTCTGCATCGAGTTAAGAGAAAGACTGCAGAGAGAAGAGGAAGACGGAAGAAAAAATATTAAGAAAGTGCCTTAAATTGATTAAATATGTGTGAAAAATTGTGATGAAAATACAAAACATACTAGGACTCATACATATAGTCCTTGTTAAATATCCATTATGAGACACGACACAAACATCCGCACCTGCACTTTGATCTAAATTCATCTATGATATCATCTACTAAATTCATACCAAGGTCCAGATGTAAGCGCTTTACTTCCAAAACAACCTTTTTTCTTTTTTTTTGGCGTGAATTAAACGGGACACTGCAAATGTTAAAAGATATATTTTTGCTGTAAAACATCAGTTGGATTGACAGATCAGTGACATAAAACATGTTCTGGAAGGATGCAATTTAAGCCGTTAACTGACCATGGATAAATACACCGTCACATTGGCACGTAAACAATGTTTTATTGGTAATAAAGGACTTAGTGGTTTAGATTTTTCATAGCTGCTAAAACCAAAAAACAACACATCATTGAAACGTCATGTGTTTTGCCCATTGTACTCTTCTACTCTTCAACTGAGCCTCCAGATCTGCAGGAACACACTGGCCTGAGTTACAGTTACACAATGTTCTCTCTCACTCTGTGGTCAGGCGTCTGGAAACAGCTTTTACAAGACAGTCAGATCGTATAGCTACAGCTGTGTGTGTACGTGCATGTCTACACTTCTGTCCCTCATAGTTGATGATAGATATTTGAATTAGACAATACATGGAAACTCTTGGTGATTAACCCCCAAAAGCTAAAGAAAAAATGACTGCATGTGTCTGATTTAAAACTGCAAAAGACATAACTACAACACACGTGAGCACACAAATGTTCAAGTATGCATGCAAAATTGTTAATTCACTCTTATTTGCCAATTTGCATGACGCTCTCTAACTATCCATTTGTTGCTACTGTCTCGCTAGCAAAGGTCAGGCCGCTCTTTATGCTCCAAGTATTTCATTTAGTTTTCCAGCGAGGCATAAACTCAACTAGCGGCCCTTTAAATCACACAAATCTCCCACTTCCAGTAGGTTGTGAACTCATTAACTTTTTCTGGAGTTATTTCATGTCGGTCTCAGCAACATTTTGCAAAAAAAAGCACAAAAGCACAGCTCAACTGGCTGGCTTAAAGAGATAGTTTGGATTTTTTGAAGTGGGGTTGTAGAAGGTACTCATCCACAGTCCATCATGGACGCTAAGTAACGTGCTACTATAGAGGGGGCAGCAGCAAAACATATTTTAGTCACCTAAAAGAATCAATACCAGTTAGAGTGTACACTACATTGAGAATTGGACTGGTTTCCATTTACCCTCATATTGCAATGAAAGAAGAAAAAACCTAACAATCAGCAAGAAATTAGTAAAATGTATAAGAAAATTACCTGAAATTATACATAAAAAGAAAAAAAAAGAAACAAATTAACAAGGAAATAACCCATAAACAGTGCTTTAATTACTTTAAAAAAAATAAATAAATATGTAATTATTTCACTTTCTAGGACATTTTTTGGCAAGTTGCTCATTACCTTTTTCCAATGTTTGCTCTGGGTTCAAATATTTAAATGCTTGCGAAAAGTGTCTGAACGCAGCACAAGAAAAGTAAATTGAAATCCAGGTTTCAAAGGATTAAATCCTCGACCGCTACAGCGCTACATTTGACCCTTCCACTATAAAATAATAACATAATGGTAGCACAAACACAAGGAACACAGGACAGTGAAACAGGTAGAGTCAAAAAGGGTGCACGGCTAGCTTCTAAAAGTAATTTTTTTAAAAATCAGCATATTGATTTACCCTGTATCGTGATACGGATGATATTGCCAGATTATTGCCAGTATGCAGTCCTTTTTTTCTGCCAAAAAACCCCAATAAAGACTGAATATGACAGAAATTAGAAATGTCGTTCACTGTAGAGACAAAAGGATATTTTATGAACCAAAGTTTACAGAAGAAGAGTTTAGCTATAGGAATATTGAAGTTCTACTGTTGGGAAAATGTAGCGCCATAAGGAAAGGTCTGTCTGATGGTAAGGTAAAGCAGCGAAAGTATTGTAAATATATCATGAACTTAAACTGCTAGTGATCTTTTCAGTAATAATAATAATACACTGACTATGAATGGGTACCCCATACAACCCCACTTCAAAAAAATTTGAAATGTTCTGCTCAGCTAATCAGACGTTAAATGGAAAAATCAGAGATTCAGTGCATTAAGAACATATGGTTTTGGTTGAACACAGACATTCAGAGTTTAAAAAACATCAGCATTTTTCGAGTACGTGCTCGCGGTCCTGCAGTCACGAGGTGATCTTATCAACTCATCATGCAGTTCGGATTTCTGTACGGTGCGTTTGAGCATTTTATTATTTCCAGATGATATCAATATTTATCAGCAAAAATGACCCGAGGTTCAGATGTCTATATTTCATCGGTGTTGAAAGCGTCCTGAAAGTGTGTGGGGAGTCCTGGGAGTAAGGGTAAGTTTGGAGGCCAGATTTGTCAGTAGCCGTTGATTTGTTAGTATTGATCAACAACTCTATAAATCCTCCTGCTCAGTTATTTTTTCTTCGTTCTGTAATATGGTACAGAGCACATAATACAATTATCTCTGCTGCTTTAAAATATATCTTAATCACATAAAGCATGAACCGAGTGTACAGTTCAAACCATCCGAGCCAGATGAAAACATCATTTCTCTTCTCCGGCTCGCCTGGAACAAACTCTCCAGCACTAATCCATCTGATGAAAGGTCAACAGTTTAAGTTCACCACATAACTGATGAGACGACAGTGAAAAAAAAACTCCCCCCTCCTTTTCTCCTCCCAATTTAGCAAGTGCCAGTTCCCACTGTGTACTGGGGTTCATCTAAGGCCAAATATGTTGAGCCTCTTGTGGGTCACTTTAAAATATTGTGTCTTTTTTGTGTATGTGTAAAGGAAAAGGGTTACTTTGGGAATTTGAAACACATATGGAGCTTTACGATCTCTCCTCATAATGTTTCGACTCCCTGACCTATATATTTTGTTGCGTAAGGTGCTATATTTATTGATGAAACAACTCATACAAGTATGCGACCCAGAGCACTTCAGATAGCAATAAATAACTAAATAAATAAAAACAATAAATGTAATTAAAAAATACAACAATAAAAATAATAAAATAATGTTTTAAAAAAAATATATTAAAAATCAATATGTGAATGGAGTAAAATCAACACCTGTGATTTTAAAAAAAAGTTTTATATAATTTTAATAATGTTATAATATTATTAAAAATATAACTGATTAAAACATAAAAACTAAAGCTATAACACTCTTTCAAAATAAAAGAAAAACAACATTATTCTCACACCTTATACCATAGTGGACAATATCATGCCATTGTTTCAACAGCGAAAAAAGTTTGGAGCCCTATTTGTCCAAAAAAAGACTAGACTAAAAGCCCATTTCTCCAACAGCCCATTATCCCAAAAGCAAGCGTCCACTGTTTCGAAGTCCTTCTTTTCCAAAAATGCACACTCCTACAGAAGGTTTCAGTTTGTCAGTGTCAGTGTTTGAGGTACTGATGGCGGGTGTTTTTTACTGACCCTTTGTGGAGTTTCCCAGCCACTTATGTGCCACCAAACCTGAGAGCTTTGATCCAAATATGCTCTTTTCTTAAGCATAACCAGGCGTCTTTTGTGCTTAAACCCAAGTATACATTCATCACAGCACTGTTGTCGAATATAATGTATCCGTGGTTTACAGAAATGAACAATGTGAACATTTTTTTCTGGCAATTTACTTGTCTAACTTCAAGTGATTTGTATTCTCTGAGAAACCTCGTATCAATGTTTGTTTGTTTTTGGATTAACGGACTGTCGGAAGTAAATGGGCTTTCAGTCCAATTGGACTTTTTTCAGACTGACGGGGCTTCAAAATTTTGGGCCGTCTAAACAACGGTCTGTCCCCCTTTAGACACTTATGTTTTGTGTTTCCGTGTTTGGATTTATGGACGTATTTTCTTTTCTTTTACCATTTTAACTTTGGGCAGGTGTTTCAAATTAGCATTCAGCTATTAACACTAAACACAGCACACCTGGTTCCTGTGCATAAATAAACAATTATAATGCCGGATCAAAGAGTTAGGTCTTTGGTTTCCTTCTCAAAATACCTAAAGAGCTTGCCATTCCTAATAAAGACTTTGTAGATAATCCAGTAAAAACTGACTTTGGCGATTTTCCTAAAATGAAAAAAGGATGTTTTAATGACCTTTTAAAAATTAAAATCAGACGTTAATATCCCTCCTAAGCTAGTTTTAATCTGTTTGTTAAGGCCAACAAACACAGAGTGCAGTTTTTCTTTTGTTGCTTTGGGTCCTTTTAAAATAATTCAGTGTTTTTCTCATTTATCTTTTAAAAGTTTTTAACCCGTCCACACAGCGATGTCGGTGAGACGGCCAATGGGAGCATGGGGAGCGTTTGGTGAGACACGGATATACAGTTGTGTGGACCATCCAGCCTCTAATGCAGCAAACACATATTCCCTCGCCATCACTGTGGGCACGGCCAAGTGTTTTCCCTGGATGCCGCCCAGATGGCTGTGCAGTTAATAAACATACATCAACAGTCACAGCAAAATCACATTAGTCCATAAGAAAGCCCGTGTGAGGATGTAGAGGACATTCACAAAAATAGATTTGCACAATCACACACATTTTTGTAATTGCTTGAGCTCCAACACTTGTAGTATTGAGATTAAATGTGTTATAAAACCACTTACACAGCTGATGGATGGTTAAACACTCCTTTCATTAAAAGTAGTGAAGCTGACCTAGAATAATGCTCACTTAGCAAAACTTTCAAGGGCAGTTTCTCCTGAATGTCATTGCACCCAAGTTATAAAAAAAAACTTATTTTCTCACATGGCTTTTGTGGGTATGTAGCCATGCAAATAGTTTTGGTTTTTTCAGCCTCGTATTGGAATATCTTGTTTTGTGATTTCTGCCTCCACACCAATGCAATGGAGGTGAATGGAATACATTTTAAGGTCCAGTGTGTAGGATTTAAGGGGATATATAGGAATGTAATACAAAACGTTTGTTTTCTTTAGTGTATAATTACCTGAAAATGAGAACAGTTGTGTTTTGGTTACCTTAGAATGAGCCATTTATATCTACATAGGGACCAGATCCTTGTTATGAAGATCACCATGTTGCTCTGTCATGTTTCTACAGTAGCCCAGAAAAGACAAATCAAACTTTTGCTCCATAAAGGGGCCATTTGTGTATTTGTGTCGGACAGTGCACTTAGAAGCCCATCTGCAATAAGCAGCGCTAGAGTTACGCTGATTTGTAATGAGAAACGTCTTTATTCAGTTTATTCAGCGGTTTAAATCACCTGCTCTGTTTGTTTTGGAGAGGAAGAGACCTCTGCGAATAATATGGACTTATGGTGAAAACCTCCTGGACATCTGGATCTTAAATTATCGGAGCAAAAAAGGTGACCACATGTGTTAGACGAGCTGCCCACAGCGACTTGCCAAACAGTGTCGGAAATACATGGATTTGTAATGCGAAACTGCTTCATTCGGTGTTTTTACCAGTTTAAACCACTGTTTTGGATAGGAGGAGACCTCTGTGGAGAAATTTGGTAAAAAAAAAAAACCCTGAACGTCTGAATTAGTAAAAAGTGAGCACATATTAACTCATCAGTGAAAGGGGGTGAGCACAAATTAGCATGTGATGAGCAAGCTGCGTGTCCCTTAGATGCCAGACAGCGTAGTGTGAAACTGCTTTATTCAGTGTTTTTAGCAACTTTAATCATCTGGTTGGTTTGTTTTGGAAAAGAGGAGACCTTTGTGGATAATTCACGGTACAAATCTCCTAAACAATGAACACAGAGGGAATTCTAACAAGGAAAAAGTTTAGCTGGTTGCAATCTGCAATTTAGCACCAGATGCCACCAAATCCCTCTAAATTTTACACGCTTCACCCTTAAAACGATACAAATCATTCTTCATCTCAAAAACTTAAAACAGGGACTTGAGGAATCTTCATCTCCATCTGCTGCCGTTGCGATTACTAACACCACATAATCAAACACAACGCCTGCTGACCTCTGCTCTCTGCCAATGAGCTGCCCAAGCTGAGTAGTACGTGTGAGGCAGAGATTCGGGGAACACCACTTTAACGAACAGTTTTTGCATTTTAGAATAGAAAAAAAATCATCAGCTGACTGAGTCTCTGAGTCACATTGGGGAAAACAATAAAGAAACGTACATGATGAAGAGCAAAACATTACACATCGCCTCATATTAGAGCTACGTTACATCAAAAGCTACAGAAAATAAATTTGCCGTTATGTTACGTTACATTATAAACACAAAATTACTGTAACAGTTTCATTACATGCATTACTTTTCCAAGCCTGGAAAATGAGATTTCCAAATTCCATGACTTTAACAGGTTTTGCATAATTGTGAGAACCCTGTAAAGTGTCACTACACCCAAATTACAGGTGCGTTGGTTTGAGGTGTCAGTCTTTGAGATTTCTGCAGTCACATCCATGCAATTGAACAAAGTTTTCTTTGCATGAAAAAAAAATTAAATTTCCACATTCAGAGACTGTCCCTGCTAACCTGGGTGATGCACAAACATGACTGTGTCTCGAGACTGCATTCAAGTAAAGAAATGCTCTGTATGAAAACGTGTTAAAAAGGAGGGCTGTGGATTATTGACAGTTTCTGTAAAGAGAAAGTTCTGTTTTTTTAATGCCGTTTTTCACTTTTGTATTGTGGTGGATACAGAGGCTCAGATATTTGAAAACCTGGACAAATAAAACCTAAACCTTCATGGCTCCGTGCCGCTGTAGGTAAGGAAGAAAATGTGATTCTCCAACATAAGCAACCTTAAAAAGTTTGAGTTATGGACTCCATATTTCTGTCATCGGTTTTGTCTCGTGACGTGCAGCTAAATCTCGCGGTTTGTCTCTAAGCCTCCTCCACTTTAGAGTGTGGTGGCGTGCCTTCAGCAGCTCTGAACCTCAGACTCTCTCTCCGGAGATCTGTTTTCTTAACGCTGAAATGAAAAACGCCGCTGACCTCCACCAGTGAAACCAATACTTTGTGTTGGCTCTAACATGACAAGAGTTACGGTCCCTCAAAGACAGCACTACGATTATTTAAATTTTCCGTAATGGCTCAGCTCTCAGCTGCACATCAGAGCGTTGGCTACGTTTGCACAGATCCGCGGTATCCGTCTCCCTCTCGATGAAGATTGATGCTTCATTGTGTGAGGTGATTATTCCTATACTTTTATCTCAGCCCGACTTGAATAAATGACGACGGCCTTGACACGCGCTTTATTCACCGGAGCGTGGAACAGTATTTTTCATGGTCACAGTCTTCCCTCACACAACTCGGTAAACATATGTATTACTGGTCTGCAGTTCCCCACTGCAGTCCTGCTCTAAGCAAGCGTTATCTGTCGGGTGACATGTCCCATTCCTCTCTCTGAGCACAATCTGCGGTCCTTATCAGATAAATTGGTTTTAATTTGTCTCCCAAGGCAAGTAAGCACTTTGTAGAAAGGAGCAAAAAGGCTATAAAACTGTTTGAAACTGTGTTGTCTCCTCTGCGATGTTTTACTTTAAGCCCCTTGCCGCTCTTATTGATTTTTCTATAATCTTATTTTATTCTTCTGTCTTCTTCAATTCCAAAAACACACATATTGCTGTATTGTAGTGCACTCTATGTCTTTCCCCATGCACTTTGTTCTTTTCTTTGTTCTACCAAAGCACAAGTCTGCTCTGCTGTCCTGCTCTTCCAGAGTATAAGCACTTAAATGTTACATAAAACCTGAGCAAACTGGCTAGATTTCTTTCAAAAGCATGTGAAGATGCCAGTGAGCGATGGAAGAAGAAATGACCCAAAAATTAGCAAGAAATTGGTAAATAATGCAAGACAATAACCTGAAATTTGTAAAATAAATAAATAAATTATTTTAAAAAAATAATAATGATAGTTCATAAATAAATATTAATAATTATAATAAAATAAATTAATTAATTTATAATAAGAATAGTCTTTTTTTTTATTTTTCAAAAATTACCTGGAAAAAGTGCTTGAAATGTATAAACATTTTGTAACATAACTGTATATATTTGATTATTATAATTAATAATACCCAGTTTTTTTTCCCTAGATAATTTTTCCTATCTTTTTAAATACTTTTCTGAATCAACTAATTTCTCACAATTTTTGAGAGAAATAAGAATTAAAAAGAATATAATGCCAACTATGTTTCAACCTACAAGAAATTTGCTTTAGAGGATAGGTGCAAGACATAAGTATATTTAGAGAAAAACAAAAAAAAAAGTATACTGTAAAAATATTTACAAAATAGAAATGAAATAAAAATGAGTCCATATCATAGGGGTCATATTGAGGCCAGCCGCAGATTTAAAAAAGCTGTTTTTGTGGCGTGAGGTTTTGGCCCTGAGGCCTCCTGCCTGAGGGGTGTGGTTCAAAGAGTCGGTGTCCAGGTTTGGGAGGGGTCAGCTGCAGTCTTTCCATCGTGCCCCAGGGTCCTGGAGGGTCCTTGGAGTCCTGGGGGGATGACAGATTGCAGTCACTTACCTTCCTCGCAGAGCGAATGAAACGCGCCTTGTCCTTGGCAGTGGCAGCAGCGTACCAGATGGTGATGGACTCAGTGAGGGCCGTGTAGAAGTGCACGGTCATTGTCTTCAGCGGCTGCAGGAAGGACATCCTCTGATGTGCTTTTTTGACGATGTTCGGCTCCCACACGAGGTCCTGTGTGACGACGGAGCCGGGCGGACTCTACAGTGTTGACGAGGGAGTCACAGTGATGTTTTCAGTGGTGAATAAAGAACCTTTAAGCAACACTTAAGTCACCTTTTAGAATATTACTTGAGTAAAAGGCTTAAAGTATCAGATATTTGCTGTACTTAAGAATCAAAAGTACTTTTATGCTATTAAATACATTGAAAGTTTTCGAAACATGTTGGAAACATGTTGGTTTCGTGTTTTTGGTTTAGTTTGTTGGTTAGTTTGTTGGTCAGTGGGATTAAGGAAAACTCTCTGGTCTGATTTTCATAAAACTTGTTGGAAAGGTGTAGGAAGAATGTATTATATTTTGGAGTACAACTAAATCACGAGACCAGACACACAAATTATTTTTAACATTGTGAGATTGGGTATGTGGCCTTGGCGTAGGTCTGTGCTCTCACTGTCCTTCTACTTATTAATAGGTTAAGTTTATTGTTGGTTTTGTTTTTGTATTTTTCTGGATTTGTTTCCAAAAACAAACACTTTGGCTTGTCCTCTAGTCAATTCATATTTTTCATTATTTTTTTATTTTTCACGTTTTTTTTTAACAATAAAACAACAGACACAGTAGACGTAAAGCACTCAACATCATTTACAAAAAATAACAGAAAGAAAGAACTCCAGTCCAAAGCTGTCGGTTGACAATAATAATGACCGAACAAGAGGCTGCCCCTTCACTAGGATGGTCAAGGCTGAGAAAACAAACAAAGAAACGACACAACAGCAGCAACAACAAAAAGCAAAAGAATACACACATGTGAGTCCTGCCAGATTATCAGTGTACAGTTGAAGGCAGAATTTTTGTAAAAATGAAGCATAGCAGCAGCGTTCATGAGTTATACAGTTAGGTCTCGTCTTCTATTCAGTTCTGACCCCTTTGTTTATGTCTGCTGTCGTTTCCGACTGCGCTCTAATCAGCCCGTGTTTTTTTTTCCCCGTATAGCCAGAAAAAATCGGCCAGTCCCCGGTTGCCCCCACGTCAGACGGAGACAAGGTGGACCTGGAGGCCTTCAGTGAGTTCACCAAGATCATCACTCCTGCCATCACCCGTGTGGTCGATTTTGCCAAAAAACTGCCCATGTTCTCTGAGGTAAGTGTTGGCTAATGGTCTCGGGGGCAGAGGGCGAGCGTGGGAGAGACATGCAAAGAAAAATAACACAAAGCAGACACAGCCGAGCCTCTCTGGTCCTGTGAGTGTGTCAGGTGAGGAAATGTGTGATTTAGGAGGTCGATTTGTCTCGCAGGATTAGCCATTACTCTTGTTAAGAAGCTGCAAGAGTTACAACCAATATTTACAACCTAAAAACACCTCACCCTCAAGTGTAATATTGCATTTATAGAATAGTGAGCAACTAAGTAAAAAAATGCAGAATGATGTTTTCATATAACGGGGCTATATGCTCTCAAACTTTTTTGCTACTGGTATCCATGGAAACACGTGGGGTCTGATTCATAACCGAAAAACAGTCAGTCCCGTGTAATCAAACCAAGTTTACTCCTCCAGCAAGTAGACCGACCCTTCACAACGACATAGCAACAGAGATGACGTCTAGTTCCTGTTGAAGCCGCCGGTTTTCTTGAGCTATTGCTAATGTTATACAACTCATAAAAACACAAAACTGCCTCACTAGCTCAATCTTGTTGCAACTAAGATATTGGCGGAAAAATATTTTTTTTTTGTGGACAGATTAAGCTACCACACACTTCACATGTAGGCTATATAAACACTAAAGTTGGTGTGTGAACGAGTGAGTGATGAAGTTTCATCATTGGTCAGAGTGAAAAATAACAAACTAACCAATGTGAAATCTAGTGTCACCCTAGTTCACTTGTCAAAAGGCCTATGGGATTTTTCCGTTGGATTTTGAGCTAGTGCAGTAAAACAGCTCTGTAGTAATAAACATTTATGAACGTTTTGTTCAGCAAGATAATCTTCACAAACGAACACCACTTTCAGGATTTTTGAAGCCTAAATGCAATCACCACAATTAAAAAGTTATCACTTGACTATAAAGGAACCACGGTACAGCTCGTCGCCATAGCTACGAGGCTGTGAAGCTGTGTTTGACGTGGCTCTTCATAATGACGTTCTTTATCTATTTACTAACTAATTTTATGTCGTAGAACAAAACGTGAAAGTCTCCTCATCTTGTCTGAACCGCAGACTTTATTTCAGGCTTCTCATCAAAAATCCATTTTAAAAAACCTTTTGACAGCGCCCAGTTGCTCAGCTGGAAGAGCGGGCATCCCACGTACAAAGGCTGTGTCCTTGTCGCGGCAGTCACGGGTTTAAGTCCGACCTCGACCCTTTGCTGCATGTCATCCTCTCTCTAGCCTTTTCACACTATATCTGTCCTATATAATAAAGGCAAAAAAGTCACGAAAAATATCTTTAAAAAAAAAACATTGACTTTGACATGTGGGAACCTGATATCCTGCAGTACTAACTTATTTCTGGTTTGAGTACTTATTACTGGAGTTCTCTGGCAAATTTAAAGTCCTCATTTCAAATTAAAAGCCCTCTCATGTTTTATACACAGTTCAGCCACATAAGTTTTTACCAAGTCTCGTGTCATCAGCTCACCAGCACAGCTGATGTGATCCAAACATTTCCATCAACAGTCAACTCCACAGCGCTGGAAAGTCCAAATGTCAAAGTTCATTGAAGAAAAGATGGATGTAACAATTTCCGAAATCCACAACGTTTTGATCCAAAGAAATGTTCCGATTCAGTCGACATTAAAGCCTTTAAAGAACAACATTTGCTCCCCCGCACACAAAGAAAGGCATGCATCTGACATCTAACAGGACCTTAAATTTCAGTTGATTTACATCAAATTTAACAACAAAGAAAGGCCCGCCACTGGCTCCACGTACAAAGGCTATGACCTTACTGTACTGGACACGCGTTCGATTCTCCCCTCAGCCCTTTCCTGCACGTCATCCTCTCTCTTTCCACCTTTCACACTATAGCTGTCCTGTCTAGTAAAGGCCAGAAATGAATTAAAAATAATAATAATAACAAAAGGATCAATTTTGTATCAGTTTTTCAGCTTTTGAGGTTACGATGTTGCCATGGCGGTGGCGGGGACGTATTTTTAGTGATGAGGACGGTGTGCTGTCATGCTGATTTAATCATGGTTAATTGCTTCTTTGGATCTTGTTGTTAATTTGTATTTAAGTTGTATAATAAAAAAAAGCACAAAGCACAGGTAAATATGCAGATCATTCACACGCTCACACCTCACGTCTGACTTTAAAAATAAAACCAGACGCAGCTTTTGTTGCTGCTGACAATCAGAGATTTCTCCTGTTCGCCCCGCCTTGATTAGCAACATGTAATCACGTTTTTTTTCTCTCTGCTGCTCGTAATGAGACCTCAGATTGGATAATTATCGGGGTAGCAGCGTTACTGTTGATGGGACAGCTGCAGAGAGGAAACGTTATGATGGTAATACATTAAGGCTTTTTGAGAGCATAAATCACAGATAGTTTGGAAAGCAGAGGGCTTCACTTTTTCTTAATCAGCATGTTTCAAAGTTGAATTCATTCCGTTTGTTTTATTATTACGAATGCAACCATTATGATCCATTATGATGGATGCTTTTATTTAAATGAGAGTATAAACTACAAAACTGAATCTTCTATTAATTTTAGAGATGAAGAAACTAAATCAGCAGCAGATAAGGATGCAGAGTTTATTCCACACACCGGAGCAGATAATCAGTCGTGTTTAATACGTTATCTCCTATTCATAGTATAATAGATGTATTAAGAAAGAAGCAGTTTTAATCTGACGAAGGATTCAGAGGGAGAGAACCTGTTCGGCGGACCCGTTCACGCCGCTGCGGTGAATTACCGATAAGAATGCAGAGAAACAAAGCCGGCCTTTATTGAGTCACTAAAAATTAAGCATGCCCTCCAGGTACACATTTACAAGACAAATCAAGACAATTAATGCCAGTTAATCTGCTCAGCAGTCAAGAGCAGTGAGTTACATTAAGGTGAGATTTAATTCAGCACAGCAGAGTCTGTAGATTTAATCAAATGGGTTTCAACCCAGAGATTCTAATATCCATGTAAATCAGGGTGTATTAGTCATAATCTGTGTTCATCAGTGGAAAAACATGTCGGACGCCGCTCAGCCCGGCTTCATGTTTCTCCCCCTCCCGTCCTCTCCACCACATCTGTGATCATCAAAATGCGTCAGTATCCATTTCTAGTCGACTTATAAATGAACACAATGATTCGTTTTCTTTTTAATTGTTTTTCGCTCCGTCTGTACAACGAGGCGTTAGTCTGGTTTTTTTCTCTCTGGAGGAATAGTGTGAGAACATAATGTATCTCATTTTGGCTTTTTTATTTGATTATTTTTTTGTAGATTACAGATAACTTGTCACCCTGTTAAAAATAAATGTATTTATTGTATTTACTTCATCAAAGAAATGTAGCCTATTACATTTGATTACTTGTCTAAATAAATGTTTTGAACTGGGCCACAAAGCTGAAAAAAATTTCAAGAAATGAGCCACGAAAAGCAGCAGAATGAATGTTTTATTCTACATATAAACTTTTGACCAAAAATAAAAAAGATTAGTATGTTAGCCCTTTTAAATTTGCTACATTTTAATTTAGTTACAAGTTTTCTCTGTATTAGATTACAATTACATTAATTTTTTTTAATTAATCTTTTTTTCAGACTACTTGGTGAATTTACAATTTGTCATCTATACTCTAAACTCTCATTTACTTGTAAATGGCAGCACACAGTAGCAAAAAAAATATTTAAAAGAATTAAAAAATGAAATTAGAAAAAAAATAGAAACTACCTTTTTTTCACAAATTACTGTTTGATCCTGTTTATTTCTCCTCGAGTATGCCATTATAAATGTTTTTAGCATTATTTTTTTAATTATGTTTTTGCCCTTAATGGTTTTAGTGCTTTTTTGAAAGGTTTTGTACAATAATCTTCTTGTAGTTAATAATAATAATAATCATGAAATTTAATTAAAATACCAAAATGAACAAAAAACAATAAATGAAGGGCAAAATCAAAAAATAATAAAAATTAAATTTAAGACCAGTAAAGTAAACAAGAAATAAATAAGCCCCTCAAATAAAAAAAATAATAAATCAGCATATACTGTCTGATATACATACCTTTTTTAGAAAAGACAAAGACTGACTCAGACAGCCATATTTCCTCGGAAAATTTCTGTCCCCTTTAGTTTTTCCGCCTGGTCTCTGGAAGAGACAGAGACCACTTTAGAGCAGAAGTTACCACTATAAATAAAATAACAACAATCAGATACAAGACGCAATAAAAAACAGACTCAATAATAGAATTACAATGAAAATAGTTGGCCATATACCCAAACCCTCCTCCATTTCTGTCTCTTCTCTCCCATTTTCTGCTTTCTTCTCCTTTTTTTTATCCATCTGTTCCACATCCGTAACCCAAACACTCAGAGAAAATAAAAAGCAGTAACCACATCATCTGTTTTCATAGGAAAAATGTTCATTTTGGGGAAGTTGTCCACCATAATTTCCTCCTTAGTTTTCTCTATAGTTTTTTTCAGCCAGGAAATGTAAAATGTGTTTAAATAATTGTTTAGAGATAAGAATAACTTTAATTAATATTATTAATTTCTTTCTTCAGCTACCTTGTGAAGACCAGATCATCCTGTTGAAGGGCTGCTGCATGGAGATCATGTCCCTGCGAGCCGCCATGCGCTACGACCCGGAGAGCGAGACGCTGACGCTGAGCGGCGAGATGGCCGTGAAGCGCGAGCAGCTGAAGAACGGCGGGCTGGGCGTGGTGTCGGACGCCATCTTCGATCTGGGCAAGAGCCTGGCGCAGTTCAACCTGGACGACACGGAGGTGGCGCTGTTGCAGGCCGTGCTGCTCATGAGCTCAGGTTGTTGTTGATGCACGAACTTTTGACTTTTTCTCTAAAACTTGTGACTGAGACTTCGCTCGCTCATCACATTCACAGTCTAACAGTTCCAGCTTATTGTAATGTAAATGTAAATTTCTTCTGTGCCCTCGGAGACACAATCCCATGTCAGTCCATATTCATTACCCGCCGCTTTACACAGTCTATACTGTAGCCTATTGTGAATCAGAATGTAATTATGGCCTGAAGATTAAAGTCCACATACATATTCAGCACTGAAAAGAGCAAATCTAAATTTCATCCTAAACTTGATTAAAAAGCTTTAGCTCTTAGTTTGCGCTTTGTAGAAACTTTAACATGAGACTTATTTTGGGGTTTTAGGACACGTGCTCGGGGTTTTGAAATCATAGGATGCAAATAGAGGATGTGTATGATCGTGCAATGTAATAATTGTGCACTATTGTTAAAAAAAAGAAAAGCAATTTAAGGATTCTCAGGGAATGCATTAGGGGTTGGGAGGAAAGTTTCACTTTTATAAAAACAATTGTTAATGGATATTTTTAATGCTTGAATGGATATAATACAAATGCAAAAGTGGAAAGTTTCCGTTGTCATGATGCTGATCTACGAGTAATGTGACGTCCTTTTTTTTTAAACACATTATTTATCACAGTTTTATACAAAAGGAAAACTACAGGATAAGTTATATTAAAATCAAGAAGACAAGAACAGTACCTAAAAGGAAAAGACAGACATAAATAAATAACAGCTATCATATTTAGAAAGCAAAACAAAATTCACAAACTCACTTAGATCTTTATCAAAATAATTGGTAATTTTCTGTGAATCAAATGATCGATTGATCAACTAATCCTTGCATCTGTACCTGTATAATCTGTTTGGTAATTTATAACAAAACATGATATTTTGTAAACTCTTTTTATGATTTTTATGTGAAAAAAATAATTAATTTGTGGTTTAACTAAAGCTGTGAGATTATGAGTTAAGGTACAATGTTTCCCTTTTGAAATATAGAGGAGTAAAAGTATAAAGTAGCATGAAAAGAAAATTCTCAAGTAAAGTACAAGTACCTCAAATTGACACTTAAGTACAGTACTTGAGTAAATTGGAAATTGTCCGTAATAACTCATGAAAAGTTCACCGAGCCGAAAAAACGGTCACAATCTCCAGCAAGACTGTTGACATTTAGCCAGAAAAACACTGAGCTGATGATCTCTCATGCATTCATTTTCAAACGCTCTCCCCTCCTCCTCTCCTCTCTCCCTCTCTCTAAATCTCCCACTTATCTCCTCCTGTCTCGCCTCCTTCCCTCCCTCCGTCTCCTCCCGTCACCAGATCGTTCCGGCCTGACCTGCATGGACAAGATCGAGAAGTGCCAGGAGACGTACCTGCTGGCGTTCGAGCACTACATCAACTACCGCAAGCACAACATTCCTCACTTCTGGCCGAAGCTCCTGATGAAGGTGACGGACCTGCGGATGATCGGGGCGTGCCACGCCAGCCGCTTCCTTCACATGAAGGTGGAGTGTCCCAACGAACTCTTCCCGCCGCTCTTCCTGGAGGTCTTCGAGGACCAGGAGGTGTGAAACACACAGTTGCCACCACGCAAAGGGAAGAGGAAGTTGGGACAAACTGGGAGATGGGAAGGGCCATCATTTTTCTAGGGGAAGGATGGAGGGAGAGTCCTCTCGTCAGGAATCTGCATTTCTCCGACATCGCATTTACAGTACGTGGTTTAAAAACTGGAACCAACAATAACAGAAACAACACACCAGCAACAGGAGAGTCAAGCAAACAGAGGATTTTGTTTTTTGAGCACCCTCTCCTCCACCTCTTTCTCCTCCTTTTACTTACCCCTGTTTTAAAATCCGTGTGGGGGCCCTTCTGTCTGAGCACGATGTCTTATCTAGTAAGAGTTGTAGCCATTTGCCAAGACACGTACACCGACACACACCGCTTACACACACACAAATACACACATACAGCCTGTTTCACCTCAGTTCTTCAGAGCAGCGCTCTTTGCAGGGGTCCGTTCCCCCTGTCTGGTTCTCTTTTTTTTTTAAGCGGTCACAGATTTACACACCTTTTGAAGCCCATGTTTCCAGCTCCCCGGCTGGCTAGCACCTCTCAGTATTATTTCTGAATAAGTGTTAAGGCGGTAATTCAGAAAATATGGACATCAGTGACACATTATAGCTCACAGTCATGCAGGCACAACACAATCAGCAAAACACTGCACATTCAAATTTCTGCAGATGCTCTCAAAGCATCACTTTGGTGTATAATGGCTGCAGTAAAGCAGAGCTACCAGACCTATAGTCTTTTATCGATTCCTCAACTCAATCTGAGCCGTTACAGCTGTTTCTGGAGCTTCTTCTTAGATCCCAGTAACACCGGTGCTATATTTATATAAGGCTATTCCAGTTTTATGAAATTGTGTTGTCTACCTTTGAAAACAATGTGCAGACCATGGCTCCATATCTACCTTCAGTTTTGTCATCGGACCGGCTCCTGTGACATACACACACACACACACGCACGCACTCACACATATGAGCAGACTTGCCTTGTTATTGCCCGTGCTGCTCGTGCCAGCAGCGCACTGACGTGTTAATGACATTTAAGCCCTTCTCCTCTCTAAGGAGGCACTGCATTGAAAGAAAGAAAGAAAGAAAGAAAGAAAGAAAGGAGGGAGGGAGAGGAGGAGATAGAGAGCAAGGAAACAAGATTTAATAGCTGGACTGCAGAGTCAGAGCCAGGGTCAGAAGTAAATCTCCCACACGCAGCCTCCAAGGAGGTTTTCAATAGCAGCAACCACCAGCGAGACGGCAAAGCTCATCACACACACACACACACACACACAACATGAAAACACAACTTCACCTCAGAGTAACGTGAATGCCTCATTTTACTGTATGCACTGCGCAGCAGTGTCAATATACAGCCCTAACCTGCAGGGTTTGTACCGAGTCCTCTCCTCACGGACTCAGCTCAGTGTGGCCCCTCCAGGCTTCCATACACATTTGCCTTTTTTTAAACCATGGGCACCACTGAGAGCAGGCAAATGCCAAGAAGGCTACCATTTACCTCAAAGTGGATACACCCCCAGGCTGGGGCAGCAATACTGCCCCCGTGGTATCAGGCACTACCTCACCTCTGTGGACACGGGGCAGCTGCCCGCAGCCGACACACTCAGACATACACCATTCAAGTTGGCGCATGTGTAGGTTAACACACAACTGTGCACGATATTTACGTAGGTGCACACTTGGAAAGACAAACACTCACGTCACACACAAACAATTATACACACTCACACACACCCTCAGTGCTATCACTTGGTTGAAATGAAATACCATTGAAGACAGGAGGGCCAGCCATCCCCTCGGAGGGTTAAACCGACTCCAGGGAATGGTACCCATCACATTCGGGTTATCTCTTTTTGTTATATGGGACCAAGTGTCATCTTTTTAAATTTGGATTTACCAGTTTCTGTCAAAACAGAAACCTGACTCACAGAAGCGGTGAAAGGACAGTGCAGATGTGCAGCCCAGCTGACACCCTTTTCACGAGAGTAACAAGAGGATAGATGACAGAGTTCCCGGAAACCCCCTCGGTGGCCACGCCCGATGAATTAGCGTGCAGAGAAAGGGCCTTTTCCTTCTGCATCATGGCGATCTTCCACAGTACGCTCATGATGGCTGCCATCGGATCTTGATAAATCATTTAGATAAGCTTCTTTCATGCATGGACAGTGCATTAGACGTAAAACGGTAGAATGTTCTCAACCGAAATTAAGCTTCTCCAGAGGCAAAGCTCTTTTAGTCTCGTGCACTTTACCAATGCTCACCACTAAAACGGTAATTTCTCGCGGCAAACATCCATGGCAGGTATCATAGTGTGCTTTCGCCAAACGACCATTCAAGAAAGTTGATTAGATTAAAAGTAAAAGCCCGCTCTGTTCATTCCAATTCTGGGGCCAAGCCAAATCTAACTGGGTTTACCACTCTTAACGAGAAGAGAGCGAAAGAAAAGACAGACTAAGAGAATCTATTTTATATTCAAGGCCAGGCAGTAGTTGATACTGGGCACTTGTACAGGATGGGTAATCTGCACCCCTCAGAAGTACCTAAGCAGAGCAACACGTGGCAGGGATCATGGGCAGTCGTCACGGATGGCCGAGCCGCAGCGCTCCGATGTCTGGAGCAACGCAGGGAGGAGAGAGGAACTGGAGCGCCACCTTTGGGCACAGTGGTGGAGTCTGGTCTGACTCCCGGAAGAATCCCCCCGTTTTCCCCCGTCACAAGCGTCACCACTTATCAGAGATCCACCCCCCTGCCCTGCCTTACCCACGACAATGCGCTTTTTTCTGGAGCTTAGCTCAGACTAAATTGCACCCCACCCATTGCCCCCATTGCAGCCTGGCTGGTGGGAGTTTTTGCACTACTGCAGCGGTCCTCCTTTCAGCCCTTTACTCATCAAACCAACTCTTGTTTTAGTTGGTGAGTCCTTCCACCCAAACTCACCTCAAACAGGGCGAGTTTTGGTGAAGAGATTAAAAGTGGGTGAGTTTTGGTGGGGCGGCTTCAGATTTTTTGGAGTTTTGGCTGCTCTGTGTAACAGAGGCTGGCAGTCGCAGTGGGCTCAGTCCCAAACCTGACCTGTTGTCAGTATTAGACCAACAGCACATGACCCTCACCTGTTCACCAACACGACCAGGGGTGCAGAGAGACCCCTGCGTACGAGGGCTGTGTAGCACTTATTAAATCTCCCTGACCGTTTTCCCGTCGCCGCCCTGAAGAGTCAGCCCGGTGACATTTGAAATTCAGAGCCCTCCCTTCCATCGTCATCTTCTCTCCTCCTCTCCTCTTCCCTAAGCACCCAAGCTATTGTCCCCGCAGAGTGGGGACGCCCCCCCCCCAGTTTGGCCCAGAATCATTGACACCAAACGGGATCCAGGCCTCTACCTTGTGAGACAAGGCTGGCCGTAACTGCCCTTTAGAGTGGCGCCACCGAATGAATGTGAACGGCAAAGCAGCAGCGACGGGAACGAGAGACTTGTCTGATGTGAGAGAGGAAAAAGACAAAAAGACAGCGCGGGACAGGATACAAAAAAAAAGCCGAGGGCCCGACCCTCACTGCCATCATTGACATGGGTGAGAGAGGGCGATGTGGCCGGTTGTAGAGACGATGATTACAAACACTCGGAGGAACTGGGAGACGGCGGCGTTGGAATATGTCTCCCCTTCAGCTCCCCACAACAACCGCATATGAGCCCCTGCTCCCATGCCAGCTGACAACCCCAAAATGTCCCCTCAGCTCCCTCCAAAAGGATAACCTCCAACTCTCATGTGGTGCGGATCAGAAAGAGATCCGTCACTCCGGAGATGCAGGTTTGGAATTCCAACACGTCTTTGTAAAAGAACTGAAAAAGAGAAAAAAAACAGAAAACCTATCGATGTCCTTTGTTCTCGTGAGCTGACTGGGTATGTGTGTGTGACAGTAGGGGTTATAATGCTGCATTACCTTCTGAGTCTGATTTAGATTAAGAAAAAAAAAAGATATATGAAATGATTATAAATCCACAAAACAAAAATTAAAAGAGATGACTTTAAAAAAAGACTCCTGAACAAAAATTATTGGAGATTTTTTCATTTTATCATTGTTTTCTTATTTTTCTGTTTGTTTTTTGACGCTTAAAACTGCTCTGTGTAAAACAAAAAAGGAAAAAACAACAGCTGTAGTCACTTTTTGACCATGCGTGCAGTGTAACATAGAAACTATTTCACTTCTTTTTCACATCTATACTTTGTGTTGATAAGCCAACTGATCTGTTTGTCTGTGTATCTGTCCAAGTTGTCCGTCCCCTTTTATCAGGAGGAATTTACAACCAACAAAACAGGAATTTTTCTTTTTTTTATATATTTGTTTCTTTTTTATGAAAAACAACTTTGGAAAAAAAACACAAACAGGAAAAATAATGCAACAGAAACTGAAAAATACAAAAAAAAAAACAAAAAAAAACTGAAACAATCTTGTCATACCTCACACAACACAAAACTCAAAGGAACTTGGGAGGAGTCATATTTTGCAGGCACATGTGAAAGTTCAGAGATGCATATATAGATTTAAAAATGTATATGTTAAGATAATATGTGCTTGTGTGTACGCATCAGTAGAAGTTACAAAAGGACTCTTCCCTCAAGCTTTTGTGCTCTTTATCTTATTCGGTTGTGAGACTTTAGAGGCCATCTGCTAATGTGAGCACTTCTCCAACTTAAAGGCACAGTCTTTAGACAGTAATCTTAAAATGTGAATGGCCCAGAGACTGAGGGATTACGACTTTTGTAATGGATGAGAGTTTTATGGTATTGAATGTAGCTGACAGGAGGGGGCTGGACCTGAGCCCGGCACCCACAACCCAACTTCCACACACCAGCAGAATAGATAGTGGTGTCACACATACGTTACAAAACAAAACAAAACAAAACTGAGAATATATATATTGCCCGTCTGCAAGGTGCAATACTATGTTATGTATTTTTGTATGTTTTCTGTTTTGATTTTTATTTTCGTTGCATTTTTATTTTGGCCATAACCAAGGATGTAAATACAAAAACATACAACACTCGAGATTTATTGCAGCAAATTTAACCTCTCCATCCCGCTCTCCTGTAAAGAAAAAACAAAAAAAAGCAAAGTAATGTGTAATGCTTCATACATGTGTATGTGTGCACTCTCTCACATGTGCATGCCGACCCATATTCAGAAGTGCCCCGTGACGTTAATCATGAACCCTGTGCCTCCTGTTGTTTGCAAAGAGATAGATTCGTACCCCTCATACTCTCACAACGACATGACACGCTACACATGAATGCCTAGAGTCGTGTGTGTGTTCACTATGGTATCAGATCTTACCAACTGTTGATGTGAGTGCTGCCAGCAGCCACAGTGGCTAAAGGTTAAGAGAGCAGGGATGTGCTTTAATGGGTTAAAGTGGGAGGTGGGAGGCCTGTATAGAATGTAAGCAAGATATTATTTGGCGTGAATGTCAGCTAACGTGGCTGCAACACCACCCACATCAAAGTTGGAAAAGGCCAAAATGGATTTGTCCGCCTCCCCATTCGCCCCGAGAAGCCAGCCGAAAAATCTTTACAGCTCAGTTTTTGATACGAGATTGTCACAAACCTGGACCAGTTTCCTACAGGGACTAACACAGGCCCCATTTACATCCCAAGTGTCTTGTATCTAGATTAACTAAAATCAGAAATCCATCATTTTTCTCGAACCTGCCGTGCTGTTAATCAGTCTAGATTGTTTTGCTGTGAGTTGCAGAGTGTCGGAGAGATGTCCGACATCGATGCATTGCTATGGAAGTAGATGGCACTCAGCTTGAGATGCTCGAAACGACATTTGAAAGACTCAGCAGCAATGTCTCTTTCCAGAAATCATGACCCGCTTACTCAAGATAATCCACAGATCTTGTTGTCAGCAGTTTCTACATGAAAAGCAATTCTGACGTGAAGCTGCTCAAAACAAGGTCTGTGGATTATCTTGTGTAACCGGGTCATGATTTCTAGAAAGAGACATTGCTGTTGAGTTTTTCAAATGTTTTTTTTTTTGGCGCTTTTAGCACCACAAACCGAGTGCTGTCTAGTTCCATTACATTTGAGAGAAGGCAGACATCTCTATGGTCGATATCTCCAACTCTGCAAATCACATCAAAAAATCCAGACTGATAAACAGAGTTTCAGGTAAAAATATGTACTTTCTACTTCTGATTTATGACTTTCCTTTACACCGAGCCGCACATGCTTGCGCCTCTGTTGGCCTGATTATGTCGAGTACAAGTCAGCAAGCCCAACTCCAGTCAAAAGAAAGTACTGTTTTAACTCCCAAAAAACACCAGAAGCTCTAAAGTCTGCTTCCATAATGTAATTACAGTTTGCAGGAGTAAAAATCACGAATGCATTCACACTTTCTCAACATCTGGCTTGAAAGCATTTAAAAAACACCTCCTGAGTTTTGAGCAATCAGATTTCAATCCATCTCAAATGCCTCTTGACTTTTTTTTGAGATCCAATCTGCTCAGAGACACATGAAGTGTAAATGGAGTCTTCGATGATGATGACAGTTTAACTGAACACCATATTTGGTTCTCAGCTCCGACTGGTTAAAGCTGAAAGTAATTTCGGTCTATGATTACACCCTCAGCTCGAGCAAATTGCGCTTGGCAGACCACAACAAGCAAAGTGAAGGTTTTCAAGGCTGGCTTTTGCGGGGGCTTTCCGAGCCCATCCCTCCATAGATACTATGATCCTGGATTATTCTCACATGTTGACACATTGGACAAGGGTGGAGATTGTCTGTGATGTTTTTTGGTTTCATGGTTGTGTTTGGTCCCCCCCTATGCCAAATGTAGAGTTTGTGAAGACATGCAAGTAGCAAGATGTCTATGCAATTTCCCTCCTGCTCCCTCCGAAAGAAAAAGACAAGCTCAACAACAACGAGCCAGTCTCGCTTGTGAAATCAAATTCGGCCTGGTTTGTATTCCAGAGGTTCTTAGCGTGACCTGAAGACCCGTGCTGCTCCGTGTGGGCGAGGGTCGGGACTGCCTGGGTGAGCTGGCCTTTGGCCCAGCTGACTGGCTGGTCCTCGGGGTCGGTTACTCTTCACGGTAGCCCGGGGTCTCCGAGAACAAGTAGGAGGGGTACTGGGGATGTTGTGGAGAATAAGGATTCTACGAGATGTGCTGTTTTTTTGTAAACTGCTCAGAAAGTGGTGTGTGTGAATGTGTATGTGTGTCGTTTGGAAGTTTGATGCGATGCTCTCATTGTTTGGTGATCGTTAAGGCCTCGATTTTCAAGATTTAGACAAGCCCCGAAATGTACCCCCTTTTTGCAATATGTGTGTGAAGCTTTAATTTTTGTTCCCTGCGACCAACTTAATGTAACGTTAGAGTATTTGAGAAGGTGGATGTCCATCAGTGGGATGCTTGTAGCGTATAAACAAGTTTACTTTACCCATTACTTCTGCTTTTAAGATGTTAGGAACTGATTTGACTTGATTCAGAATCACAAATCTTCAAAAATTACATTATCCCACTGAGTACAACATCCACCACCTGCTGACTATCAGTTTGACATGAGCACTTAATTATAAAATGCACTTTCAACGGCCCAAACCACGACACGTGGAAAAACCTTCTCTGACAAAATGAAAAAAAACAAATTGCACCCAATCCAAATGCCTTTTGCACCACTTAATGTTTTTTAAATTAGTTTAACCCTGAAAATAAACAGCCTTTAGGCGAAGACAGTTAACAAATAATTATAAAGTTTACAATTACTTTTTAATGAAGTGCAATAAGTGAGTGAGTGAACCTTTTGGCGTATTACTTGTCTCTGCAGATCTTTTTTTTTTTGTGGGAAAATAATCGATTGCTTTTAAAAATGCGCGCCCACCAGTGAGAGCATCAGCGTAGACCCACTCCACACACACACACACGCACACACACAAACACAGACCACTTTTTGTGACTGGGTAAAGGAAGCTATTGAAGGATTCTCTCAGGTAAAAGAACATTTTCTAATAAATGATGATGAACCTTAGATGAAAACCCATTGTTAGCTCATCTTTTTTTTCTTGTCTTCTCAATTTGAAATCAGTAATGTGCCCTTTTTTTCTGTTCTGTGCTCTTTGACAAGTGTCAGATTGAAAAGGTGTAGACGTCCAGGCTTCAAGGATTTGGATCCTGAGTCTACTTCAAAAACAGAGTCATGCCCTCACTGCTTTCTTAGCCCTAAATGAAAACACATTTCTTCACGTGTGGAGGTGGGAGAGTGATGCGTCTGTCTGCTGGTTTGGAAGTGTTCGGGAGTTTGTGTTTGTTTTGATTTGGTGCTGCACCGTATGGAAACCCATTCCCGCCAGGAAAAGAAAAGTCAATTTTATTTATTTGGGCTGTAAACTTCTGGTCGATATGCTCTTGTCCAACCAAATTCTCATTGGTCGCTTGTTTGCTGGTGTAACTTTAACGAGGCCGTGTGTCCACTAAAGCGATTCTTTTCCCAGCTGAATAACGGCAGCTGTTGTTGTTCAGCGCTTGTTTTTGTCCACTGTGATGGACGGTTTTTGTGGTATCTGTCACGTCCCCTCTGCACTGTGATTGGACAGCTAGTGACAGTGACGAGCACAGCGTTTTTCCCAAAGTTAAACATGTTTGAACTCTCATTTTGAATCAGAAAACATAAATAATAATAGAAGAGTATTTTACTAAGACTCCAAAAAGACACAAAACAGCTCGATGGCCAGCGTAGTCAGTCTCTCTTGCATCGCAGCGTTAGAGATATTTAATGTTCGTAATGTTACGTTGTGTATGAGATTTTCAACCCCAGAGTTAACTTCTCGCAGCTCCGCTGGAAACAGTGCAGTTTATTTTCGGATAACAGTGGACAACACATTTATTTTTCACTCGAGGCATTTCAGTTGCCTGAGCACAGACTTTACTTGCCCCGGGGCAAATGGTAATGTCTAGCCCTGTGGCAGGAAAAAAAAATGCTTTGGTGGACACACAATGCAACCATGTAGAGTGCACTCAGTGACCTTTGGAAATGTATTTAATTTAGAAATAAAGTGCAAATTTTTTTGCCTGTCGACCAGCTGAATAGGTTTTCTCTGGTTGATTACAGTCCGACTATTTATATCTTCGCAAATTTGCCTTAATCTTAATTAATCTTTACAGCATACACCTTCCAAACTAAGACCCTCGATTCAGATATGAAAACCATTTAACAGTTAAAAAGTTTAAAAATAAATGGAAGAAAGCTCAGTAGAGCAACAGAGAAGGGATCGCTCTCTCTGGACGGACAGACATGCGGTCGATGTCTTTCTTTAGAATAGATCACGCAGTAAAATTACAGCATCGGGATGACAAAATAACAGTTATATTGTGAAGATTATGGATCAGGGAGGACTGTAGCAACTTGCAGGTGCCGCCAAACAGTTAGGACTTGAACCACATGACTTCCTCTCCACCATGGAGACCTGGAAAGAGGATACAAACACAAGAAGGAAAGCTGAAGCAAACCATTCATACAGGCAGGAGAAAAGAAACAGAGAGAGAAAAGAGGAGAGTCTGAGTCTCCTGGAGGACGGAGATGCAGATCCAAACATCTGGAATGATGCGGTGAAAGCCAAGAGAGAGACGGAGAGGTCTCGAGACGTCCAGCACAGAGAAGCTTGAGTGAAAGAAAGGACAAGGAAAGAAACCGTGAGAGGAGGAGGCGCATAGATGCTCCTGTGCTTGTGGGACAAAGAAACGAAGTGTTCGAGAGATGTAACCTTTTTCAGAAAGTTTGCAAATCTCTCATCGACAGGAGGGACGCAAACTATAAGCACTAAGCGTCATTTATTCATTATGAGCCAGAGAGAGAGAGCGGCCAAAGGACGATTGCATTAAGGAAGTTCGGCTACAGTGAAAGATACTATGAATTATCTTTATTGTCAGTGACTAAGTGGGAGAAATATGCAGCTTTAGCAGTAGACTGGAATCCAGTAGACTGGAAAGTGCTGGACTGGTACAACTGTCAACAGCTCCTGTTGCGCCAGTGAAAATAACCAGGACCACAGGCAGCCGCTCGCCAAGCGCAGTAAAGTTGACGGACCAATGTGGCGACTGGTAAATACATTAACGACAGTACAAGGACGGGCTCGTGCCGCTTCAATTTTAGTAAGAAAGAGATCTGACGCCACGGATGTGACCGCAGAGATACAGGAGGAAACCACAAGTGTCGAGCCACAAAGGTTTTCTCATTCCTGTTTACTTTGGAAGGCAGATCTGAGGACGACGTTGCACCCGATTTGATTGCGTTTCAGTGCAACAAGTTGGAAAACCAAGTAGTTTTTAGCAATACCAGTTCAAGTCAGGTTAGTTATGGTAGCAATACCAGTCGATAACAATGCGTTGTGCTGTATTTTGCCAGTTTAAACGCCGTAGTAACGTGTCCACGGATAGAAGTTGGACAGTATGACTGTTTTAATGAGACACAAATAAGACAGTAGTGCTGACTTACCACAGCTTTCAGTCCTGTTGATGCACGAAGCAGCCATCGTGGATTTTTAGGTCAGGGTTGGTGAGGTTTCTGCGACTTTCCGAATTTCCCATGTGATAAACGAAAGTTTCATTTGGACGCGGCAAGACATCCGACTTCAGTCGAAATTCCGACTTCCTGGTGCAAATGGAAACGCATCATACGGCCTCAAGTGGATATCGAAATCACCAAAAATTAAAACCTTATCAGAAGGAGTAACACATTCTGAGATCGAGTCTCCAAATTTGTCTAAAAATTGGAAATAAGCTCCAGGTGGTTTACGAGTACTTCAGGGAGTTACCCTGAACAGACGGTAAACAGCAGCTAGTTAGTGATGCTTATCTCACGCTAATGGTAATGGAGGTACTATTACCCAAAAATATGAAAAGGGAAGTTAAAATTTTGACTTAGTGGTTCATAAACAAACTCTATAGGTTAACCTCATAATTAAGACTCACTATCTAAAGGTTATTACACGCTGTCTTAAGGATAAAATTGACTTTTTTTTTAAATCTTGATTTAGAATTTCATTGATTTAAAACATAAAATATTTAACTCACAATCTCATACTTTTGACTTGCTGTAAGTGCATTTATTTTCATTACACACCATTGCATATTTTTATGTCAAAATTAAAAAATGTGCTTATTTCTAAATCATGAATTACAAATCCAAAACCCGTATTTATAAAGTCACATTTCTGACTTGCAATCCCATAATTTTGAATTAATTAATTATATGATATAATTGTCATAATTCATTTTGTCATCCCTAAATTTTGTCCTGTTAATTACACAGCATATAAACTTAAAATTAAAAGTATATTTTTTTGTTTTTCATGATTTGGAGATACCATTGTTATTCCTACCATCCCCCTAACTCACCTCTTACTGGCGGAAATGGGCTTCCATACAGCAGTGAAAACACACTATTATTATTTTTTTAAATTTACTTTGAATCTGACTTTTTTTGCTTCAAAAGTCCAGCTTGGTCCTAAACAAAACACATTTTGACTTGTCTCAGAAACACGTGCCAGAGCGTTCAAAAGCAAATTCAGCCCTTCCTGTCAGCAGCAGTCGAGTCTTTGCACTTTCTCCCTTTACGGTCAAAGTGCCAGCAGCAATATCCAGTTCTCCCTCACCCAGTTGGCTAATGGCGTACATACAGCAGTACATGGCTGCCGTCCAAGCAGGGCACCATCCACCCTTGGGGGGGGCGGGGGGGCGGGGGGCGGTCTGGCTTTGTTCCTCCGTCCACAGGCCTGTTTCTATTTCAGTGTGCTTACTGTTTAACTTTGTGATGCGCTGAAAGGTTGGCATGGCTCATCCACGGCTGTGCATGTCTAAAGGTGTGTGCATGTGAGTGTCCGTGTCCATGTTCATGTGAGAGAACTGTGTGTGTGTGTGTGTGTGTGTGTGTGTGTTTAAATGCTTTGCAACCCGATTTCCCTCCCAAATTCCCCCCTAAAAAAAGCACCTTTTTAGGCCGCGGTACATGACAGAAGTCTGTAAAACAGAGTCCTGTCATTTTATTCACTTTGAAGAATGTAACTAATATTGTGTAACGGAGAGTAGAAAACGAGGGGAGCCGTTTATACGTGAGGGTGGCGGGGTTGCAGGAAATGAAACCAGAATTGCAAGAGTGGGTAATATCTCAAAAAAGATGCCACGAGGATTCCCACAAAAAGCCAGGACTGTTGCCCGCAGATTACTGCCGCGCCTGCAGTTCCAGGCTTTTGCAATTTTGTTTCTCTTTCCAAATGATGGCCTTATTGATTGCTTTTGTTTCCCTCCTGTGAGGTATTGTTCTCCAGCTTGTTTCATAGGGCACCAGAGGATTTATTATGAAGGCTTGCACTTAGAGAATGCGTGCTGTGGAGAGTTGGATCTCTTTGGTAAAAATGAATTAGTGTTTTAGCAGTTTAGGACTCCCGAGAGTGATTTTTAGGTTATCGCAATACTTGATATTAAATGGCTAAATCTAAGACAACTCCCCCTCTGTGACCACATTAGCACAACAACAAAAAAAAGGAGAGAATATTTAAGCCCCAGTGAGCTGAATAATGTAATCAAAGTGCCAAATCTGCTCACCAGGCGCACCATCAACACCTCAAGTGTTTATGACACAGTTTGTGCTCAGACTGTTGTGGTTTAAATTGTGACTGTTGACATACTGTTTGGCAGCCGTCAGTGTGTGTTGAAGGCTGAGTAGGAGGCACTGTGTGAATATAGAGTTGTATTGATCATGAGATTACACTACACCACCTCATCTGCCCTGTCGCCACAACAAAATGTAGGCAAGTACGTTTCTGCAGACCACAAATACGTTACATTTGTGCGTTTCATACGCTTCATTTCAACGTTTATAAAGTAACAGTACATGGGATCACCGCCTGTTTGAGGCGGGAATATCACTCCGTTATGCCGCCTCACTGTTCTGTACATAAATCCGATCATGGAAAGTGCGGACAAAGTGGTCTCGCCTCTGCCCATAGACTGTAGAGAAAGATGGACGATGAGCCCCCACTTCTCCCCGCTATGCATAAGTGAGGTTAAAATATCTGAGATACGGGTGTTGCCATCTTTCAGTGGTGATGTCATTGAGAGCCGGATGCCAAAACACCCATCCGACCAATCGCGAGCAGCTAAGTTGAATATGAGCCACAGACTGGCTGTCAATCATCGTGGAAAAGCTGCTTTTTGTATAACTGTATAACTTATTAAAAACAGCTTTTTTTCTTTTTTACATTTTATTTACAATTATAAAAAAATACTACATTTCATTTTAATTTGAGTCCATATTGAACTTCTTGAAAGTGACATTCGGCTCAACAGCTTTCTTATTTTATTTATTAATTAATTTTTTATGCCTTTTATCGTGGTTTCACATTGGTGCACTTTTTAGGAAATTTTTCAAAATCTGGTTTAGAGTCACCAACCACGGCTCGCGGCATCCGCACGCCAGTTTACATCACATGGCCGGAAATACGTCACCATGTGGCGGCGTGAGTGTGACGTTTTTGACGACGTGTTTATGCGCGCGACCCGCAGCGGGAGATTTAAAAAGCAGCTGTGAACATCGCGGCTAATTCACGCAGAAGAACAGCGGCCGTAAATGTACAAAAACTGGGGAAACAGTAACATTTAGGAGCTCCTTAACCTCCGAGCAGAGGACGAGATCAGCTGTCATGTGACAGAGAAGGTAAACTATTGTTATTGACATGTTCTGCCTTTATTATCGTGTAAAGCGCTGCAGACGCGTGTCAGACGTGTTAAGTGCTTAATGCGGACGCTCGTGTTTTTCGTGGCTGGTTTCTTGCTGAAATATTGGCACGAAAGGCGGTTGTTTTTTGCCGGGACATTGATGAGTTTCCGTGGCATGAAAAGCAGTTGTTTATTGAGATGTTGCTTTCTTTTGATTTCGGGATAGTGACGAAAAACAGGCGTTTTTTTTGCAGAGACGTTACAGTTTCTCCTGCTGGGATTGTGGCACAAAATGCAGTTATTTTTGCCAAAACATTGCTGCATTTCCTGTCAGGACAATGGAGCGAAAACCAGATGTTTTTGGCTGAAAAATATTGCTGTTCTTGCCTAGATAATGGCAGAAAAATGTTTTTTTCCTATAGGACATCAGAGCTTTCCCTGCCCATGCTGTGGCACAAACAGCAGCTGTTTTTTTGCCAAGACATCATGTGTTTCATGCCGATATAATGACATAAAAAGTGACTGTTTTTGCCAAGACATTGTTGCTGCCAGGATAGTGCCACAAATAATATTTGTTTTTAGATATCAGCGTGTTATATGCAGGGATTGTGGCATGAAAAGTTTTTTGGCGAGATGTTGTTGCTTTTTCTGCTTCGATAATGGCACAAACAGTTATTTTTTTTTACCCAGACATTGTCGCTTTCCCTGCCGGGATTTTGGCAATAAATGTGGTTGTTTTTGGTGGAGTCGTCACTGTGTTTGTTGCTTGGTGCACAAGAAGTAGTTGTATTTGCTAAAACATCAGTGTGTTTCCTGCTGAGATAGTGGCACAAAAAGTAATTGTTTTTGCAGACTTTGCTGCATGTCTTGTCGGGATAATGCCATTATAAGCAGTAGTTTGCTATTCCTCCTGGGATAATGCCATTAAGAGCATTTGTTTTTGCCAAGTCAATAATGTGTTTCCTGCCGCGATGTGGATTGAAAAGTGATTGTTGTTGGTGAAACATTGCTGCTTTAACTGCAGAAATTGTTGCATGAAAAGAGGTTTTTCTCTGCTGAGACATGGTTGCATGTCTCTCTTTACCATGACATCCCTAATTTCCGTGCAGGGAGAGATCTGCCGCCAAACTTCAAATTGCAAGTAAAAAAAAACAACAAGATAAATGTATGAATTCTGCAATAGTGTGCAAATGTAACATACCTGTGGTTTGCAGAAATGTACAATACAAGAACATTTTTTCTGGCGTTTGGGTTGACCTCACCCCGTCCCGTATCCAAAGGCACATGGAGCTGCTCTGCACTACATTCTGGCCACTTGACATTATGAATAGCTTTGAGCGGACACTATCATTGTCCTGTTGCCTAGTTAGACCAAATCCCGAGACAGAACTAAGAGCACTTATTGGTGGTGTTGTGGCGGTTTTGTGCTGCTTGGGTGATCTACAAGGAGATTTAAAGTCATGAGGATATTTTTATAAACGGGGGAAAAAATAATCGCATGCCTAGACAGCTAAGAATGTACACAAATTAGCTCTTCTACTTATAGTCTATCAATCAGAGATATAGATCAGAGATTAGATAAATTATGATATTGTGTAGTTTGGGGAGATCTGTGCTTTTGAGAAAAATATGCAATGTTTGTCAGGTTGAAAATAAGGTTTTGAATTGGTTCAGAACTGCTCAGGTTTGATAAACCGGCCTCAAAGGGTGCTTTCCGTCCGTCCTCTTTCCTCCCTCTGCTTCCCTTGTCTGTTCTGTCAAAACGCCCCTCGGAGCACATACACTTTCAGCTCTCTCGGCACATACAGTACACAAGCCCACTGTTGTATGCAAAACCAGAGGAGATGCTCTCTGCTCAAACCTTAAAGAAAGGGATCAACTTATCCACTCTGTAGCAGGTCCAAGCCACTTTACACAGCACCAGCAACACCAACAACCTCTTTAAGGCTTCATGACCACTGGGAACGTCTTCTTTACTCTACCACCCTTTTATTGCTCACATAGTTTACAACAGAAAGGACTCGGTGTTGCATGTACAGAAAGCTTAGCATGCTTATAGTATGGTGTTAAAAAAACATTTAGTAAAACAGCTTCAAAGTGGTTTCTTCAACAGCAGGACCAGAGTTTCGCTTTAAAGCAGATAACCTGGTGACAAGTTCTATGTCTTGTATGCAGCAGCTGGTGCTGGTCGATGTTTCCATGTCAGACTTTATTTATAGATGGGGTTATGTTGTACAAATGTCTATGAACTGTCAATGTGTCTGTATTCACTATTCTATAACCCACTGTCCAGTTAGATGGTAAGAAAATGGAAATTTATTTTATGTTGAATCAAGAAAATGTAAATGATGAAGGTTACGTGGAACCTGAATGAATTGGCCGTAAGTACTCAGTATGTTTACATGATGTTAGAAAAAGCCGAATTATTGTGTTAGTCAGACTAAAACTAGACTTTTAAAATACATGTAACATGTTATTCGTCGAAAAACGTCAAATTTGTCAAAGTCCGACTAACACACCTAGATAACATGGTCGGAAATCGAACTACTCCATTATGTATACGCCGCAGTCAGACCTGAACTGCCCTGGGCGTACTGTGCATGCTCTATAGTCCCGGTGCTGGTTTTTAACACGGAAGTCAAACAGCATAAATTTGTAGAAGACAAAGGTACAAAGGAAAGCATAGAGTACGTATGAAAAGTTATCCATGTTTTCACCACTTGACATGGAACCTGCTTACCGCTTTCTAACTTGTCTGGTATGTGACGTAATAGGTCAACCTGAAGAGGGTCCAACAGCAACTATCTGAAAGGGGGCATATCGCTTTATACCGTGGAGGAGTCGGGCATACTTCTGTCAATAAACTGATTCTCTCCCGGTACTGGGTCAAGGACAATAGTCCAAATAAATGGCCCAATTGAGCTACAACCGTAGCTCCACTTAACTGTGCATGTAAACGTACTGATTGAAAGTTTGCAGTTAACTTTGTCTTGATTTAACATAAAAAAAAGTTTGAAGGTCTGGACAGTGCATTTAAACACATTTTTGCAAGCCTTGTGTGTTTAGATATTTCAGAAACCAATAGAAGCATGCTGAGGAGCAAAATCTGTGGAGGTGGAGTTCTCTCGGGGTTTTGATTTGTTGTTCCTTTTTCTATTGTCTTGTTTTCATGGATTTTCTCAAGGACCCTGTTCAGCCTGCTCAGTATATATATACAGTATAACTTCATGACTCCAAGCCAGCAGATGTTTTACAGAATCTACAAAAAATAAACATGCAAATGAGCTATAAAAAACCTTCACTACAACAGCTAATACAGCTACCTTTCTTACTTTTATACCACTCCTCCAAGAGTTCCTTGCTTCACTGTGACTGCAGAGGCTGCTGGAAAACTATGATGTGTTCTGCAGACACTCAGGGGTCATGACCTGTCCGCTCAGGATGAGGCTTAGGAAAGGTGCCAAAGATGGATGTGAGGTGTTTTTTGTTAGTTGTGTTGAAAGCATGTCAACCTGTTGTTACAGCTCTCCGTGCAAACTATAAACTAGGCGAGTCCTATTATCTCTGGAGACAACTGGGAACAACAAAGTGCAAGAGATTGACGCAAGGTTGTCACTCGTCCTGATCCAGGACTGTCATTGTACGTGTAACGGTCCTGGATGGACCCCCTCTAAAACCTGCATATTTCAGCCACTCAGCGGTGAATAAACTTCAGTATGGGAAAAAAGGTTGAAGGCAATCTGAGCGACTCACAAGATGACAAAAAATATGTTAAAGTACAAAAAAATCAGGATCTACTTCCACAGAGGAAGGTCCCTTACCTAATATCGGTATTAGGCGAGCACCGAGCAACATTCACCAAGAAAGGTCTGTAAAGATCTGGAAAAGACCAGAGAAGTTAATTTTTTTTATTCTTGTGGCACTAATCATCTTTTGTAGGAATTAAAAGGGATATGCTTTAGGCCATTGCTACCTTGTGATTGATAAGTCTTTACCACGGCAACCTGTCAATCCGGATAGAGATGTTCAAATGCGTATCCAACCTCCAATTTGGATCATTTCAGACTCCAAAAAACAACAAGTTACAGCATCAAATTGCCAAACTGGAGGCTTCAACAAAATAGTTGATGAATTTTTGGTAGTTACCTCCACTTCTTTTCTACAGTCTTGGAGGCCAATTTGACATAGCGGCCCGTTTCCATCAGGTGATGCTCTGTAGCCCAAAAATACTTTTTCCCATAAACTTAAATTGGGACAGAGATGTCTTTACGTCAATGTATACATTTTTTTGAGTGTCACAATCCCGCAAAATAATTCGGTTCACTATCAGAATTTGATCTTGTTGACTTTTACAGGCTTTCTTGATCAGTAAAACATTTTAGTAACTTTGCACTCGCCTAACACTTTTTACCGCCTTATATCTTACTAAGAATATTACTTTCTATCCTCCCCGTGGTGGATGTGAGTGACTGAAATGTTTGGGTTTGTCACGGTCCTGGATCAGGACATGCCAAATTGAGATTTCTAGAGAGAATAAGAAGCCAAAGGAAATACAAATCCAGATGGTAACACGTAAAACATTGCAGAGTTTGCAGGTACATCTTAGGTTAGCGTCTGCTGCAAAACAGTGAACACAGGATGCCGTACGCAGGGAAACACATGGCCATTCACTGTACTAACAGTAGAGATCTCTGCTTTAGTCTCTATCCAGATGTGCCAGATATTCATATATTTTCAGGGTTATACAAAGAGTAGCAGAAAGTATTTAAAAGTTTATTCAGTTTCTGTGAGTGACAGCATACAGGATACTATTTAAAGGCCCTGATACTACAAACCCCAGCCTCCTGGTGTCTGGTGCAGGTTGAACCAGGTAAATAAAAAGTATCTGACAATATATATATCTTATATTAAGTTCCAAGTTTTGTTCCTGTCATCTCGCTCTTTGTTTCAGATGACGTCACAGTCATGCAAAACAAAGGAACAGTATTTAGGATTCATTTCGAAGACACACAGTCAGGCTTTAGGCGACGCTCTGGGCTAAATAAAAACACTCTGTCTTGTCTCAAACAAACAACACACCTGCGCAGGAAAACCTCCGAATATCTACTGTGATCTCCTCTCACACCACCCGCACCTCCATCACACCTTCTCACCTGGACCTGTCCTCCCTCCCTGTGATTACCCGATCCCCTGCTGTTCCCGAGCACCCACCACCTCCTCCTTCTCCCCCTCTTTACCTCCCTGTCCTCCTCCCAGTCCGGTGGGTGGTGTGATGTCAGGTTTTTGTGGTGGGCTGCTTACGACAGGTCCAGACAATCAGCGTGTTTGTAAATGTCAATGTGTGATTTTCAAATCTTTGTTTATGGTCAGGGTTTTAAAGGAAGATATTTTTATGGTAATTGTCGCTGGTCTATTTTACTATATATTTATGTAATAAATATGTGACTAAATTTACATCTCACTGGCTCTTTGGGCTGTTATTGGCTCTCAGTTCTCCAGCCAGCTGCGTCATGTGCTGGAGGGTTTTCATTAATGGACTAATAAATTAAACCCACAAAAAAATGCCTCATTGTCTCTGTTATCTTCAGTTGTGTATGGAGTTTTTGTTGACTGATGAGGTCGCTGTACATGGGAATAAATAAGAAATGTCATTCCTCTGTCATATCTCTGTATCATATCTGCAGTCCAGGCTAGTAAAATTGTCTGGATTGTAGACAATATTTGCAATCCAGACAATTGTCTGGATTGCAAATATTCATAATTCCTCGCTGCACAAAATTCTGGTATGAAAATTTCTATTTTCTCCGTTTAGAGTGACATTCAGGATTTTTTGTGTTGCAGAAACTGTTTGTAGGGGGAAAAATCCAATCTTATATTGGAATAGGAAAGAAAAACAAAACAAAGACAAAGAGACATAAAAAACAGCACAACTTCCCTCTAATCGACGCAAAATAACCTCAAATGTACAAAAAAATTAGACCAAAAGTCAGGAAATAATCTCAAAGAGACCCCAAACAACCAGAAAAACACACAAAATAACCCTAACAACCTAAAAAGAAGACACAACATGCCTTTAAAGGCACACAAAATAACACTAAGACCCCCCCAAAAAAGAAAACCCCCAAATTTAACAGACTCAAAAGGATACACATTTATCCCCAAAAGACACTAAATAACCTAAAAGAGACTCTAAATTACCCCCAAAAGACAAAAAATGACAAAACAATACACAAAATACCCTACCCAAAGACACATTAAATTGCCCCACAAGGACACAAATTTCCTTCAAATAGACAAAAAATTAACAAACAACAAAAAATAAACTATCAAAACCAGTTTTGGTGGTGGGGCCTCTTGCATCTGTGCTCAGGGCTCCATTGTCTCATAAACTGCCCATGGCAATAACGATGAAGATGGAAACGATATGACCACAGAAATATAAAGATTGAAAGGCTACTCAAACCGCATGATGAGACTTTACATTTCCCAGACCACGTATAAATGCGTAACCTACTACCAAGACGATTAATTTTGATTTTGATCGCCGTGCTGCGTCCAGCTCTGGAGACGAGGCTCTGCCAGCGGTCACACACACATCACAAATGTACTTTGTTGTTCTTGCTAAGGGTGACCTCCAGACTGAGGTTGCAGATCTGTCTTTAACATCACAGCTTTGCGTCTCATGCAACCTCAGAGAGGTCACCAGAACTCTCTGTACTCTGGTGCCGCAACATATATGTTCCCCACAAGGCCTCTCTACCTCGAGCAGCCTGCCAAAACACTCTAAACATAGATACAGGCATGACGGGACAAATGCCGACCGAAGAATCATATTTACACTTATAGTTAGGATTTCTTAAAGCTCTAGTGTGTAGGCTGTCGGGGGATGTATTGGCAGAAATCAAATATATTAAGCATGTTCTCTTTAGTTTATAATGACCTGAAAATAAGAATTGCTATGTTTTCGTAACCCTAGAATGAGCCGTATCTACATAAGGAGCTGGTCCTTGTCTACAGAGATCGCCGTGTTGCACCGCCATGTTTCTACAGTAGCACAGAACAGACAACCCAAACACTGTCTCTAGATATTGATAACTTTTTGCCTTTTCCCAGCCCGTTCTTATTCAGAAATGATCGAATACTGACGGTTTTGCAGTGTTTTTGGCCATGTTTGTTCATGTTTGTCCATCTGGCAACGTATAACACCGTGACCAGTTCTGAGCTATCGACCTCCAGCGCGGCATGTGTTCGCTTCCTATCTGAATGTGGTGTTTTTTGTACACCTTACTGTGTGCCTCATTTATCTAAACTTTACTATCGGTGTCAGCATGTGCTTTCATTGATATTGTGGCATCCTGGAACAACATCAGCAGACGCAGAAGGATACCTAGAGCGTAATATGTAGACGCTTCAGTCCACTGCAGAGCGATGTGTTCATCCACAGTCGACAAGCTCTTGCACAAGAGGCACTATATAACACTCTGTTTCGGAAACGGCACTCATATTTATTGCAGAGCGTCAGATTACGTTATCACTGCATCAACGCTGTAAAACATTTCTGCAGTCACGTTTCAGTAATAATAGATAAAAATGTAAATGTCCCCATGTAGCATAATCCAAGATGAGCACTTAATCCTACTTTAAATTGAGGACAGCTATGTTTGCCAGCAGTATGCGAGCACCATTTGGTGAAAAAAAAATATTTGCATAAATTTGACAAACAGTGTTCTTTACAGTTACAGAAGGATGTAAAGTCAGTGGGCTGAAATAATGGCCAGATGAGGAGTAAACAAGGTTTGTCTGATCGAATCAGTGTCGGGGGGAGAGACGGGCGCTGGCAGCACTGCTCAGTTCATCAGCACACGTCACGCCGCATCCTGTCTGACTTATTGACAGATCAAATCAGATGTCTCTCAGAGCGCTGTGAGGTTTCCCGGTGAGAGACAGCTGGTCACAAGGCTATGACTGCTAATTCTTCAACCCACAATGATTTGTCGCCACAGATGGGAAGGCTGTTGGCCTGCACGCTTTTTCCCCCAAAAAATCTCTCTGCCGATTGTGTGTGAGCTCCAGCCCGTTCTGTTACACTCAAATTCTCAGGGTAGAAAAAAAACCCTCAAATTATTACCCCTACCTTGTAAATCCTCGTGTCATTGGTGTGTGATCCATGCTTTTGCTGCAAGATGGGACAATTTGGATTAGCAGCCCAGCAGCGCAGAAAATTGTGGAAAGCCTCTCATCAGCTCCCCTGTGACATCTTAAACTCGTACAGTACAAAGATGCAGTAATATGTCTTTCCAAAAACCTTATGAGGCAGAAAATGCACCATGGGATTTGTGGTTGAGGAGTTCTCATGGTTTTCAGGTAAAAACAAGGTTCAAGGTTTGAGTCTTAACTGTGGCAAAAGACAACAAAAAATGAAAATGTGGGTTAAAGGTTGTGAAGGGTCACTTGAGGGTGACACTGTCCAGTCTGACAGTTTATCTCCACCTGGTGGTCAGATGGTAAAGAGCGAATAATAAGGAACATTAAAATATAATTTTTCAATACTTTTTAAGACAAACACCTTTTGTTCAAACTTTGTGCAGGAGGGTATAAAAATATAAATTAATATCTGCAGAAACAGCTGAACATATGTAAAATACTATTACATGGCAAACATAATGATAATAGTAAATGAAATTGAAAAATATATATATATTTGTCATTATTATTTGACCACATTTCAGAAAAAAAATGTTCTGTAATAAATGGCGAGAGAATTTTTTTTTTTCAAGTTTGAATTGTTGCATGAATTCGACACATGATGTTTGTCAATCTAAAAGATAATTTTGCAAGTCAAGGGCATTATGGTCTGTGAAAATACCCACAGTTGATATTTAATGGCAACATGTAGCTCCCAGCAGTTTGCGCAAAATTAAATAGTACTACAACAAACTTTGACTTAACTGACTTGCAAAGTTAACTTTTTAATTGACAAACTTCATATGTGTTATTCATGGCACATGACTGACCTAATATGATATGATCTGATCTTTTTGCTCTGTTTTTTGGTCTCCACCAACTCAAGGGAAATATCTCCCTCTGTAGCAGCTAAACTTTGTTCACCAGATAGTCATGACTTTGTCACTGTGCCGTTTGCTTCAGTGCAGATAGCGTACAGTTGGTTTGTCAGAGCTTTTTGTTGTTGCCTAAATTAGCTGTCTACTATTTCAGAAAGAGCTGATGAAAACATTAAGATTTAAGCAAACTGGTAAAGCTACAGGCCATAAAACAACCCTGCTGAATAAAACTGGTTGGGCCACCAGCCAGACACGCTGGTGTGTCCAGTCTATCTAGCTGTGCACATTTATCTAAATGCACATTTTATTACAGTAGACTTAACTTATTTCTTTTCTTTTGCTTTTCATACTTCCCCCTCCTGACGCTATTATTTCTCCATACTCAAAGAAATTATTTTGGTTTCAATAACATGAATTTTAATGGATAAACCAGCTGAAGTGACCATCACAAGCTGAGACGACCAGCAAAACCATAAAAAATTAAGCATGTTACCTTGAGCTGGTCAAACAAGCTGGTCAAGCTGGGTTTTTTTCAGCAGGGAAAAACAAAAAGCTAAAAGACACTAAAGTGTTTAGCACTGAGGGGAACTAAAGAGTCAACTAATAATTCTCAGTGGGTTTGTCACTGCGAGGGACCCTTTTCCTATATAATGTGCACTTAAACACTGATTGGTGCAGCTTTAAAGTAGTGGTTTTTTTTTAAATACAACATTTCTAGTGTCTAAACTCTACAGTGATAGCTCACCCCTGAGTCAAAAAACCACATATTTTCCCTCTTACCTGTGGTGCTATTTATCAATTTAAATTGTTTTGGTGTGAGTTGCAGAGTGTTGGAGATATCCGCTGTAGAGATGTCTGTCTTTTCTCCAACATAATGAAACTAGACAGCGCCAAAAAAAAAAAACATTTGAAAAGCTCAACAGCAATGTCTCTTTCCAGAAATCATGACCGGGTTACTCAAGATAATCCACAGACCTTGTTGCAAGCAGTTTCATGCAGTTTTGTTTTCTCCCAAACTAGCTTATCTAGCATGACTGAATTAGCTAATATTACAGCTCAGTTGAGGAGAATCTCATTAACATGTTGCGCTGTCATGAATTAGCCTGTTCTTATTCCATCGTCAAATGCCGCCGCTTTTGCAGGGAATTTGGTGTAACAACCCGGCACCAAAAGCCACCTGTCTTGGCAGCACAGGAGGAGCAGTGGATGGATCCAACAAACCACAGACTTGTATGCTGGAGTCCGGTGTTTTCCTCACATGTGGATGTGATGGTTTTTTTCTACACCAAACCATATACCTCTTTTGCCTAAACCTACCCATCTGTGCCTTTGTTGCCTAATCCTAATCATGTTTTGTTGCCTAAATATAACCACATGTAGCGTCATCCAACCATGTGCTTTTGTTGACATCATGGTAGTAGCATCCCAGAACGTCAACGACAGGTGCAGAACCAAGAGCGTAATATGTAGACCTGTTAGTCCTCTGCATGGCAGCAACATGTGATAACTTGCGATGAGAACGTGTTGGAATATACCAACTGTATCACTGCGCAGAAGGAAGTGTGCATCTACTCATGCTGGAGTGCGAGATGTAAACATTAATGGCATCCTCCTCAGCTAAGCTGTTTTTGCGTTGTGATACAGTTGGTGAATTTAGTTTGGTAGAAAAAAATTAGTTTGTGCATGAAACTGCTCACAACAAAGTCTGTAGATCATCTTGGTAATTTTTTTTAGAAAGAGACATTGCAGTTGAGTTTTTTCAAATGTTTTTTTTTTTCTTGCTTTTTTTTAAGCTTTAAGCTGAGTGCTATGTAGTTGCATTATATTGGAGAGAAGGCAAACATGTCTGCGGTCGATATCTACAACACTTGGCAACTCACTCAAAGAAAACCTAGATAGATGAATAACACTACAGGTTAGAAGAAAAATATGTGTTTTTGATTTTGGGTTGAACTGTACCTTTAACTAAATATAGGACAGCTATGATTCATGCCTCACCTCTGTGCAGTTTTAGGTGATAGCTGCCAGTGAAAGGTCCGCTCTGACTCATCTAAAGAAGTGTGTTATTGGGTCTCTTAGTGTGCATAAGGTGACGTGACTGAATTGAAGGTTCTTCAAGAACACAGGTTTGTGTTTTTTTATTAACTTGATGTGGGCAGGGTGGATCTTTTCACATGAAGTCCGCCATGTGGGTGGAAGCTGTTGTGGGGGCTGTGATCTCACAAAGGCAGCTTTTCCGCTAACCAATCCCTCGCTAGCTGCTTGGACGATAGCCCAGCCCCCCACCCCCCCCACCCCCCTGTCGGATCACCCTCCTCCTCTCCTTTCTCTCTTTCTCTCATGTGTGTGTCATGCGCACACACCCCTCTCCCCTCACACACACACACACACTTCATGCTCCGTCATGGCAGGAATTTTCCACTCAGCAGCGGGAGAACATTGCAGCCAGCTGTGCTGTCAATTTCAGTATATGCTCGAATCTCTAGGACTGTTTGCAGACAGCCATTTTTTCTTCCAACCCACTTTTCCCCTGGCTTCCCTCACGTGCTCGGCTCCACGCATGCACACAAAGTACATGGTGTACTGAACATGCATGGGAGCCAGCAGTTTTGTTTTCGTCCGCTTTAGTCCTCACGAAAACGGCCAAAAAGAACGAAACATGTGTGTTTACCAGGACAGTGGAGCACAAGAATGCAAGCCCAAGTAGAGGGGCCCAGGGGAGACGGGACGGCCTACTAATACCTCTCCCCCCTCGTCTCTCCCCCCTCTGTCTCTTTCACTCTAAAGAATCTTACATGGATCTGCTCCAACAGCAGCTCCCTTTTTCTCGCTTCTCATCTCTATTTCTCAGTCTGTCTAATCCTTCCAGTCTCCCCCTCTTTGTGTTTCATCACCGAACATCAAGGACAGCCATGCGTATGTAGCATGTGCTCTGTATGCATTAGAGGCCTCTTATGTAAGCCCGAGCTCACTCCCCCGCCCCTCCCCGTTGCCCATACATTTCCCTGCCTTCCTCTCAAATCAGGTCAGGTGAGGACGGCACAGTGAGAGGACTGCCCTTAAACAGCCCCGTTGGTGAAAATGTACACATGATCCTGGAAGCCTACACCACTCAGGGGAGGCAAAAGGAAAGAAGGGGAGGGGGGTGGATTTGAGAGAAAGTTTTTCATAAACATTGGCTGGATCCGTAGCAACGTGAGTAAAAGTAGGAGAAAAGAGAGAGAAAAAATAAATAAGTTCTGTATGAATCGTAAAAGGTTTAATCTAATGTAGCAGCATGGTGCCACCTGTTTCAACATCGTGGTTCTGTTCGATTACACAATGTTATTTGAAATGGACATTTTGAATACTTCCAAATATGGCCGAAAGTATATGGACACTGCTGGGTTGTTTTTCATGGTTTTGGGCTGTCCCTCTTAGTTCATGTTAGGGGAATTCTTGAAAGAATACTTAGGCATTTTTGAGCTGGTGTCAGGGGTTCGCATAGTTTAGCATAAAGATTGAAAACAGTTTTCCTGGCTCTCTCCCGTGTTGAAAAATGCACAATATACAAAAATGTTACTCAAATTAACAAATGCCGACCATGAAGAAAAACCATGAAGAGACACAAAAAGACCACAAAGAGACACTAAACAACTGCAAGGAGATTCAAATCAGCTGCAAACACACACAAAGAGAGTCACAGCTATGAAATGGTGCAAAACAACTGCAAAGAGACACAAATTGGCCTCAAAGAGAGACAAAACAACTACAAATATACACTAAAGTTGCTACAAAGAGACACAATGAGACTCACATAAACTTTAAAATGAGGCAAAACAACCACAAAGAGACAAAAAACACCAAACAACCACAAAGACACAGAAAGATCACAAAGAGACAGAATGACTATGAGGAGATGCAAAACGGCTGCAAAGAGACAAAAAGATAGACACAATAACAGATAAAGATAAACATTAAACAATTACAAAGACATACAAAAAGACTACAAACACACATAAAAGAACTACAAAGAGACACTAAACGACTAGAAAGAAAAGCAAAACAGCTGCAAAGATACACAAAACAACTATTATGAGACAAAACAATTACAAAGAGATGCTACATCCCAAAAGCTGCTCACTCCACCATGTTTGCTTGTCAAAACTTTAACTATGCTAATGCTAGATCTGCTCCCCGTTCTGGCAAGTCCACTCTCTGCTGGATTTTTCAGGTGTCTCTGCTGATGTTGTGTTGAAGTTTTTTCCATCTTCACTGTGTGTCTCCTGTATAAGACAATTATTGGCTTTCGTATTACTGACAAACCGTGCACTGATACAAGTCAGTATAATGGAACATTTTAGTGGACATAGATAAAAGAAAAACACGTTTGAGTGGAGAGGGACTTTAAACATTACACCATATGTGATTGTTGAACATCTCATTAAGAAGCCATGGGCATTAATCAGGCTCTGCTTTCCACCACATGTTTAAACCTGGCTGCTGGGATTTGCTTCCATTCAGCCACAAGAGCATTGATGAGATCCAAATACTGATGTTGGGTGATCAGGCCTGGCTCGCTGTTGGTGTAGTTGCACGGGGTGAAGTCAGGTCTCTGCAGGTCAGTCGAGGTGAAAAAAAACATTTGTTTGTGGACCTGGCTTTGTGTTTTGGGTACAATGCATGCGTCTAGTGTTGCAGTGGCGATATTGACGGGTGAAATCCAATGCTCAGCTATAACTCAAAGCCTACACCTTCGATACCTATGAGAACCCTGTGAACCTTTTGTTACGACCATGGGTGGATTATGAGACAATCGGGCCCTGGGCACAGACATGCAGAAGGTCCCCCCACCTCTCGTAGGTGCAATACACACAGACTTCAGAGTTGTTTCACCCATTTTTGTTGTTGTTTTATATCTGTTAGTGGTAATTATGCATCTCTCTGTGATCTTGTGTTTCTTTGTGTGTGTTTTTGTGTGTGTGTGTGTGTGTGTGTATCTTTTTGCAGGGTTTACGTGCCTGCAGTTGTTTTTCAACTTTTAGTGCTCATTTTCTGTCTTTTTGTAGTTGTTTTGCCCCATTTTGTAGTCGTGGTGAATCTCTTTGTGTCTGTTTGCAGCCATTTTGCATCACTTTGTAGTTGTTTCTGTCTCTTTGTGGTGTTTTTGCTGCTCTTTGTAGTTATTTTGTGTCTTTTTGTGGTCTTATTTATTCTCTTTACAGATGTTTTATGTTTATTTTAGGTACTTTTTTGTCTCTTTATGGTTATTTTGCCCAATTTCATAGCCTTTATGAGTCTCTTTGTGGTTTATTTTTTATCGCTTTGTAGTTGTTTTATGTCTTTTGTGTTTGTTTTGTGTCTCTTTGTAGCTGTTTTTCATTGCTTTTTAGCTGTTTTGTGTCTTTTTGTGTCTGCAACTATTTTGCCTCTCTTTGTAGCTTTTTGTGTTTCCTTATGGGCTTTTGGTGAATATTTTAGTCGTTACAAGTTTGCTGTCACTTTGCATCTCTGTGGTTATTTTGCGCCTTTTGTAGTTGTTTTGTGTCATTTTGTGGTCTTTTTGGGTCTCTTTGCAGAAGTTTTGCATTGCTTTGTGGTCTTTTTGTGAGTCTTTCTGGATGTTTTTTTTGGTGCACAATAGCCTCCACATCTTAGTCTGGGTCTGACTGAGACTTAAACGTGTATGGCTGGAGGTTTCCAATTTTTTCTGCTAATGCTAACATTAGCCACCTTGACGCAAAGGCGAGACCTAGCACAAGCAGCAATAGTTTGCTGGGTGCAGGTTAAGCCCCTTGTCAGTTATGTTTTTCTACTTTTTATGAGGGAAAACTATTTTAAATTCGATATTAATCATAGTAAAGTATTTATATTTACTTTAAAACTCGTCAAAGAGGCACTTTAAGTTTCTACATACTTTTGGCCATATTGTGTATGTGCTCTGAGCTTTTAGCAGTATTTTAATATGAATCTTGGCAGCAAAAGGACTTAATAAATTTGGGGTTTATTAACACTGGAGTTCGTGAGTTATAGTCAAAATATATTGTCTTTACTCAGACAGTACCCATGCATCCAACAGCTAAATAAATTCCAGATTGTATTTCTGACAGAACAAGGGGGTGAAGCATTTGAAAAATTAAAAATGTACCGACTTGGAAAAGATCATGTGGGATTGTGGAGGAAAACGACCTCCTGGGATGGAAGCTTCTCCAAGAGAATCCATTACTGCCTGAGTCAACATAGGACAACATAAAAATGTAAAATGTATGCTTTTAAAGTTGCAGGAAGTGGGAATGTAAGCAAGTGAAGCAAAATAATTACCAAAGATTGCAAAAGTTCAGCGCTTATCTAAGATTACATACGGTGGCAAGACGCACGCAGACATAATCTCATGGGTTAACCCTTTGAAAGCTGAGCAAATAGGATTAACTTCTTTCAAACACACTTGAAGACAGCACTGAAGTAGACATGACTCCAAAATTAGTAAAAAGTAGAAGAAAATTACCTTAAATTTGTCATAAATAAATAAATAATAAAGAAAATGACAAGAAAATGAGAGTTAAATAAAAGACCTGGAAATAGTGTAAACATTTATAATGATTCTGTTGCAGTTCTGTTGTTGTTTTTGAAAGAAGAAGATTTGCTCAGGGTTCAAAGGTTTAAATACAAGAATGATAAAATAGAGGGAAGACAAAGTCATGCAAGAATTCATTAAAGGGTTACTAGATCAGAAATTAAGCAGTAGCCTGTTACAGTAAATAAGTGGCATGTTTATGGCTCTGTAATGAGGATTAAATTTGAAAAGGAGATTAGAGGTAGGGGGTCTGAGAGGAGAGTGCCAGCTAGACGCCGACAGAGGGAAATATGTCGAATAAACAAACAGAGGACAGTGTGTATCGGAGGGGCCAGTACATGAGATCATGGAGTCGGGGAGGTATATGGAGGTTATCCCGGGACAAGGGAAGCAATGACATCACCCACGTCCTGCATACCAACATGCACTCCCAACATAAACACCACACGTCTTATACAATTCACTGCGTTGACCCTGACAGCACACACAAAGTGGTACAAGATCCAGTCTTGATTTACTGGTCCGCACCTCTTCCACAGTAAAACAAGTCTCCATGAGTCAAAAACCTGTTAGGGAGCGCAAAACCATGAATCATGACTGTACGCAGTGACACTTTGTATACTGGCCAAGATAGAAACAGATAGTGGAGGCCCTCACTAAGTGCTCAAGATTGCACGGGGTTGATTCATGACTGTAAACTGTGCACAGTAGAGTTCATACGTCTTAATAATTCTGTTTTTTTTCTCAACACTTTGTCTCTTGTGACTCTAAATAAGAATTTGATATATATGGCTAAAAGTATGTGGACTCCTTAAAGGGATAGTTCGAATTATTTTGAGGTGGGGTTGCATGAGGTACTCATCCATAGTCAGCATAGTACATATAGTGAATGTCTTTTAGCATGCCCTCAGTTTGGAGAAGCAGCAGGAGTACAGATACTACTGCTGCGGATGTGCCGGCAGATAATTTTATGTTCCAAGAATATCGCCCTTATATTTCCATTAGGTTATGAAAACATTACCTCTGACTGTTTCAATAACACTTTTTGTGGCAAGATTTTAAAGTTTTCCAATGTTCTTAAACTTTAAAAGAAAGCATTCCTAAATTGTTTGATTTAACATTATTAAATTTTACTGAAATATTTTAAAGTGTTCCCAGAACTTCTTTCCCTTGTTTGGAGAATGCTATTTAAAAATATCGATTGCGTTAACATAGGCATGGATAACCCATTAATGATCGTTTTTTTTGTTGTATTTTGTTTATTTGTTTGAGTGTGTAAATAATATATTCCATTTATGAGAAATCTCAGTCACAATCTCACTTTAGTTCACCAACTCTCGTCAAGCCACCAGACTCCATCGACAAAACAGTGATTATAACTCACTTAACAGGGAAACTGCTGGTCTACTGCTGAGTCTATCGGCTAGTTAATTTCTATTTTTGTGACTTTGGTGAATCTGAACTAACCACTTTAAACACCAAAGTCACATAATAACACAAACAAACTAACCAATTAAGCAATGTGGGGCCAGCAGCTCCTGTGTACAATGAGTGTATTAAATGACTGTTTTTTTGGTTTTTTTTTAGGAGTCTGGCTTTGAAGAGAGCAATATAATGGCTTCATTTTCCAATGAGAAATCACTGTCTGACATTAAGGCAAAGCTGTGAAAATATTCTCAATATAGCATACACTTAAACTGATATTGATTTTTTTGAGTATGACTCTTTTTTTAGCTGGCTAAAATATGTTTTGTTGCTGCCCCCCACCACAGCAATACATTACTAAGCTTCCATGTCGGATTTCAGCCTGCTTCTCTAAACTTGGGGTGTGCCGACTCACATCTGCTGTGTTTAATATATTGTCTATGGATAAGTCCCTCATACGTCCTCACTTCAAAAAAATCTGAATTATCCCTTAAAAATTACAGCCAGATTGTCTTACATTTAATTAGAAAAACATGGGCATTGATACAATATGGTGCTCCTGGGAAGAATTTGGAGCCTGTTTGCAGAGATTAGTAAGTTCGAGAACAACTGGGGCACAATTGATTCCAAAGGGGGTTGGATGCATTGAGATCAGGGCTCTGTGTACCACTGTAGCTCTAAAAATATTTTTTATGGGGCTTGTTTTGTGCATTAGGCCAATGTAACAATAAAAGAGAAAAGGGTCTTCCCCAAAAAGTTTCCTAAAAGTTGGAAGCACACCCATGTCTTAAATATTATCTAAGCTGTAACAGATTTTACTGAACTGGAACTAGGCCAAACTATGAAAATCAGTACACCTGTCATCATACTTTTGCCCCTACTGTACAGTAAAATTCACGTGGATCCCATCTGTGCAAAACGGGATTTGCAACATGCTTTTTCTACGTCTAAAATAACTTAAACCCATCAGTGTTAATAAATTCTTCATTGCACTGTAACAAATTATTTAGGAAACAAGGCTGTGCTAGACATAATGTAGCTCTTGCCATGCATCCCAGGGGCTATAGCTGGAGCTGTACACAGACAGAACATAAAACATGGAGCATGAAATGAGTTGAGATGTGAATATTTTTGGACACAGTTGCAGGAGATGTTGCACACAATCATATCTTTGCCCAAATGTGCTTAAAATCTGCATTAAACATTTACAAAGGCAATATACAATTCAGAAGACAAAGACAGCAGGCTTTATTTTCATTTTACTTTGTCATAAAAGGATAAACCTCCGCTTTTATTTTGAAAATACTGATGCGTACTGTATTAATCCTAAATGATCGATTTATATTTTACAGTAAACAACCCACATCTGAAGTCACCAGTGTTGTTGATACTGTACGTTCATTGTTAGTAATTTTATCGCCATCGTGCGGCGAGTTGGGGTAAGACTGGTTACGTACATGACGTAAAGACGGAAGCGGAAGTTGCCCAAATCTAATATGGCTACCGTTGTCTACTTTCTCTGAACAAAACAGGACTCGTGGAGAATGGCAGACGGCGGAGTTGACGAGCTTTCGCAGCTTGAATATCTGTCTTTGGTGTCTAAAGTGTGCACGGAGCTTGACAACCATCTGGGAATAAGTGACAAAGATTTGGGTGAGTGTTTTGTGGCCGAAAGTAGCCGCTCGAGACGGAGAATCCGGGATAGCTAGCTAGCTTTTGCTAACTGGCTCGCTGTTGTTAGCTAGCCTCAGAGTTGTCCGTAAACACTGTAAACTTGTGTGTTTTACGACAAGTTTAAGCACTTAAAGCAACGTTACTTGTTATATTACCTAAACACTGAGAGAAACCATTGGTTTTTATTTCTTTAGTTTTCTGAATACAACAAAGTTCGTGAAAGCTAGCTAACTTGGCTGCTAATGTCCTGTTCAAAAGTAATGTGTTTGTTGTGTTGTTTCGCAGCTGAGTTTGTCATCGACCTTGCCGAAAAACAACCGACATTTGATGGATTCAAAGGTCTTTTGCTCCAAAATGGAGCAGAATTCACAGTAAGTTTAACGATAAGCACTTAATTAACAGTCTTAAAGTGATGTAGCGAGCTAACGTAAACAGCTAGCTAATTTTACTTGGTAAATAATATGTTTTCTTATTTTTTATTGTAGGATTCTCTCATCAGTAATTTGCTCAGACTCATTCAGACAATGCGACCTCCATCCAAAGCGTCTACGAGTAAAGGTAAGTTCATTAATAATAATAATGATAGATTTTATTTGTACTTTTCATTTGGAACAAATTTCAAAGTGCTACATGGTAAGATTATAATAACAATACTACTCCAATTGCTATTACTACTACTAATAATAATAGTATTGAGTATAAATGTACTGTAGTTAAATATATCAGTCAACTTTAAATAAATCTTGACTTCACAAAAGAAACGTTTTAATCATGTTATGTTGGCTACTATTGAAAATATCATGTAATATTCACAGTAAATAATTTCTCTGCTACACAGGGGAACATTTTAATTTCATATTTTAACTAGTAAACATGTGATTGGGTACTGTTTTGTTTGAACATGGTTTAAACGGTGGACTTGTGCTAAGAAAGTTCCAAAGTATTTATAAGCAAGCTAAACATCCTACTGTGCTAAAACTCAAATTTGAGATGTCATAGGGAGAATAAAATGATTTATTTTTCATTAATTTATTTCATTTCTTTGGTGGTGTTATTTGGGGTCATCCTTTGGTTGATTTAAAATAGGCAAAAATAAGACTTGGGCTTCAGCCTGTTCCTTTTTTCAGTTACTGATTGAAAAAATGTGTGAAAAAAGCTGTTTTGTATGATGCATGTAACCAAAATAAAAAGATTTATTCATTCATTCATAAGGTGTTAAGTATGGAGCTGCTCCATAGACAAAGAACAGTGAAAGAGGTTCTTGATGGCACTGCGAGCAGCCAGGGGAATATTCAGTGTATTTGTATGTTTTGTTTCTGGACTGAACACTGCCATAAAATAATGCTCAGTTGGGTACAAAAAAGAAAACAAACATTCTGTGGGTCCACAAAATCAGGCATCCATTCATTGTCTATGGAGCAGCTGGAGACGTTATACCCTATGACATCAAAAATTCAAGACTTCCTCTTCAAGTTTCTGACCTTGAAAGAGTAGCTCATGTTGACAAATATTGATTCGACTTTTTTAGGCAATGGGAATAACATAATGGAATTCCCAATGTAGTTTCTGTTCCCCTATAAGAGCCAAAAAGCACCTTTTACCTTGAGACATTTTCAGTCAAATTACTGTGTGTCCTTTACTGTATGTTTTCCGTATTGCTGTGTAACTGCTTCATACCTGTAGTTTCCTCGTACAGTGTCACATAGTGGGATTTCTATAAAAATCTTCCTTGGGAATAATTAAAATGATGATCAACTGTCTGTTTCAGCCTCAGAGGCTTTGGTCAAGCCGAAGACAGAAAAGGAAAGGTTGAAAGAGCTGTTTCCTGCGCTGTGTCGACCAAATGATCCAGCACCAAAGGTGCGTGACTTAAACACATTATCTGGTAGTATGTGTTTGTAATTCCACTATCAATGTAAAAAATGATCTTTACACATGGACTCACCCAAAACAGAGACTTAAAGATACAACATGTAACGCGTCTGCTTTGATATGTTGAAAAATCACTCGAGCAGTGATATTTGTTTTGTGAGTTGTGTATTTTCATTTTCCCAAACTTATCCGTCTGTGTTCAAACTCAGAGAATTTGGGGATTTTATCAAGGACAGGATCTGAATTTGGCTGTCAGCGATGTCATATCCAACTTTGTGTGTACACACCGTGGTTTTAGCTGTCTGCGGGGAAACTGTCATAAATTTAATTTTTATCCAGTTTTAAGCCAGATTTCTACAATACACTTATTAGATCCTGGTTGTACAGAACAATAGGTATGGACCAAATTAAGGATTTTAGTCACTTGATGTTTGGATCTTAAGATTTCAGAGAAACAAGCTGAGCAAATGTTAGTGGCAACACAACAGCAGCCCCTGCCATGCTTAACAGCATTAGAGAAACTTTTATTGAATATTTTAAATCTCACAGTTTCTTCGCAAAAGAACTGTGCGGATAATTCAGTTCTTGGTAAAAAACCTCCTGAGCAGTGAAAACTGAAGGAAATCAAACCAAGAGAAACTGACTGCAACGACAGCATCTTTTGTTATTATTTCTATTGAGAGATTTCCCAGCGGCAGAAAATTAGATATTGCACATTTATACATAAAAATGAGACCACCGATATCATTTGTGATTTCTCTTATTGTGTTTATTCTTTATGAACTCCTGTGAGTTTGCATGTCGCATCTCTGCACATCCAGCACAAGCAAAGCTTTCTCATGTGAGAAGTTGAACTTGACTCTTCTCCTCATAATCACTTTGTCATTTTAACTACTGCTGCCTGGGGTTAAATGGGACGAGAGGGCTTAATGTGATTGTTCATGATTGGTGCCGACTCAAAACACTCCCACTGACAATCTGTGATAAGTGATTCCTTAACAGGCGGGTGGGATGCCTGCATTTTAAACACGGATTACACGGTTTACCACCAATGCGCTCTTGATTGCACTTTGTGTTGTTTGCCTCAATTAGATGAAAAAGATTAATGTCCTGTATGCTCGTGTCTGCGGTGATCTATAAGTCAAACAAATGATCTATGAACTGTATATAAGATAACAGAAACAACTTTGGACGTCACTCTCACAAAGCCAAGAAAGCTAAAAATATCTGGTAAATTGTTTTTAAAATAGTTTTTAACAAGATTCTTTACAATGAAATGGGAGTCATGTGCAGTATGTTGAGGCTCTCAGCATTGCTGTGGTGGTTAAAATTTTATATTAAAATCTGCTTTTGTGAACAATATCAAAAAATAATTTGATGTGAAAACTAAACATGATATTACCTTGTGAAAGTTGAATAATTCTGTGGTGATAATTGTTTTATTTGACTGACTCTCTCAGAGGCTACTAGATGAAGATGACGTAAAAGTAGCAGCTGATGCCATGAAGGAGCTGGAGATGTTTATGCCCAGTGTCAGTGGAACAGATACCAAGAGCAGCAAGAGCAGGTGAGACCAATTTTTGTTTGCAGTCTTAAAATAGAAAGTTAACATGTGAATGTTGTTGCTTTGTTAAATATAGGAAACAAAAATGCCACCACCAGCAAACATATGTACTTCTACCATGAAATTTATTGTGTGAATTCACCTTTTCTTCGTAACATGTCATCAGTGGCTCATGGTTTTTACTTCATCACACTTTTTACGCAGTGATTCTCGCCGGTCAGAAAAGAGCAGACGCCACAGCAGAAGTCGCAGCAGAAGCAGAGAAAAAGACAGACACAGAGATCGAGACAGAGACAGAGACAGAGATCGGGAAAAGGACAGGAAGAGACGACATCGCTCTCGCTCCAGGTCCAGATCTCGCTCCAGAGACAGAGATCGGCACAGAGATAGAGACGGAGATCGAGATAGAGATAGAGATAGAGACAGAGACAGAGATCGAGGCAAAAGAAGAGACAAATCTTCTCGCTGGTCCGAGCGCTCACCGAGCCCCAGAAAAGACCAAGACAGAGATTCTGACCGCTGGAAAGACAAACATGTGGACCGCCCGCCGCCAGAGGAACCTTCTGTTGGTGACATCTACAACGGCAAAGTCACCAGTATCATGCAGTTTGGATGCTTTGTGCAGCTGGAAGGATTAAGGTCAGTATGAAAGGAAAACTTGGGTATTTTTCAAGCTAGAACTTTTTGTGTGGAAGTAGTTTCCACAACAGATTTGCACAAAACTTAAGTGAAACACAGTTGTAAGATGACTGCTTTTCCACTGAGTGATGTTCTGCGACTTCTCTTGCGATAACAAGCATGGCGAAGGAGCGCAAATTACCAAAAAGAAAATGCATTTTTTTATTGTTATTCTGCCAGTAAAGTTGTCCATTCGATGATGGATGTATAGATATTTATTTCAAACATGTAAAACAAACAGAAAAAGATAAAAAATTAAACAAAATGGCTACAACAGAAATGGATCATAACCTATATAAAAAACCCAATAAATAGATTCTAATAATTTACAAGAAATTGCATCTTACATGTTTGAAGTAGGAGGATGCGTTATTTCATTATTTCCTTCCCCTTCTCAGCTTATCAGTAAAATATTTTTTGAACTTCATCTCTAACATATATACATACACTTACATAATTAAAAACTCAGGATTACACACATATCAATATACATGTACATATAAACATACATGTACATATATTTGTTGCACTGAATTTACACATACACACATATTCATATATACTAAACATGTTGTATGTCGTATGTGTGCAGGAAACGATGGGAGGGTCTGGTCCACATTTCCGAGCTGCGTAGAGAAGGCAGAGTGGCCAATGTGGCCGATGTCGTCAGCAAAGGTCAAAGAGTCAAAATCAAGGTGCTGTCATTCACCGGCTCCAAGACCAGCCTCAGTATGAAGGTGAGAAGAGCAAACAGCAACTTTCTGAACTGTTTTCTGTGAAGTTTATCAGAAGTAGAACAGAGTAATTGAAATCTGACAGTGACCCAGGTTGGAAAATTGAGATCTTGATTGCTGCATTAGTGCTTAATTGATTTAAAATTGTGTGTGTGATTAATTGAATCTGATATTCCCTCAATACCAGAACAGGTAATTGTTTGAGCCAGTGAGTCATTATCAACTAAATTAGTAATTAAGCTGCTCTGAATTTCTCCTGAGATATTCAGAGAGTATGTACTGTTTTATTGTCCTGGGATCTTCTCTCAGGTTATCTCTTGAATTTTCAGCATGTAAAAGGTTTAAATTTTCCTTCTTTTCTCTGCCAGGATGTGGATCAGGAGACTGGAGAAGACTTGAACCCCAACAGGAGGAGAAACGTTGGCCCAGACGGAGGGGAGGAGATCTCCATGAGGAACCCCGACCGGCCGAGCAACCTGAACCTGGGCCACGCCCCCGAGCTGGAGCAGGACGACACGCTGGAGCGCAAGAGGCTCACCAAAATTTCCGACCCAGAGAAGTGGGAGATAAAACAGGTGAGTCTGCACAGTGTATTTCTGCACATTAAGGCCACATAAATCTTTGAGGAAAAACTCTGAATTGTTTTGTGAGCTTCTCTTAATCACTTGTGATTTATTTTTTTATTTAAAAAGGAGACAGCTTATTAATGAACATCAGCGTAAAATACAAATGTAAATATGTGAGAGTCAGCAGGACTGTTAATTTACATCAGTAGTGTTTACAGGAGTTACTATTTATTTATTTACTTAATGTTTATTTTTTCCTAGTTTATCTTCCTCGTTTTTATGTAAATAATGTAAAAGCGGAGATGTTTGGTTTTTGGTATGTCGGTCACTGCAGATATGTTTAGTTAATTAGAGTAGATTTAAATAAATAAGGAAGCTGGTTAATTAAAATTCAAGAAGAAAAGGTTGAATTAAGTAAGTTTGCAACTCTCTTCACTCTGTCTGCTTGTTTGTATAATCATTTCTCTATTTTATTTTTTACATGTTCAAAATAAATCATATAAAAATCAAAATACTCTTTGTCTGCCCTCAGATGATTGCTGCCAACGTCCTTTCCAAAGAAGAGTTCCCTGATTTTGACGACGAGACAGGGATCCTTCCTAAAGTCGATGATGAAGAGGGTAAGAAATTCATTGCTTAAAGTATTAAAAATGTTTAAAAAATTAAGGCCAACCTTACTGCGAATTTATACAACTGGGTATAGCATGTTAGCATTGTCACTGCGAGTATTTTAATATGCTGGTGCTGCTGCTCATTGATCTTGTTCACTCGTTCATTCAGATGAAGATTTGGAAATTGAGCTGGTTGAAGAGGAGCCCCCATTCCTGAGGGGACACACCAAACAGAGCATGGACATGAGCCCCGTCAAGATTGTAAAGGTATGATACATATGCCTGAACATGTTATCACAAAGTTTGCTAAATACGCAGAGGAGTACTGTGTCTGACAAGGAAAAAACATTTCCAGTAGGAGAAACGTCGTGCAGCTTTCGTGTGTCGTGATGTCGTGTGTTGCCCTTTGAGGCTAGTTATTATTTGTGACGTCGGACTTAAAAGATCAAATTGAAATCGAATTGAATTTACTATTTGCACAGGCCTTTGGGGCATGCTTTGTGATTGGACAACAATAAACTTTGATTTGATTAATGTGTAAAGCACTTCGGGTTGCCTTTGGGTATGAAATGTGCTTTCTAAATACATTTGCGTGACCTCGCCTAAATAGCCTCAGAGATCTGTTGCTTTTTTATGATTGTAAAAGCCTAAATTCAAATGTAAAAAAAAGGATGCATAGCTTTTTATGTCTGCTCTTCATTCCACTTTTCTTCCCACTTAAAAAACAAATTCACTCATATGGTTATTCTTTTTCTTTTGTATTTGTTTTGGGGGTTTGTGTTTCTTTGTTTCTGTATTTTTATTTTTTATTTTTTGTCTGATATCTGTATTGAATTTTCAACGATAAGAGCAAAATACAATGAATGTTACGGATGCCAAATAGAATTTACTCCTAGCTTCCCACCCACCCTCAACCTCTGGCACAAAAACTAAAACTGTTTTGGGCTCTTGCAGCACGTTTGACCTTGTCAGCCTCTGCAGAGGAGAGACTACAGTTTAGAATCGATTTTAATAGTCTGAAATGTCATCTGATCCGTTGGTGTCAACTGATGATTTAAGCGAGGATGCCGAAATATGTAGTAGAACAATTCTTGTCTGGAAAAATAATTTGTTTGTCTAACTGACTGAGGAGCCGTTCAGCATGTTTTTCGGTGGGTGTGCATATGTTCAGAGCATCTATAGTCTATAAAATATACAGTTAAGCAGCGTGGCCCTGTGTTTCCTCTGCCTGTAGAATCCAGATGGCTCTCTGTCTCAAGCAGCCATGATGCAAAGCGCTCTGGCGAAGGAGAGACGGGAGCTGAAGCAGGCTGCACGAGAGGCAGAGATGGACTCCATCCCCATGGGGCTGAATAAACACTGGGTCGACCCGCTGCCAGACGGTAAGAAATCCATTAGATGTGCTCATTAAGTAATTTCTAAGTCACAGATGTTGACGGTGAAGTACAATTTATCAAATCCCTGTGTATGCAATAAAAAACATCTGCCAGCTTGAAATTTGCATACTGATCATCTTATCCTCCATCTTCAGATTTGATTTGAATATATATTTGAGTTTTATCTGTTCTTTTGGCAGCAAAACTTTAAATATCTGAATCCATTTTGGAGCACAATCTGCGTGTTTGCTCGTCGTTATCAAAAATGCAGCCAAGTTTGAGTCAGACACGAAACTCGCTCCATGATGGCAGGCTGCCCCCTCAGGCTTGCCAGTGCTGGAGATGCTAATCTGGCTTCCTGCAGCCTCCGTATCTGTCCGGATGAAAAAATCTTACTGCGGTTCAGTGTTCTTGTATCCTCTCCATGGCCCCAGGTGGTCCAGGCAGTTTCCAAAAGTGGGCATTATCCTGCTAGAACCGTGCAGATCTGACAGTGATGTAGCTACTGATGTGATGAGATTTTGCAGAATTTCCAAAGCATGATGCAGCATGGCTCTTCTTAACTCAGCGGTGTCTTTTGGGGGGTTTTCTGTCATTAAAAGTTGTGTATAGTACCTGAGGACTCGGTACTTTTTTGGTATCACCTTAAGGTCAAGGTTCCAGGCGAATTAGCTTTAACATTGAGTTGAAACGCTGCAGAATTTCTTAAGATTTCACACAAACGTCCACTTGGACTCAACAATAAACTGATTGTATTGTAAAGGTCAAAGGTCAGAGGCACATGTTCCTCATGAACATTGAATATCTCAAGAAGGCTGTGAAGGAATTTCCTGAAATTTGGCACAAATGTCTTGGACTCGGGGATGAACTAATAGGAATTTGGGGGTCAAAGATCAAGGACACCATGATCTCAGAAAACATGTTTTTGGCTATTGCTCATGAATTCATGATAAGACTCTAGACTCAGCTTTGTGCAGCGTTGTTATGGCAATCAGTTTTAAATCCTGCCTACACTGAGGCTGCACTATCCACAGTGGAAAATGAGATGGAGAAAAGCAAAAAAAGAGAGTTGAGTCGTTGGAGCTGAACCGTGCAGTGGGAATGTGCCATTAATTGAAGTGTTGAACACAGTTTTTCTAAATTTTAAAGCACGCTTCTGCTTCTTCTTCTTCTCCTCTTTTACAGTTGATGGTAGGCAGATTGCCGCTAACATGAGAGGTATTGGCATGATGCCCAACGACATCCCAGAGTGGAAGAAGCACGCTTTTGGTGGCAACAAGGCCTCTTATGGAAAGAAGACGCAGCTCTCCATCCTGGAGCAGAGGGAGAGTCTGCCCATCTACAAGCTGAAGGAGCAGCTCATTCAGGTCCGTCACAGTTTGGAAACAAAAAATCCAAAGGGGGACCGTTCACAGATTTTGGTTTAATGCTTCACATGGGGGTTTATAATTAATTCTGATTGGGTTCTGTTGGAAATGTAATTATCCTTTTAACAAGCAGATGTTGATGCTTAAAGCACATTTATGCTTTGAGACGTGCTGAATGGAAACATCTGCGAAATGCAAATCACCAGATTTCTTCAATTTTGTTTAATTTTCTCTGGTGCTGTAAGTATGATTTCAGATGTCCCCTGCAGAAATGTGGCTAAAGAAATAATACAGTACCAATGCTGCAGCGCAGGGAGATGCATCATCTCTAATTTCATTACTTTTTAACGGATGTTAGCTTTGTTCTGTTGCTCATAAAGATAAAATGCAAAAGAGGGAATGGCTGCAAGTTAAGTGCCAGTTAATAACATTTGCTCTCCGTTAATCCCTCACAGGCTGTTCATGACAACCAGATCCTGATTGTGATTGGAGAGACGGGCTCCGGTAAGACCACACAGATCACTCAGTATTTGGCGGAGGCAGGTTACACCACCAGGGGGAAGATCGGCTGTACGCAGCCCCGTCGTGTGGCCGCCATGTCAGTGGCCAAGAGAGTCTCTGAGGAGTACGGTTGCTGTCTCGGGCAAGAGGTGAGTTCTTCATCATGTATTGATTTCCTATTGGATGATGATTATAGCGCTGAAGGCAATTGAAGAAAATTGCTTAACGGAAATTCTGTGTACTGCTCAATCAATGTGTCGTGTAAACTGGCATTGTGCGGATCCTATGAGAACGGTGAACATTACGACGAGTAGGAGGACAACAATAACAACAATGGCGAGCAGCGTCACTCAAAGTAACAGTCCCACTTCATCATCTGTGCAGACAAAGCTGTCGGTTCTCACGCATGTGTTTACCATCGTCCTCTTGTTTGTTTGCTCTGTAGACGAACGCCTTAATGCTCCTGCAGTCATATTTGGACACAGTATGAATCAATCTTACCTAATATGAAAATGACTGACTTCTTTGCCCAGAGGCGAACCATTGAGCTGCTCCAACGCGTCTTTTTGGAAACTTAATAACATTGATCAATACAGACAGATCAGAAACTAATTGTCTTCTGTGATAATTTATCTTTTTTTCTAATTAAAAGTTTAATTAAAAGTTGAAAAGTGTTCAACTTTTTGGTAAAATATTGCCAAACTGTAGGGAGGGGAGGAACACCACAAAGACAGACTGTCTTCAGATGGGAAAAAAATGATTTTTGGGGGACGTGGCCTCATGAGAGTAACACCAGTGATTGTCCAGTCAGTAACAATTTGTTTGGACGAGAGCATGTCGACCAGCTTACTTTATGTTTTGGAAAATACTTGGTTTTATCACTAGAGGGCTTATATGAATATCGTTTTGCTCCAGGTGGGTTACACCATCCGTTTCGAGGACTGCACCAGCCCTGAGACGGTGATCAAGTACATGACAGACGGTATGCTGCTGAGAGAGTGTCTGATCGACTCTGAACTGGGACAGTACGCCATCATCATGTTGGATGAAGCTCACGAGAGGACGATCCACACTGATGTCCTCTTTGGTCTACTCAAGAAGGTGAGCAACATGAGTAGAGGTTTTTCATACTTTCAGTTGAACTAAGTTGGTTTTTCAGGAAAGTAAAATTATTTTCGTTTCTCTCAGACTGTACAGAAACGCACAGACATGAAGCTGATTGTGACATCAGCCACACTCGATGCCGTGAAGTTCTCCCAGTATTTCTACGAAGCGCCCATCTTCACCATCCCGGGAAGGACGTATCCGGTGGAGGTTCTCTACACCAAAGAGCCGGAGACGGACTACCTGGACGCCAGCCTCATCACAGTCATGCAGATCCATCTGACTGAACCTCCTGGTACGATTTTACCGTCTTTAAAACACACAGATGTTCCTTTCACCCGTAGATTTAAACATAAGTCCACCTTAAAATCTGTTTCTCTCTTCTTCTCTGTCCAGGTGACATCCTGGTGTTTCTGACTGGACAGGAAGAGATCGACACGGCCTGTGAGATCCTGTACGAGAGGATGAAGTCTCTCGGGCCTGATGTTCCCGAACTGATTATTCTGCCAGTTTACTCGGCTCTGCCCAGTGAGATGCAGACCAGGATCTTTGACCCTGCACCCCCAGGCAGCAGAAAGGTGCCTACATTTAACTGAAGTCCTGGAAATATACATATGTAATAAGTTTCTATGGCAATGCTGCACTGTACCAGAATTCATCTTCATTGGTCTCCAGTGGGAATTGTGTCATTTTACAATTGATTTTTTATACACAGAAAGACAAATTGTTATAATAATAGATAAATAATAAGCCTTAAAAATATTCTGCAATATTTAAAGTTGGAGAAAAACAATCCCCCGCCTGAGGAGCAAAGTAATGATAAATAAATAAATTAAATAAAAACTACCGAATAAGATTCATAAATATACAGTAATTGTGCAACTCATTTAAAAAAAGAGAGAAAGAAAAAAGGTCAACTGGTAATACACAAGATCAACATACGAACCTACCCATGCTTACAATTGTTTTTTTGTTTGTTTTCATTTTACAGTCTCATGAAAGCCACTTAAAACACCTACAGGCTATTCTTAAAATATGTGGTTAAGTGTAAAAAGAGGAGACTTAGGTTGAGTTTAATAGGCTCTTGTATTTATTTATTTATTTGGTAAAATGTTGAATCATTTTTAATGTTTTTTTTTCTTTAGGTTGTCATTGCCACAAACATCGCAGAGACGTCTCTGACCATCGATGGAATCTATTACGTCGTGGATCCTGGTTTTGTCAAGCAGAAAGTTTACAACTCTAAAACCGGCATCGACCAGCTGGTGGTGACTCCCATCTCACAGGTACAACATTTTTATGATGTACTCGATATTGCGAGAGAACAGCACCAAATGTTTCCTGAACTTTTTGTGATATATATGGAAGCAGTTGGCTACCGTACTGAATTGTTTTAAAATGTCTCTTTCAGGCTCAGGCGAAGCAGAGGGCAGGTCGAGCCGGCAGAACAGGCCCGGGGAAATGTTACCGACTCTACACAGAAAGAGCCTACAGAGACGAGATGCTGACCACCAACGTGCCCGAAATCCAGAGGACCAACTTAGCCAGCACTGTGCTCTCTCTGAAGGTAAACAGTCAGTCAGCATTTTCGGATTATGTCATTCCCATTTTCACTGTGACAGCAGTCAAAATGTGTGCATGTTTCCAGTATTGTGCCACTGAATCAGCTAAATAAAGTAACTGGTTCATTTCGGAGAATTTCCCTCTCTTGTGTTTGCAGTGCAGTATCATTTTATTATTAAAAAATAAAGACCAAAACTTGTTAGCCTTCACGTTAACGTTGTGATACATTTGTATCTTCCTAAATTCCTCCACCAGGCCATGGGCATCAATGACCTCCTGTCCTTTGACTTCATGGACGCTCCTCCCATGGAGACACTGATCACAGCCATGGAGCAGCTCTACACGCTGGGCGCTCTGGATGATGAAGGCTTACTCACACGGCTCGGCAGGAGGGTGAGGAATACTTTCACTCAGTAGTTTTCCCTCCTCTAAGAAGATGAAGAGAATAAATCTATATTAAATCACATTTATGCACTTTGAAGTTTGATTAATCTAATTATGTACCAGTATTTGGTTGCTTAGTTTTTGTGTTATCCCCACCACTTCCTTCTTATCGTCATTTTTCAGAATTGCCCCGCTTATAATCTTTTCCTCTCCTCGTTTCTGTCCTGTAGATGGCCGAGTTTCCTCTGGAGCCCATGCTGTGTAAGATGTTGATCATGTCCGTCCATCTGGGCTGCAGTGAGGAGATGCTCACCATCGTGTCAATGCTGTCTGTGCAGAACGTCTTCTACAGACCAAAGGTACGTCCACCACTAAACGTTAATATGACTAAATAACAACACTTTCTGTGCTGTGTTTTTTTTTATTGCTGGTCATTGTCAAAAAAGTTTTCATTTGCTTTGTGTCTGTGCATAGAGTAATAGACAGTTTTGCCTGTGTGAACACAACTCTCGTGGTTGCAGTAATTTATTTTTGTCTGTTTATGAGACTTTGAGAGGACCCACTCGCCGCGTCGATATAAAGATTCTTATTTTCATATGATTTCTGACATAGTTGCCCCTAAATCCTACACACTGGACCTTCAACGTGTCCTCTGCCTCTTTATTGACTATTTAAGTTGACAGAACTCCGCAGTGTCTCCATTAGGACCAACAAGAAAAATAGTTTTAGCGACAGCATGCCAGTCACATCCAGTTTTATTTTGGCAAATGGAGCAAAAGAGGCAGTAGATATGCAGCCAGAGTTTGAGTCTGTGTTTGTGAAAAGCAGGGAGCCGTGGCTGCAGTTACAGCCTTTATTTAGCATGTTCAGCTGACTTTTACAGGTTTACAGCGGTGGTTTTCTGTTGACATGTTGACCGGAGATGTGAATGAGACGGAGTATGTGAATTTGTCTCATCTTATGCGTCATCAGCGGAGAATGTTCTTTATTTTTTGATAGTTTTTGTTAAAAATATATGAATATATAAAAAGATAAAAAATAATAATAACTTTGTGTTGTTATTTCTCCGTACCGGTGATATCTATGCCTGAATTATGTTTTCAGGTTGTCCATCTGTACGTCCCATTCTCAATGTGATATCTCAAAAACACCTTGAGGGATTTTTTTTTGATTTGTCACAAACATCCACTTGGACTCAACAGTGATCTGATTAGATTTTGGTGGTTGAAGGTCACTTCAACCCAAAAAAACAACTTGTTTTTGGCCATAACGCAAGAATCAATATGCTAGTTATGACATAATTTCACACAAATGTTTAATAGGATAAAACAATGACAGTTTGTGTTTCAAAGGTCAACTGTGTGTGTAATTTCACTGGTTTACGGAGGCATACAACTTTGACAGATCAAGTTTTTCTGAATTGTTTTTCTCTCTTCTGTCTGTGTTAAAGGACAAGCAGGCCTTGGCGGACCAGAAGAAGGCAAAGTTTCACCAGCCTGAGGGAGATCACCTGACGCTGCTGGCGGTCTATAACTCCTGGAAGAACAACAAGTTCTCAAACCCCTGGTGTTACGAGAACTTCATCCAGGCTCGCTCTCTGCGCCGAGCACAGGATATCCGCAAACAGATGCTGGGGATCATGGACAGGTAAGATGTTGCTGAGGTTAAAAGTTTCTGAACACAGGCCAAAAAAATTGAGTATTGAGTCAGGCTGTTGTAGTTTGAAACTATTCAGATTCTGTGTTGGTGGAGTTATAAAGTCATTTTCTTTGACCTTTGAAATGAATATACTCCTGTTAAATTTAGACATTATTTAAAATATCTTTTTTTTTATTGTTTATGTGCACAGAATGCCGAGAGAATGAGTTTATCAACATTTTAACTGTCTTGTTCAATTTCATTTATTGTATGGGTTCATTTTTTAACAACTGAGTGTGTAACTATTTTATTATCCTTAATGTTTCTCATGAACCTCCAACATGCTCTCTTCTCCTCAGACATAAACTGGACGTGGTTTCTTGTGGCAAAGCAACCGTCCGGGTCCAGAAAGCCATCTGCAGCGGTTTCTTCAGGAACGCAGCCAAAAAGGATCCTCAGGAGGGCTACCGCACCCTGATAGACCAGCAAGTTGTTTACATCCACCCCTCCAGTGCTCTGTTCAACCGCCAGCCTGAGTGGTACGACAGCATCTCTGTCCAACCTTTCAGCACAAAAACAAGGAATTAATGTCCTTTTTACGATGGTTAAGAGGACAGTTTTTAAGTGGGGTTGTCTGAGGTACTTAACCGCAGTCAGTGTGTTACACACATAGACGTGAGAGGGCAGACCTTCAGTTTGGAGCAGCAGACAAAACAATATCACTTTAATTATACGCTACATTAAGAATATTTTCAACACTTTACTTTGCTGTCAGAAGGCGATTTCCAACTGAGAAGCTGTTTCCAGCGCTCTCTTTAAAGCCGCAAGACCCCACTGACAAAAACAATGACACACTGATCAAAGCAGCGGTAGACAAGGACGCCGCGGAAAAGGGCGGTGTAACGGCAACGTAAAACAGGGACAATATTTCTAATACGTGCACACTTAAACTGATTATATAAAAACATTTTAGCTAGTTTATTTCATATAAAAAGTCAATAAATGAGGGGATTGTGTCTGCAGAAACTCTAGAGGGCTTTTAATTTGAAATGCATACAGGAAGTGTTGAGTTCAAATTTAATAATTAAAAGTTAGTTCTAAATAATGAAAAAAAACACCTTTTTTATGAGTTAAAACTTAAATCATCTGTTCATAAATATGATAATTAACTATGTAACAATTTAGAATTTCTTTGAGATAATGTGGAAACCTTGTTTGGTTTATCGACCTAAAAAAAGTTTATAATTATGGTAATTAAGTATTTGATTACCATATTTATGAACACACAGTTTTTTGTTGATTTCTCATTTTAAAAAATAAGTTTTTCACATTATTTAAAAGTATTAAATACTGCTAACATCATAATAAACATGTTTAAGTTGATTACTACTTAAAATTAAATTGTTCCAACACATTTTTCCACAGTGTTAAAAAATAATTAATATCTGTCTTTATTTTCTTGTCCATGAGATAATTCACAGGTAAAGACACTAAAGTGAACGGTTTAATGTTGCTGGTATAATGTCAATATGTTCAGAAAAATACCAATTTTCTGCTGAAAACTGCATCTGTCTGAAAAAACCTGCTCAAACCTGTGAACGCCGGCACTAGAGAGACAAAACAAACGAAAAACGCCGCTCACGTGGTCCAGGCCGTAGCTTCTGTGCCTGTGCTGCTTCCTGCTTCTCCAAAATAGGAGCCCCCGTCTGCTTTCTACTAACACACCGACTGTAGATGAGTCCTCATCCAACCCGCTTTAAAACCCAAACTCCCTCTTTAATTTCCAAATGTAAAACCAGCCTCGTGACGTCCCTCCTCTCTCATTTTCAGGGTTGTGTACCACGAGTTGGTCCTGACCACTAAGGAGTACATGCGGGAGGTGACCACCATCGACCCTCGCTGGCTGGTGGAGTTTTCTCCCGCCTTCTTCAAAGTGTCCGACCCGACGCGCCTCAGCAAGCAGAAGAAACAACAGCGGCTCGAGCCTCTCTACAACCGCTACGAGGAGCCGAACGCCTGGAGAATCTCCCGCGCCTTCAGACGCCGCTGAGTCACGTGACGTCACAGAAAGGGAACAAAAATGTTTCGACGGCGGTGATGAAGTCGCTGCGTTCGCTCCAAATTTTAAATTTGTACACATTGTAAATTTTTCCCTGCAGTTTCCGCACAAACTTGTTTGGTGGGAATTTTAGTGTCATTATTTTTAGGAAACCCCGAGATATTTGCTTTCCACCGCACTAAAACAGTAACAAAAAGAAAACTTTGTTTTTTGCTCTTTAAGACAGAAGTTTTAAAAACTATCTTCTGTGAGTAGATTCAAAACTGCGGACTATTTATTTTGATTCTGTAAATTTTAACAGAATAATGTTAAAGGTTAATGCCTGAACAGGGACCTGATGGGATCATAAGAGTCTTATTAGTCGATACTCGTCAGATTACACAGATTGAACAGAGTATGTTTGATAGATTTTGTACTATAACTTTGGACAACTTTCACTTGTCTGTGTATCTGTTGCTCTGCGATTCACACTAGTGGAACCATGAAAATGTGTCCTCATTAAAAGCAACGTTTTCTTAATGCTGTTTGGTTTTGTTTTAAACTTTAAGTAGAAAGAAAGGTATAACAGGTGCAGAAAAATATTAATATTCGGAGAGGGGGATTTTGGTGCTGTGACCGTCCGTTACCCAAAACACACAAAAAGTTAAAAACAAAAAACAAACATTGAACTGGGAACATAAAACTTAAAATAAGATGCAGTGTGTTTAAATATTTCTGTGTTATATTTTGGTATTCTCTAGCCAACATGAAATATTTACATAAAAACAACACTCGTTACACGTGTCTGATCACCTGCTCAAAAAATGGAGGAAAATGAGCATTTGATTGTCATTCAAGTGCCCAAATCCAAAATTGAGCAACATTATGCCATTTATTTCCACTTAAACTGTGTTTAGACGTAGCCATGCTGCATACAGCACATCCACTGTTACTTAAATAAAAGAAGCAAAATATATCAATGTCAAAATACTGTTAGAAGAAAAAAAGTACACCTTTGGGCTGTATAATTTCAACAATGCATTTTATTTGTGTTTTATATATATATATATATATATATATATATATATATATATATATATATATATATATATATATATAAAATGCATAATTTGCTTTTTAACTACTTACTGTAGCTGCCAAATTATTAGTCGTAGAATAAAAAGTAAAATGTAAGCCTCTAAAATATTGTGGAGTGTAAGTCTTGATTAAAATGTAATTGAAATACTTGAGTACACAGTACTTATGTATTGTACTTCAGTTCAGTACTTAAGTGCAGTGGTGGAAGAAGTACTCAGATTTTGTACTTTAGTAAAAATAGCAGTAATACAGTATAAAAATACTTCATTACAAGTAAGAGTCATGCATTTACAATCTTACTGAAGTAAAAGTATAAAAGTATTAGTATCAAAATATACTTAAAGTACCAAAAATAAAAGCTAATTTTAAATCAGATGTAGAATAAAGTGATTTTGATGAAATATCATCATTTTCAGCTCAGATTTGTTTTTTCTCTCACAGAAGCTTTTATCGATTATAATGTGCTCCAAGAGTGTCGGAAAGATGAAAATCCAACAATAATTTCAGTTTCCACACTTCCTGGCTACCATAACTAGTAATTTAAGTGATTTTAAAGAACATGTCAGGTTTGGGAGGCATGCTTTCTTTAAATATAAATAATAAACATTAGCCAAATACATTTAAATTAATAATAAAAACATAAAATTAATAAGAAAAATGAAACAAAAACCAAAAATGGGGGGGGAAGTGCTCAAAAACTGTCGAACGTGAAAATCCATCGATAATTTCAGTTTTTACAGTTTCTGGATATGATAAATGGGTGATTTTGAAAATCTAGGTTTGGAAGGATATTTTTTGTCTTTCAAAGTAAATTAAATTAATAAGTAGCTAATAAATAAATAATAAAAAATATATTAAATTAATAAAAAAAATAAATACAATACACAGTCATATAAAGTTGTATCCCCCCTAAGACAAAATAAAAATGTAAGTCCCTCCCCAGTACTTAAAAATTTGACATGTGTCCCCCTCTTTGCATCATCACCTTCCCTCTCAAAGTTTGGAGGGATTAGTTTTTAATAAATAAATACAATAATAAATTAAGAAATAATAAAATAATACATAATTGATACATAAAATAAACAAATAGGCAAACTAATGCAAATTACAGCCATTTATAGTTGGCCATGCGACTATAAATGGCTGTTTTTTGTATTTAGTTTGTATTTAAACGCCTTTATTCACCGACCCCTCCCTTCACATAAATAACAAACGTTCCTTAACTTAAGTACAGTCAGAGTAACAAGTACAATATTGCCCTGCAAAATATGGTGGAGTGGAAGTATAAAGTAGCGTGAATGTACTCAACTTAACTCAAATTAATTAAAAGTACCTAAAAAGTGGATTTAAGTGTAATACTGTAGTCTGCCTGTTGGCCGCTGGGGGGCAGCAGCACTGAAACATTTTGGCTCAACCTAAAGAAGAAGAATCACTTCCCGTTGAGGTCAACGTAAACAATAAACATGGCTGCTGCTTTGGACGAAATAAAACGTCTTGAATATTTATCTTTGGTTTCTAAAGTTTGCACGGAGCTGGAGAATCATCTGGGAATAAGCGAGAAAGATTTAGGTAACGTTAATTTAATGTCTAACTTAAAGATTTATTTTTTTCATTAACGTGATAAACAGGTGTGTTTGTTTCTCGGTTAGCATGAGGAGCTAAACTGCATTTTCTGGTGTTTTTCAGCTGAATTTATCATCAATTTGGCCGAAAAACACCCGACTTTTGAGACGTTTAAAGCAGCTCTCGGTGAAAATGGAGCAGAATTTACAGTAAGTGTGCAATAAAATCAAATACTTTAATTTTTTTAATGTTTGTAGGTTGTTTTTGTCTCGCTAAAACGATATATTTCTCTTTTCAGGACACCCTCATTGGTAATTTACTCAGACTTATTCAGACCATGCGACCCCGACCATCTACCAGTAAAGGTACAGACACATTTTCATATGTTTTATGTCATAATAATATTTTTGTCAGTCTTGTGCAGCAACATTTCTGTCACCACGATTCACTTTATCATATTTTCCTTAAAATGTGTCAAACATCGAAAAAAAACCTTTAAATGTAGAATAAAGTCTACTTTACAACTTAAACATAGAATAAAGCACATAAAAATATTTTTTTAATTTATATTTTATGTAATAATATGTGTGTCAGTCCTGTTGTGCTGCAACATCTCTGTCCCTATTATTCACTTTTTCATATTTTCCTTAAATTGTGTCATATATTGATTGATTATTAACAGTTGGTTTAAAATAAAGAATTAAGTCTTCTTTACCACACGAACACAGAATAATGTGCTCTGGTTTAACATGTCTCCAGTGCAGTTTATTTATTTCATGCTAAACTGGCCCTGTTAAATTCTCTCTCTCAGATTATGAATGTTCATATTATTATTTATATTAATCGGTTTAAGTTTAGATTTAATTAACTGTGCCCCTGAGAAGACGTTAATCGTGGTACGTTACAGTTGCTGGAGAATAGTATGTAATATTTAAAAAAGAAAGTTATTTATATACATGTAATTATAAATATTTTTTTAATAAATATAATATATATTACTAAATATAATAATATATTAAGTACCTTTTTTTAAAAAAAAGACAAATAAATGCTGAGTATGTAAAAGTTGTAAAAACAAACAAAAAAAATAAAGAAAGAAGTACAGTAATAGACTATTAGCACAAGTATGTGAATATTTAAATTAGAAATGTGCAAAATGTGTTTAGTGTGTAAAGTGTGTAAAATATAGTTATAAATATTTATAATATAGTTATAAAAGATCTGAAAAAAAATCATCCAGAAGTAATATTTAAGTGCATAAGAATGGCCAAAATATTTTCATGAGTTACACACGTCACTTCCTTTTTAAATAATGCAACAAAACATACACAGATATACAACAAAAATCCATCTGTTTTTTTTCTTTCTCAAAAATCACAAAGCTGAAATGTTGCTGATAACAGGAACGATTCATCTCATGTTTCACAGTTATGAATCGGCTGTTAAATGATCTCTTCTGTGTCTGACAGCTCATCAGCAGGAGGTGAAGCCGAAGACTGAGAAGGACAAACTGAAAGAGAAATATCCGGCGTTATGTAAACCAGACGATCCTGTGTGGACGGTAAGGCTCCAAACTAGGCTGGCAAACTGTCCGCAATTTCCTTCATCGATTAATTGATGAAATTAACAGTCGACTAATTGATTAATCTTTTTTTTTAAAGCTAAAAGCAACATATTATATATACCTTGATAGTGTTTCATAGCCTATCGATTGATCACTTAAATTTCATATATTTGATTAAATTCTCAATGACTGATTAAATGATTTTTTTGTTAGTGAATTTCAGGCACGGAGCTTTTACTTTGAAGTGTTTTTTCTGTTTGTTTTTTCTTTGTGTTTAAAGTTTATATTTTGTGAAATAACATTGAATATTTGGAAGTTTATAATGTAGTCAAAATGTGGACCTGTGAGTGGAGCAGTTGGGAATCACTGTTATATTAAACCTCTAAAGTTAAAAACAACTCTTTTTTGGGGGGCAAAAGTTTGTAGTTTGCGGTGTTTATGGAGTATTTATAGAGCTGTTTATGATTTCGTCTTCAGATTCCACCTCGACACACAGATGAAGATGACGCGCAGGTTGCAGCAGCAGCCATGAAGGAGCTGGAGATGCTCATGCCGAACTTCAGTGGAACCAGCTCAGATAACAGGTAATTTTTAAGAGTTTTGCACTAAAGGTAGAAAATAAGCTGATAAAACAAGAGAGCAACGCGCAATTTCTAATGCTTTTTAAAACTTTATAACCGCTACACAATAGTAACATTTGGAGTGAAAAAAATCTTCTCTTTTTCTCATTTGCTCCTCAGGTCAGACGGGAACGTGCACGGTGACAGAAGTCGAGACACAGACAGACAAACTGGACTTCAGCAGAATCGTCCTCGCTCCAGATCACGAGATCGAGACGAAGAAACAAACCCAAAGCCCAAAAGGAAACGAGTGTCTCGCTGGAGTGACCGTCCACCGAGTCCTCGCAGAGACGCCGAGAACAACGAGAACAACAAGAAAGACGACAGAGACTCTGACCGCCGTCGAGACAGATTTGTGGATCGGCCCCCGACGGAGGAGCCCGTCGTGGGCGACATTTACATCGGCAAAATCAGCAGCATCATGCAGTTTGGCTGTTTTGTGCAGCTCGAGGGCCTCAGGTGAGTCTTCATTTGTTTACAGCCAAGAAAACTGAAACAGTGAGAGATCATTTTTAAAACATATTTTTGTAACCCTCAGGGACTGTTTGGCACATTTAACACACTTTTCATTCTTCGTTTTGGGATAATTTTGGTTGTGTTCATGCATATGGGATACATTTTGGCATTGTTGTGTATTTTTGTTTAATCTTGGAATTTCGAGTTCAGCTCCTAAAATAAGTCTAAAATACAGTGAAAATTGTTACATTCAGACTGTTAAGGTAAAAAAATGCTCCACTGAAACCCATTCAAACTGACATTTTTGATCCCACAGCCACCAAAGCATAAAAACATGACTTGTATTATTTCTCGGTGTCATTCTGGACTTTTGCCTTGGATTTTGTCATTGTTAGTATTTTCTACCTTGTGTCATATTTGACCATATTTGGCATTTCAAGAAAACCCCATGCTATTTCCACTGGGTGCACTGTCGAAATCAATATTTCTGCTAATCATTGACATAACCCAGGCTGTGATAATCCAAAAACAAAAATCTACTTTGCATTTAGTATATTGAAAATAATATTTTTTTTCCATTTAAAAAGATTGTGGCATCATGACAAAAACCTGGCATTTAAAGGTTTAAAACTATGAAAATTAATGAATATTTGATATGATGAGGACTGATGTGGGTAAGAATTAAGCTCAGTGACAGTAGAAAATAATATTAATTTCTAATATTTTTTATAGCCTGATTTTGAGAGGTTCATTGTCTGTGCTGAACGATACGAGTGTGTGTAATAATAAAGTGGACCCTAAGGGTTAATATTTTGTTTTTCAGGATTTTAAAACGTCTTTGTCTTTGTGTTCGTCTTGTAACCTACTTCAAGTTTTTAATAATTCCAAATATCAAAGTATCAGATACTTGTGTGTATTTTGGTGTGTATTTGTAATTGTGCAGTGTTGGTGTTTGCACTCTGATCTCAGCTAAGAAAAAGCTCGAAACCTGAAAGCTGACCTGATCTGTTCTCGTCTGCAGGAAGCGTTGGGAGGGTCTGGTGCACATCTCAGAGTTGCGTAAAGAAGGACGAATAGCCAACATAGCCGACGTGGTCTCCAGAGGTCAAAAGGTGAAGGTCAAAGTGCTGTCGTTCACCGGAACCAAAGCCAGCCTGAGCATGAAGGTGAGTCGTGTTAAAAGATCAGAGGAAAAGTGGGTTTGTAAAGTTTACCGTAGGAATTGGGAGAAATCCGTGACGACGATGGAAACAGTCTGACAGTAAAATGTGTGCAGATGACGTGTGAAGACATTCGGTCCTCTCACATTATCCTCATCCTCATCGTCTTTTGTTCCCAGCAGCTGTAAAAGGTAATAAATTAATTTAAGAATATTCAGAGTTATTATATACCCACAATGTAAAATGTTCTACTCAAAGAAACAATAATAATAATTTGTACAATGTTTGGGTTGTTAAAAAAAAGTGATGTATTACAGTTTACTCCTTACTTTAAAAAAAGGCATAATTTTCTTAAGTACTCCCGATAGAAAGTCATTATTTTTGCTGCTGGTTACGTTAGATGTATTGTCACGTAAGTTAATTTAATGTTAAACCTTACAAATATAACTGCCTCAAAATGAAACTAAAAGAGGTCTTAACACTGCACAGAACAAATATTACCTCAAAATAATAAATCAAAAGTCCTGAGTAAAATAATGTAAGAAAACAGCCTTTTTAAAACCAACAGACTTAAAGGAAAAAATGTGTTAAAATTGCATAAAAACTGAATTTAACAGGCAGATCAAACTGAACCAAACTCTCGAGATACTCGCTCAATAAATCATGGCTTTATTTTTGACCTCTTCTGAAAAAAACTGCAAATAATACATGTGTCCAGGATGTGGACCAGGAGACCGGAGAGGACCTGAACCCGAACCGGAGAAGAAACGTGGACGTTGGAGTCGGAGACGAAGCCATGAGGAACCCTGACCGCCCGATTGAAGCCTGCATGCTGGAATTAGACGAAGACCCATCAGAGCGCAAACGACTCGCCAAAATCACCGACCTGGAAAAATGGGAAATTAAACAGGTATTCAACAAACCAGTTATTTTTGTGCTAAATATTTCCTCAGGGGAGATACTTCTTTTTTTTTTTGTTTGTATATTATGAGAGAAGAATAATTTATAATTTGGACCCTAAAGATCTCACTAACAGACTTTTTATTCCATCAGGATTATTAAAACTTAATAACTTTTCTTTGAGTTACAGACATTATTATTTATGTCTAAGGAAAAAAGCAGAGTACAACCTGAAATCTCACAAAAGTTGTTTGTTTTTGTGTCACAGAATGAGGAACACAGACGCAAATTCTTAACCGAATGATTTAAAGTGTTTAAGAAGATGTTTAAAGACAAAATAATTAGACTATTTGAAGCTTTCGAGTAAAATCTGTCCACTTGTTAAAGGTGACTTATGGCTCCTGATTTTTCTTTTTTCTCTCTCTGAATTTACTGTAAATGTTTTTTCAAGTAAATGACCATCCATTTCTTTTGTTTATATTTATTTCGAGAAAGGGGAAGGTAAAATGATATTTTTTTCTTTTCTTTGCTCCTTTTTCGATCGTAGAATGTGTATTAAGGTTAGAATCTAAATCTGATTGTTTTGCATTTACGAAATGTTATAATATAAAATTTCTCCCGTTCAGATGATTGCAGCCAACGTTCTTCCGAAAGAAGAGTTCCCTGAGTTTGACGAGGAGACGGGAATCCTTCCCAAAATAGATGAAGACGAAGGTAAAACTCCAAAATTCATTTTCTTACGTTTTTTGCTAAATGAAAGTTTTCCTGCGTTATAATCTGTAACGACCCCCCCACAGACGAAGACATAGAGATCGATCTGGTGGAAGACGAGCCGCCGTTCCTGAGGGGACAGACCAAATGGAGCACCACCATGAGCCCAGTGAAAATAGTAAAGGTAAATACATTTATCTTAACCCTTTAAAACCTGAGCGATTTCTCTTAATTTCTTTGAAAAACACGGGAAGAATGTGATAAGCAATAAAAGAAGAAATGACCTGAAAACTAGCAAAAAAAAGTACAAGAGCTGAAAATCATTTTAAAAAAGAAAAAAAAGAAAAAACAAATAAGACTTGGAGAAAAAAGTGCTAAAAAAATCACAATAATTCTGTGACACAATTTTAAATATGTAATTATGATAATTATACTTGTAGTTTTTTCCCCAGCTTTTTCCTAAATCTACTTGTTTCATGCAGTTTGAAGCTGCATTTTTCATGTTTTTAAATGAAATAACACCAATTTAAGACTGAAAATGGTTTTGTTTTGAAGGGTTATTTTATGTTTATTTATTAAAGGGTTAAAATTATAAATCTCCCAGACACTCAAACTCATCGTGTGTGTGTGTATTTTACATTTAACACCACCTCATGCTATGTGTAAACCAAAATAAAACATTGAATCCAGTCACAGCACCCTCCAGTGGATATTAAATGTTCCAAATAGTCCCTAAATTATCTTTAAATATTCAGTTCTAATCCTGTTCTGAATTCGTTATTTTTTTAAAACAATGTATATTTTTAAAAAAGCTATTATTTAGTCATGAAAAAAAGTTGATAAGGAGTATCGGTGGTCGTTTCAGAGGATGTATATTCTTTAAAATTAGCCTTAAAGTCTTGAAAAAGTCATTGAAAAGTCCTGGACATTTATTGGTAAAAATGAATATATTTGGGATTTTTGTGTTTGTGCTGTAAACACATAAATGCAGTTTCAACCAAAAATTGTTTCAAATTTTTCCATCAGAATCCAGACGGCTCTTTGTCCCAAGCGGCCATGATGCAGAGCGCTCTGTCTAAAGAGAGGAGAGAGCTGAAGCAGGCGGCCCGCGCAGCAGAGATGGACTCCATCCCGACCGGCCTCCACAAGAACTGGATCGACCCGATGCCTGACTGTGAGAACCTGGACTTCACCTTTTTTAATTTAAAAATATTTCACTTTATAAACGAGGCTGTAGATGTAAGCTTGTGCAGCCCAGACTCATTCTCGAACATCAGCGGAACAAACATTTCAACCGGAAATTAATTAAAAGACAAAATCAATCCCTGTTGTGTCAGAGATTTTAAAATTTGGAGAATTAAATTTAACCATCTGTCGTGCGCCAGGCCTCTTACACTGTTACATTGTTAGCATGGCTCGGCTGGAGATGATTATCTGGCTTCCTCACGAGTTTACGCTGGCCCACAGAAGAGTCATAATGCACTGTGACGCTGTCTTCCGCAGCCCGAGGGGACGTCGCCGTTCCTTCCAGCCGCGGTCACTACCTCTGACTCATAGTCTAATGCAAAAAGAGCTCGTTAGGAAGTTCATTATCGTCGCAGTTGATCTTGATTAAACAGAATCGTAGGGTCTATCCGGAGCTTTACGTTCGTCCCTGTTCCTCTCCTGCACAGATGAAGGAAGGCAGATTGCTGCCAACATGAGAGGCATCGGCGCCATGCCCATCGATCTCCCAGAGTGGAAAAGATACGCGTTCGGAGGGAACCAGGTGTCGTATGGCAAGAAGACAGAGCTCTCCATCCTGCAGCAGAGAGAGAGCCTGCCGATTTTCAAGCTCAAAGAGCAGCTCGTTCAGGTAGGATCAGCGGTGAGACAGACACAGAGGACAAATGAACCCAAACTACAACCTGAGCCTGAACTCTACCCATGATTTTTTTATCGCACATGAAAGGGATAGTTATAGTTTTTATTATTATTGTATTATTTATTCTAATTAAAATTGGTGTACATTATACAGCACTGCACACTTTCTCGCTTTTCCATTTTTAACATTAAACTGGAAAATAGATCAAATAAAAAATAGAAGTATGAGTCGTAAATCGAAGCAGCTGTAGATGAACTACAGTATTCTGCGCTGTAAAATTACTATTTGAGTCAATGGAGTCTGGTGACTTTGAAGGGAGCAATAAAACAGCTGCAGTTCTCGGTCAGAAAGGGCAAAAAAAAGCCATAAAAACACTCTAAATATAGCGTGCAATTAAACAGGTGTTAAATTTTGCTACTGACATGTCAATACTCCGGTCTGCATCTCCAAATCTGCATCGGTAAAACACCAACTATGGATAAGCAAATCACGCAACCCCACTGTAACAAAAACTGTTTAATATCTGTTTTTTTTTTAATGAATTGATTTTTATTGATTTTTGAATGTAACAGCACATTGCTCTCCACATTCTCAAAGACATCTCAGATTGAAAACAGACAAACAAACAATAGATAATAATAAACAGATAACACTTGGCAAATAAAATAAAGAGAAAATAAACATTTAATATTTATTTATTGCCTTAACTTTAATTCTTTCTCTTGCAGGCTGTCCACGACAATCAGATCTTGATCGTAGTTGGAGAAACTGGCTCTGGTAAGACCACGCAGATCACTCAGTACCTGGCCGAGGCAGGTTACACCTCCCGGGGGAAGATCGGCTGTACGCAGCCCCGTCGTGTCGCCGCCATGTCGGTGGCCAAGAGAGTCTCTGAGGAGTACGGTTGTCGTCTGGGCCAAGAGGTGAGGGATTCGCCTTAATCTGCGCAAGACATTTTTCAGTGGAAAAATGTCTGCTCTCCTGTAGCAATTATGTTTTGTTTCTTCCTAATTTTAGGTGGGTTACACCATTCGGTTTGAAGACTGCACCAGCACGGAGACGGTGATCAAGTACATGACCCACGGGATGCTGCAGAGAGAGTGTCTGCTGGACCCAGACATGAGTCAGTACTCCCTCATCATGCTCGATGAGGCCCATGAGAGGACAATCCACACCGATGTGCTGTTTGGCCTCCTCAAGAAGGTATTTTACATCCTAAAAACCACAACATCTGTAAAGAATATTTACTTAGCAGTGCTCGTAGAGTTTCTTCCTTTGTCTCTTTTAGACGATACAGAAACGCAAAGACATGAAGCTGATCGTGTCCTCAGCCACTCTGGATTCTGTCAAGTTCTCCCAGTATTTCTTTGAAGCTCCGATCTTCACCATCCCAGGGAGAACTTTCCCAGTGGAGGTTCTCTACACCAAAGAGCCGGAGACGGACTACCTGGACGCCGGCCTCATCACAGTCATGCAGATCCATCTGACTGAGCCTCCAGGTACGCTCGTGTCACGCACAGGTTTCCTTAAACCATCTATAATTATTGATCATTTTAAATCTCATCCGTAACTGTTGTTTTTCTTAAGCATTGTAATAATACTGTTAATTTTTTTTTTCTAATTTTATTAATTTATGTATTTTTTATTCATCAAATCCAATCCAAATTTATTCATAAAGCACATTTAAAAACAACAGCTGACCAAAATACTGCACAGTAAAAAAAAAAGACATAATAACTATAAAAAACTATAAAAATATAAAGGAAAACTCAGATTACAAAAATAAAATATTTATTATAATAAAGATAATAAATGATACATATAAACAACACAGTAGAAACCCAAAGACTAGTTTAAAAGACAAAAGGACAATAAAATTCATTATGTATGCCCTTTTCAAATTTCAATAAACAAAACTGAACAAAAACAACAAAAATAATCATTAATCATTTTTTCACCTTTTTTTAATTGCAATTTTTTAAAATGTTTTAATTCATTATTTTTTTACTTAGATTTCCTGAAACACTACATCTATTTTGTGTATTTTTTGTTATTATTTATTATTATTTATTTATTTGTAAGTCTTAAAAGTCTTTTTTATTTTTTTTAATCAATATTACAATCGTTTTTTCTCCCTATGTGTAGAGGTTGTTGATAAAACCCATCTTCAACTGAAAGAAACAAGTCATGATTATTTTAAGTATTTCATACAGTCATGTCTCTAAAGGACAAAATACAATTTGATTTCGCTTTGATGAAACAAACATGTTTCCTTGTCCTTTGTCCAGGCGACATCCTGGTGTTTCTGACTGGACAGGAAGAGATCGACACGGCCTGTGAGATCCTGTACGAGAGGATGAAGTCTCTCGGGCCTGATGTTCCTGAACTGATTATTCTGCCAGTTTACTCGGCTCTGCCCAGTGAGATGCAGACCAGGATCTTTGACCCTGCACCCCCAGGCAGCAGAAAGGTAATAAATACATGAAGCTGTGAGCTGTGAGTGAGTTGTTTTAGAGAGTAAAACTGTATTTTTGTGCTTATTCTAGTTAAAAAATAATTGATTAATTAAAGTACTTTTTTATGATAAAAATCTCAATTTTCATCACATTTTTTATAGAGTGTGAATATGTTTGCATTTTGTATTTAAAGTTCAGCAGAGAAATAATAAAACACATTTAAAGAGTAATTCATTTCTGATGCTCTCAATTCTGCTCACCATCAGGTCATCATTGCCACAAACATCGCCGAGACGTCTCTCACTATCGATGGGATCTACTACGTGGTGGACCCCGGCTTTGTTAAACAGATCGTGTATAATTCCAAGACGGGCATCGACCAGCTGGTGGTGACCCCCATTTCACAGGTTATTCATTTTTAACACAATCCTTTAACCTTTTGAAATGTGGGCAAATTGGTTTGATGGGGAAAAATGCAATAACCAACATGCCAAGAAATGTCATTAGAGACATTAGTCAAAGGTGAGAAGAAGAAAATGACCTGAAAATTAGTTTTTAAAAAATGGGTATAAATTATTACAGAATAATGAAATTAAAGGAAAAAGTCTAGAAAACTACATTTATAATCATGATAATGATATGTTTAAGATTAAGTTACAGGAAAAAAAAAATCTTTTAATTTTTACATTTTTGGGGCCATTTTCTTGTTTTTTTTTTTTAACTTATTATCATTTTCTTGCAACTTTTTACAATTTTCTTTCTTCTCTCTTTTTTTCTTTTTTGTTTTCCATGTTTTGTTAAATTGCTTGTTTCTCTCTTCTCGTGTTTTTTTTTTTAAATAAATCAAATCAATTTGCTCAGGTGTCAGAGTTACTTGGAGGAAGATATTTTACATTATCGGGGGAACTTCAGTGTTTTCATCTAACGCTGATAAACAGAATATATTTAGTACATAATTCTTAAAAACACTCCCTGATGTGTTTCCAGGCCCAGGCGAAGCAGAGGTCGGGTCGAGCCGGCAGAACAGGCCCGGGGAAATGTTACCGACTCTACACAGAGAGAGCCTACAGAGACGAGATGCTGACCACCAACGTGCCCGAAATCCAGAGGACCAACTTAGCCAGCACCGTGCTCTCTCTGAAGGTAATGTAACTCCATCGGTCCTTTGTGATTTGATGTATGTCTGCGCCAGCGTTCTTCTCCGACTCCAACTGGTGCATCCCAAATTTTAACAGGCCCTCAAAAAATTTGATCACATTTCTCCTGTAATAGCAACTTTACACAAAATTAACTCGATTTTAAAATTTGAATATTCACTTTTAAAGCATTGCACAGCCTTTCTTCAAATTGCATTAAAGATTTAACCTGCACCTCTGCTCGTCTTTTCCCGTTCTCCGCTTGTGACGAAAGGTGACCTTTTATAGGAAAGCATTGATGAATATTTAATATGTGGCTGTTGCTAAGTCCTGTCATCCCTCTGAGATCATTGTACGCTACTTTGTAAACTTGATTAATTTTTTTTTTTTTAAATTTCCCAGTGGTGATATGTGATCACTGTGCTGTTTGCTTTTTATTTTATCGTTGTTTTATTGCTACTTTGTTTTTATCCGTTGCTTTTCTGAAGAGCAAATTGTAACCTTGGGAAGAAAAGAATATAATAATATATAATATATAACAATAAACTCTATATAATAGAGTTTATTATTTTATTTTGTTTCAATTCATTTTTTTATGTTTATTTTTATTTTTATTCCAGATTTTAATTATGACTTTGTTGCTCAGTTATTATTTTCTTTTAGGCGTTAGTGTTATTGTCATTGTGATCTCTCCAGGCCATGGGCATCAATGACCTCCTGGCATTTGACTTCATGGACGCTCCTCCCATGGAGACTCTGATCACAGCCATGGAGCAGCTCTACACTCTGGGCGCTCTGGATGATGAAGGCTTACTCACACGGCTCGGCAGGAGGGTGAGGAGAAAAGGAAATTGTGCATACAGTCTGTCATATTGTTGCAGTATGACCTGCACATTTGTATTATTATTATTATTATGACTGTTATGATCATTGAAGGATTTCAATAACTGATTTGATTTCTACTTGTGTCCGTGGTTCAGATGGCTGAGTTTCCTCTGGAGCCGATGTTGTGTAAAATGTTGATCATGTCCGTCCATCTGGGCTGCAGTGAAGAGATGCTCACCATCGTCTCCATGTTATCAGTGCAGAACATTTTTTACAGACCGAAGGTATGTGGCTAACATGTAACTTAGACTTACTTACATAGCATACACATAAAAGTGCTTGCTTTCTCTCCAAATCTTTCTTTTGAGAACATAAAGCATTTTTCTGGGCAACAACATGCTTAAAACCTTTGAGAAATAACACGTCAGATTCAACACTTGGTCAAAAGGCAAAATCCTTCAATTTGCAGGACAAACAGGCTCAAGCTGACCAGAAAAAGACAAAGTTTTTCCAGCCTGAGGGAGACCACCTGACCCTGCTGGCAGTCTACAACTCCTGGAAGAACAACAAGTTGTCCAACCCCTGGTGTTTTGAGAACTTCATCCAAGCCCGCTCCTTAAAGAGAGCTCAGGACATACGCAAGCAGATGCTGAGCATCATGGACAGGTATTCAACTGTCTCAATAATTTTTTGATTGATCAGTTTTTTTATTTTTTATAGTGGTTTGAAAAATGGAAATGTTTTACACCGAGTAACCCTAACAGTTTTACCTGGTGTACCATGGAATGGAGAAATTACTAGATTTAATTACGGTAAGTGACGTATAAATGTCACTTACGTATGGTGTATTGTGAAAATACAACACTTTGACAACAGATTTTGTGTTGTAGACAAATATTTTACGATACTGTATATTCCCCAGACACAAGTTGGACGTGGTTTCTTGTGGCAAAGCAACAATGCGGGTCCAGAAAGCAATCTGCAGCGGTTTCTTCAGAAACTCTGCCAGGAAGCACCCCCATGATGGGTACCGTACTCTGATTGACCAGCAGGTGGTGTACCTCCACCCCTCCAGCACTCTCTTCAACCGCCAGCCAGAATGGTAAGTCCTCATTTTATGACTGTAATGAAGCAGGGCTGATGTCAGGAAATGTCAAACAGCAGTTTAAACCACATAACATAGCGTGCAGGAACATGCCATTGCATTAGATGTTTCAAAATCTGCCAAAAACACCGTAATTTAGCATGTGGAAAAAATGACCAAGAAAGCAAGTCTATAGTATGGCAAAAACGTCAAAAAATGACATCTCCAAAAAATAGCCAAAAACACCTCAAAACAGCATGAAATAGCGTGCTAATACACGCCATAGCAATAAAACTTGAAGATATGCTCCAAAAGACCATAATATAGCATGTGGAAAAAATGACCAAGAAAGCAAGGCTATAGTATGGCAAAAACGTCAAAAAGTGACATCTCCAAAAAACTACCAAAAACACCTCAAAATAGCATAAAAATAGCCTGTTGAGACACACAATAGCAATAAAACTCGCGGAAATGGCCAAAAACACTTTAATATCGCATGTCGAAAAAATGACCAAGAAAGCAAGACTATAGTATGGCAAAAACGTCAAAAATGACCCGTCTAAAAAATAGCCGAAAACAACTCAAAACAGCATAAAATAGCGTGCTGAAACACGCCATAGCAATAAAACTTGCAGATTTGGCCGAAAAGACCATAATATAGCATGTCCATAAAATGACCGAAGAAGCAAGGCTATAGTATGGCAAAAACGTCAAAAAGTGACATCTCCAAAAAACAGCCAAAAACATCTCAAAACAGCATAAAATAGCGTGCTGAAACACGCCATAGCAATAAAACTTGAAGATATGCTCCAAAAGACCATAATATAGCATGTCCATAAAATGACCAAAGAAGCAAGGCTATAGTATGGCAAAAACGTCAAAAAGTGACATCTCCAAAAAACAGCCGAAAACACCTCAAAACAGTATAAAATAGCGTGCTGAGACACGCCATAGCAATAAAAATAGCAGATTTGGCCAAAAAGACCACAATATAGTATGTGGAAAAAATGACCAAGAAAGCAAGGCTATAGTATGGCAAAAATGTCAAAAAATGACATCTCCAAAAAACAACCGAAAACACCTCAAAACAGCATAAAATAACGTGCTGAGACACGCCATAGCAATAAAACTTGCAGATGTGGCCAAAAAGACCATAATATAGCATGTGGAAAAAATGACCAAGAAAGCAAGGCTATAGTATGGCAAAAACTTCAAAAAGTGACATCTCCAAAAAACAGCCAAAAACACCTCAAAACAGCATAAAATAGCGTGCTGAAACACGCCATAGCAATAAAACTTGCAGATTTGGCCGAAAAGACCATAATATAGCATGTCCATAAAATGACCAAAGAAGCAAGGCTATAGTATGGCAAAAACGTCAAAAAGTGACATCTCCAAAAAACAGCCAAAAACACCTCGAAACAGCATAAAATACCGTGCTGAGACACGCCATAGCAATAAAACTTGCAGATTTGGCCAAAAAGTCCATAATATAGCATGTCGATGAAATGACCAAAGAAGCAAGGCTATAGTATGGCAAAAACGTCAAAAAGTGACATCTCCAAAAAACAGCCAAAAACACCTCAAAACAGCATAAAATAGCGTGCTGAGACACGCCATAGCAATAAAACTTGCAGAAATGGCCAAAAACACTTTAATATCGCATGTCGAAAAAATGACCAAGAAAGCAAGGCTATAGTATGGCAAAAACGTCAAAAAGTGACATCTCCAAAAAACAGCCAAAAACACCTCAAAACAGCATAAAATAGCGTGCTGAAACACGCCATAGCAATAAAACTTGCAGAAATGGCCAAAAAACATTTTAATATAGCATGTTGAAAAATGACCAAAGAAGCAAGGCTATAGTATGGCAAAAATGTCAAAAAGTGACATCTCAAAAACAGCCAAAACACCTCAAAACAGCATAAAATAGCATGCTGAGACACGCCATAGCAATAAAACTTGCAGATTTGGCCAAAAGTCCATAATATAGCATGTCGAAAAAATGACCAAGAAAGCAAGGCTATAGTATGGCAAAAACGTCAAAAAGTGACATCTCCAAAAAACAGCCAAAAACACCTCAAAACAGCATAAAATAGCGTGCTGAGACACGCCATAGCAATAAAACTTGCAGATTTGGCCAAAAAGACCATAATATAGCATGTCCATAAAATGACCAAAGAAGCAAGGCTATAGTATGGCAAAAACGTCAAAAAGTGACATCTCCAAAAAACAGCCAAAAACACCTCAAAACAGCATAAAATAGCGTGCTGAAACACGCCATAGCAATAAAACTTGAAGATGTGCTCCAAAAGACCATAGTATAGCATGTGGAAAAAATGACCAAGAAAGCAAGGCTATAGTATGGCAAAAACGTCAAAAAGTGACATCTCCAAAAAACAGCCAAAAACACCTCAAAACAGCATGAAATAGCGTGTTGAAACACAATAGCAATAAAACTTGAAGATGTGCTCCAAAAGACCATAATATAGCATGTCGAAAAATGACCAAGAAAGCAAGGCTATAGTATGGCAAAAAGCGTCAAAAAGTGACCTCTCAAAAAACAATAAAAACACCTCAAAACAGCATAAAATAGCGTGCTGAAACACGCCATAGCAATAAAACTTGCAGAAATGGCCAAAAACATTTTAATATAGCATGTCGAAAAAATGACCAAAAAAGCAAGGCTATAGTATGGCAAAAATGTCAAAAAATGACCTCTCCAAAAAACAGCCAAAAACACCTCAAAACAGCATAAAATAGTGTGCTGAAACACGCCATAGCAATAAAACTTGCATATTTGGCCAAAAAGACCATAATATAGCATGTGGAAAAAATGACCAAGAAAGCAAGGCTATAGTATGGCAAAAACGTCAAAAAGTGACCTCTCCAAAAAACAGCCAAAAACACCTCAAAACAGCATAAAATAGCGTGCTGAAACACGCCATAGCAATAAAACTTGCATATTTGGCCAAAAAGACCATAATATAGCATGTGGAAAAATGACCAAGAAAGCAAGGCTATAGTATGGCAAAATGTCAAAATGACATCTCCAAAAACAACCAAAACACCTCAAAACAGCATAAAATAAGCGTGCTGAAACACGCCATAGCAATAAAACTAGCAGAAATGGCCAAAAACATTTTAATATAGCATGTTGAAAAATTGACCAAAAAGCAAGGCTATAGTATGGCAAAATGTCAAAAATGAACTCTCAAAAAACAGCCAAAAACAGCTCAAAACAGCATAAAATAGCGTTGAAACACATAGCAATAAAACTTGCATATTTGGCCAAAAAGACCATAATATAGCATGTCGAAAAAATGACCAAGAAAGCAAGGCTATAGTATGGCAAAAATGTCAAAAAATGACCTCTCCAAAAAACAGCCAAAAACACCTCAAAACAGCATAAAATAGCGTGCTGAAACACGCCATAGCAATAAAACTTGCAAATTTGGCCAAAAAGACCATAATATAGCATGTGGATAAAATGACCAAAGAAGCAAGGCTATAGTATGGCAAAAACGTCAAAAAGTGACCTCTCCAAAAAACAGCCAAAAACACCTCAAAACAGCATAAAATAGCGTGCTGAAACACGCCATAGCAATAAAACTTGCATATTTGGCCAAAAAGACCATAATATAGCATGTGGAAAAAATGACCAAGAAAGCAAGGCTATAGTATGGCAAAAATGTCAAAAAATGACCTCTCAAAAAACAGCCAAAAACACCTCAAAACAGCATAAAATAGCGTGCTGAAACACGCCATAGCAATAAAACTAGCAGAAATGGCCAAAAACACTTTAATATCGCATGTTGAAAAATTGACCAAAAAAGCAAGGCTATAGTATGGCAAAAATGTCAAAAAATGACCTCTCCAAAAAACAGCCAAAAACACCTCAAAACAGCATAAAATAGCGTGCTGAAACACGCCATAGCAATAAAACTTGCATATTTGGCCAAAAAGACCATAATATAGCATGTCGAAAAAATGACCAAGAAAGCAAGGCTATAGTATGGCAAAAACGTCAAAAAATGACCTCACCAAAAAACAGCCGAAAACACCCGAAAACAGCATAAAATAGCGTGCTAAGACACGCCATAGCAATAAAAATAGCAGATTTGGCCAAAAAGACCATAATATAGCATGTGGAAAAAATGACCAAGAAAGCAAGGCTATAGTATGGCAAAAACGTCAAAAAGTGACCTCTCCAAAAAACAGCCAAAAACACCTCAAAACAGCATAAAATAGCATGCTGAAACACGCCATAGCAATAAAACTTGCATATTTGGCCAAAACGACCATAATATAGCATGTCCATAAAATGACCAAAGAAGCAAGGCTATAGTATGGCAAAAACGTCAAAAAGTGACATCTCCAAAAAACAGCCAAAAACACCTCAAAACAGCATAAAATAGCGTGCTGAAATACGCCATAGCAATAAAACTTGCAGAAATGGCCAAAAACATTTTAATATCGCATGTTGAAAAATTGACCAAAAAAGCAAGGCTATAGTATGGCAAAAATGTCAAAAAATGACCTCTCCAAAAAACAGCCAAAAACACCTCAAAACAGCATAAAATAGCGTGCTGAAACACGCCATAGCAATAAAACTTGCATATTTGGCCAAAAAGACCATAATATAGCATGTGGAAAAAATGACCAAGAAAGCAAGGCTATAGTATGGCAAAAACGTCAAAAAGTGACCTCTCCAAAAAACAGCCAAAAACACCTCAAAACAGCATAAAATAGCATGCTGAAACACGCCATAGCAATAAAACTTGCATATTTGGCCAAAACGACCATAATATAGCATGTGGAAAAAATGACCAAGAAAGCAAGGCTATAGTATGGCAAAAACGTCAAAAAGTGACCTCTCCAAAAAACAGCCAAAAACACCTCAAAACAGCATAAAATAGCGTGCTGAAACACGCCATAGCAATAAAACTTGCAGAAATGGCCAAAAACATTTTAATATCGCATGTTGAAAAATTGACCAAAAAAGCAAGGCTATAGTATGGCAAAAATGTCAAAAAGTGACATCTCCAAAAAACAGCCGAAAACACCTCAAAACAGCATAAAATAGCGTGCTGAAACACGCCATAGCAATAAAACTTGCAGATTTGGCCGAAAAGACCATAATATAGCATGTCCATAAAATGACCAAAGAAGCAAGGCTATAGTATGGCAAAAACGTCAAAAAGTGACATCTCCAAAAAACAGCCAAAAACACCTCAAAACAGCATAAAATAGCGTGCTGAAACACGCCATAGCAATAAAACTTGAAGATGTGCTCCAAAAGACCATAGTATAGCATGTGGAAAAAATGACCAAGAAAGCAAGGCTATAGTATGGCAAAAACGTCAAAAAGTGACCTCTCCAAAAAACAGCCAAAAACACCTCAAAACAGCATAAAATAGCATGCTGAAACACGCTATAGCAATAAAACTTGCATATTTGGCCAAAAAGACCATAATATAGCATGTGGAAAAAATGACCAAGAAAGCAAGGCTATAGTATGGCAAAAACGTCAAAAAGTGACCTCTCCAAAAAACAGCCAAAAACACCTCAAAACAGCATAAAATAGCGTGCTGAAACACGCCATAGCAATAAAACTTGCAGAAATGGCCAAAAACATTTTAATATCGCATGTTGAAAAATTGACCAAAAAAGCAAGGCTATAGTATGGCAAAAATGTCAAAAAATGACCTCTCCAAAAAACAGCCAAAAACACCTCAAAACAGCATAAAATAGCGTGCTGAAACACGCCATAGCAATAAAACTTGCAGAAATGGCCAAAAACATTTTAATATCGCATGTTGAAAAATTGACCAAAAAAGCAAGGCTATAGTATGGCAAAAATGTCAAAAAATGACCTCTCCAAAAAACAGCCAAAAACACCTCAAAACAGCATAAAATAGTGTGCTGAAACACGCCATAGCAATAAAACTTGCATATTTGGCCAAAAAGACCATAATATAGCATGTGGAAAAAATGACCAAGAAAGCAAGGCTATAGTATGGCAAAAATGTCAAAAAATGACCTCTCCAAAAAACAGCCAAAAACACCTCAAAACAGCATAAAATAGCGTGCTGAAACACGCCATAGCAATAAAACTTGCATATTTGGCCAAAAAGACCATAATATAGCATGTGGAAAAAATGACCAAGAAAGCAAGGCTATAGTATGGCAAAAACGTCAAAAAGTGACCTCTCCAAAAAACAGCCAAAAACACCTCAAAACAGCATAAAATAGCGTGCTGAAACATGCCATAGCAATAAAACTTGCAGAAATGGCCAAAAACATTTTAATATCGCATGTTGAAAAATTGACCAAAAAAGCAAGGCTATAGTATGGCAAAAATGTCAAAAAGTGACATCTCCAAAAAACAGCCGAAAACACCTCAAAACAGCATAAAATAGCGTGCTGAAACACGCCATAGCAATAAAACTTGCATATTTGGCCAAAAAGACCATAATATAGCATGTCCATAAAATGACCAAAGAAGCAAGGCTATAGTATGGCAAAAACGTCAAAAAGTGACCTCTCCAAAAAACAGACAAAAACACCTCAAAACAGCATAAAATAGCGTGAAACACGCCATAGCAATAAAACTTGCATGTTGGCCAAAAGACCATAATATAGCATGTGGAAAAAATGACCAAGAAAGCAAGGCTATAGTATGGCAAAAACGTCAAAAAGTGACCTCTCCAAAAAACAGCCAAAAACACCTCAAAACAGCATAAAATAGCGTGCTGAAACACGCCATAGCAATAAAACTTGCATATTTGGCCAAAAACATTTTAATATCGCATGTTGAAAAACTGACCAAAAAAGCAAGGCTATAGTATGGCAAAAATGTCAAAAAATGACCTCTCCAAAAAACAGCCAAAAACACCTCAAAACAGCATAAAATAGCGTGCTGAAACACGCCATAGCAATAAAACTTGCAGAAATGGCCAAAAACATTTTAATATCGCATGTTGAAAAATTGACCAAGAAAGCAAGGCTATAGTATGGCAAAATGTCAAAAATGACCTCTCAAAAACAGCCAAAAACACCTCAAAACAGCATAAAATAGCGTGCTGAAACACGCCATAGCAATAAAACTTGCATATTTGGCTGAAAAGACCATAATATAGCATGTGGAAAAAATGACCAAGAAAGCAAGGCTATAGTATGGCAAAAACGTCAAAAAGTGACCTCTCAAAAACAGCCAAAAACACCTCAAAACAGCATAAAATAGCGTGCTGAAACATGCCATAGCAATAAAACTTGCAGAAATGGCCAAAAACATTTTAATATCGCATGTTGAAAAATTGACCAAAAAAGCAAGGCTATAGTATGGCAAAAATGTCAAAAAGTGACATCTCCAAAAAACAGCCGAAAACACCTCAAAACAGCATAAAATAGCGTGCTGAAACACGCCATAGCAATAAAACTTGCATATTTGGCTGAAAAGACCATAATATAGCATGTCCATAAAATGACCAAAGAAGCAAGGCTATAGTATGGCAAAAACGTCAAAAAGTGACCTCTCCAAAAAACAGCCAAAAACACCTCAAAACAGCATAAAATAGCGTGCTGAAACACGCCATAGCAATAAAACTTGCAGAAATGGCCAAAAACATAATATAGCATGTCGAAAAAATGACCAAGAAAGCAAGGCTATAGTATGGCAAAAACGTCAAAAAATGACCTCTCCAAAAAACAGCCAAAAACACCTCAAAACAGCATAAAATAGCGTGCTGAAACACGCCATAGCAATAAAACTTGCAGAAATGGCCAAAAACATTTTAATATCGCATGTTGAAAAATTGACCAAAAAAGCAAGGCTATAGTATGGCAAAATGTCAAAAAATAACATCTCCAAAAAACAGCCAAAACACCTCAAAACAGCATAAAATAAGCGTGCTGAAACATCATATAGCAATAAAACTTGCAGAAATGGCCAAAAACATTTTAATATCGCATGTTGAAAAATTGACCAAAAAAGCAAGGCTATAGTATGGCAAAAATGTCAAAAAATGACCTCTCCAAAAAACAGCCAAAAACACCTCAAAACAGCATAAAATAGCGTGCTGAAACACGCCATAGCAATAAAACTTGCATATTTGGCCAAAAAGACCATAATATAGCATGTCGATAAAGTGACCAAGAAAGCAAGGCTATAGTATGGCAAAAATGTCAAAAAGTGACATCTCCAAAAAACAGCCGAAAACACCTCAAAATAGCATAAAATAGCGTGCTGAAACACGCCATAGCAATAAAACTTGCAGAAATGGCCAAAAACATTTCAATATCGCATGTTGAAAAATTGACCAAAAAAGCAAGGCTCTAGTATGGCAAAAATGTCAAAAAATGACCTCTCCAAAAAACAGCCAAAAACACCTCAAAACAGCATAAAATAGCGTGCTGAAACACGCCATAGCAATAAAACTTGCATATTTGGCCAAAAAGACCATAATATAGCATGTCGAAAAAATGACCAAGAAAGCAAGGCTATAGTATGGCAAAAACGTCAAAAAGTGACATCTCCAAAAAACAGCCAAAAACACCTCAAAACAGCATAAAATAGCGTGCTGAAACACGCCATAGCAATAAAACTTGCAGAAATGGCCAAAAACATTTTAATATTGCATGTTGAAAAATTGACCAAAAAAGCAAGGCTATAGTATGGCAAAAATGTCAAAAAATGACCTCTCCAAAAAACAGCCAAAAACACCTCAAAACAGCATAAAATAGCGTGCTGAAACACGCCATAGCAATAAAACTTGCATATTTGGCCAAAAAGACCATCATATAGCATGTCGATAAAGTGACCAAGAAAGCAAGGCTATAGTATGGCAAAAATGTCAAAAAGTGACATCTCCAAAAAACAGCCGAAAACACCTCAAAATAGCATAAAATAGCGTGCTGAAACACGCCATAGCAATAAAACTTGCAGAAATGGCCAAAAACATTTCAATATCGCATGTTGAAAAATTGACCAAAAAAGCAAGGCTATAGTATGGCAAAAATGTCAAAAAATGACCTCTCCAAACAACAGCCAAAAACACCTCAAAACAGCATGAAATAGCGTGCTGAAACACGCCATAGCAATAAAACTTGCATATTTGGCCAAAAAGACCATAATATAGCATGTCGAAAAAATGACCAAGAAAGCAAGGCTATAGTATGGCAAAAACGTCAAAAAGTGACATCTCCAAAAAACAGCCAAAAACACCTCAAAACAGCATAAAATAGCGTGCTGAAACACGCCATAGCAATAAAACTTGCAGAAATGGCCAAAAACATTTTAATATTGCATGTTGAAAAATTGACCAAAAAAGCAAGGCTATAGTATGGCAAAAATGTCAAAAAATGACCTCTCCAAAAAACAGCCAAAAACACCTCAAAACAGCATAAAATAGCGTGCTGAGACACGCCATAGCAATAAAACTTGCAGATTTGGCCAAAAAGTCCATAATATAGCATGTGGAAAAAATGACCAAGAAAGCAAGGCTATAGTATGGCAAAAACGTCAAAAAGTGACCTCTCCAAAAAACAGCCAAAAACACCTCAAAACAGCATAAAATAGCGTGCTGAAACACGCCATAGCAATAAAACTTGCATATATGGCCAAAAAGACCATAATGTAGCATGTCGATAAAATGACCAAAGAAGCAAGGCTATAGTATGGCAAAAACGTCAAAAATTAACCTCTCCAAAAAACTACCGAAAACACCTCAAAATAGCATAAAAATAGCCTGTTGAGACACACAATAGCAATAAAACTTGCAGAAATGGCCAAAAACACTTTAATATTGCATGTGGAAAAAATGACCAAGAAAGCAAGGCTATAGTATGGCAAAAACGTCAAAAATGACCCGGCTAAAAAATAGCCGAAAACAACTCAAAACAGCATAAAATAGCGTGCTGAAACACGCCATAGCAATAAAACTTGCAGATTTGGCCGAAAAGACCATAATATAGCATGTCCATAAAATGACCGAAGAAGCAAGGCTATAGTATGGCAGAAACGTCAAAAAGTGACATCTCCAAAAAACAGCCAAAAACATCTCAAAACAGCATAAAATAGCGTGCTGAAACACGCCATAGCAATAAAACTTGAAGATATGCTCCAAAAGACCATAATATAGCATGTGGATGAAATGACCAAAGAAGCAAGGCTATAGTGTGGCAAATACGTCAAAAAGTGACCTCTCCAAAAAACAGCCGAAAACACCTCAAAACAGCATAAAATAGCGTGCTGAAACACACCATAGCAATAAAACTTGCATATTTGGCCAAAAAGACCATAATATAGCATGTGGAAAAAATGACCAAGAAAGCAAGGCTATAGTATGGCAAAAATGTCAAAAAATGACATCTCCAAAAAACAACCGAAAACACCTCAAAACAGTATAAAATAGCGTGCTGAGACACGCCATAGCAATAAAAATAGCAGATTTGGCCAAAAAGACCACAATATAGCATGTCGAAAAAATTACCAAGAAAGCAAGGCTATAGTATGGCAAAAATGTCAAAAAATGACCTCTCCAAAAAACAGCCAAAAACACCTCAAAACAGCATAAAATAGCCTGTTGAGACACACAGTAGCAATAAAACTTGCAGAAATGGCCAAAAACACTTTAATATCGAATGTTGAAAAATTGACCAAAAAAGCAAGGCTATAGTATGGCAAAAATGTCAAAAAATGACCTCTCCAAAAAACAGCCCAAAACACCTCAAAATAGCATAAAATAGCATGCTGAAACACGCCATAGCAATAAAACTTGCAAATTTGGCCAAAAAGACCATAATATAGCATGTCGATGAAATGACCAAAGAAGCAAGGCTATAGTATGGCAAAAACGTCAAAAAGTGACATCTCCAAAAAACCGCCAAAAACACCTCAAAATAGCCTAAAATAGTGTGCTGAGACACGCCATAGCAATAAAACTTGCAGATTTGGCCAAAAAGTCCATAATATAGCATGTGGAAAAAATGACCAAGAAAGCAAGGCTATAGTATGGCAAAAACGTCAAAAAGTGACCTCTCCAAAAAACAGCCAAAAACACCTCAAAACAGCATAAAATAGCGTGCTGAAACACGCCATAGCAATAAAACTTGCATATATGGCCAAAAAGACCATAATATAGCATGTCGATAAAATGACCAAAGAAGCAAGGCTATAGTATGGCAAAAACGTCAAAAATTAACCTCTCCAAAAAACTACCGAAAACACCTCAAAATAGCATAAAAATAGCCTGTTGAGACACACAATAGCAATAAAACTTGCAGAAATGGCCAAAAACACTTTAATATTGCATGTGGAAAAAATGACCAAGAAAGCAAGGCTATAGTATGGCAAAAACGTCAAAAAGTGACATCTCCAAAAAACAGCCGAAAACAACTCAAAACAGCATAAAATAGCGTGCTGACACACGCCATAGCAATAAAACTTGCAGATTTGGCCAAAAAGACCATAATATAGCATGTCGAAAAAATGACCAAGAAAGCAAGGCTATAGTATGGCAAAAACGTCAAAAAGTGACATCTCCAAAAAACAGCCAAAAACACCTCAAAACAGCATAAAATAGCGTGCTGAAACACGCCATAGCAATAAAACTTGCAGAAATGGCCAAAAACATTTTAATATCGCATGTTGAAAAACTGACCAAAAAAGCAAGGCTATAGTATGGCAAAAATGTCAAAAAATGACCTCTCCAAAAAACAGCCAAAAACACCTCAAAACAGCATAAAATAGCATGCTGAAACACGCCATAGCAATAAAACTTGCAGAAATGGCCAAAAACATTTTAATATCGCATGTTGAAAAATTGACCAAAAAAGCAAGGCTATAGTATGGCAAAAATGTCAAAAAGTGACATCTCCAAAAAACAGCCGAAAACACCTCAAAACAGCATAAAATAGCGTGCTGAAACACGCCATAGCAATAAAACTTGCAGATTTGGCCGAAAAGACCATAATACAGCATGTCGATAAAATGACCAAAGAAGCAAGGCTATAGTATGGCAAAAATGTCAAAAAGTGACCTGTCCAAAAAACAGCCGAAAACACCTCAAAACAGCATAAAATAGCGTGCTGAAACACGCCATAGCAATAAAACTTGAAGATGTGCTCCAAAAGACCATAGTATAGCATGTGGAAAAAATGACCAAGAAAGCAAGGCTATAGTATGGCAAAAACGTCAAAAAGTGACCTGTCCAAAAAACAGCCAAAAACACCTCAAAACAGCATAAAATAGCATGCTGAAACACGCTATAGCAATAAAACTTGCATATTTGGCCAAAAAGACCATAATATAGCATGTGGAAAAAATGACCAAGAAAGCAAGGCTATAGTATGGCAAAAACGTCAAAAAGTGACCTCTCCAAAAAACAGCCAAAAACACCTCAAAACAGCATAAAATAGCGTGCTGAAACACGCTATAGCAATAAAACTTGCATATTTGGCCAAAAAGACCATAATATAGCATGTGGAAAAAATGACCAAGAAAGCAAGGCTATAGTATGGCAAAAATGTCAAAAAATGACCTCTCCAAAAAACAGACAAAAACACCTCAAAACAGCATAAAATAGCATGCTGAAACACGCCATAGCAATAAAACTTGCATATTTGGCCAAAACGACCATCATATAGCATGTGGAAAAAATGACCAAGAAAGCAAGGCTATAGTATGGCAAAAACGTCAAAAAGTGACATCTCCAAAAAACAGCCAAAAACACCTCAAAACAGCATAAAATAGCGTGCTGAAACACGCCATAGCAATAAAACTTGCAGAAATGGCCAAAAACATTTTAATATCGCATGTTGAAAAATTGACCAAAAAAGCAAGGCTATAGTATGGCAAAAATGTCAAAAAGTGACCTGTCCAAAAAACAGCCAAAAACACCTCAAAACAGCATAAAATAGCGTGCTGAAACACGCCATAGCAATAAAACTTGCAGAAATGGCCAAAAACATTTTAATATCGCATGTTGAAAAATTGACCAAAAAAGCAAGGCTATAGTATGGCAAAATGTCAAAATGACTTTCCAAAACAGCCGAAAACACCTCAAAACACGCCATATAAAATAGTGTGCATGAAACCGCCACGCTATAGTTAAATCAAAACTTGCAGAAAGGATGGCTAAAAGACCATAGTATATAGCATGTGGAAAAAATGACCAAAAGCAGAAAGCAAGGCTATAGTATGGCAAAAAAGCATCAAAAAAGTGACCTGTCAAAAACAGCCAAAAACACTCTCAAAACAGCATAAAATATGGCATGGTTGAAACTAACGCCTATAGCACGTAAAACTTTCAGATTTGGTCAAAGACCTGATAATATAGCATGTCCAATAAAATGACTCCAAAGCAAGGCTATAGTATGGCCGAAAACGCTCAAACAGGTCGACCTTCTCTCAAAAAACAAGTTAAATTACAGCCTCAAAACAGCATAAAATAGCGTGCTGACCGATATTGGCAGCAATAAAACTTGCAGAAATGGCCAAAAATACTTTTAATAACTATGTGCAATGTAAAAATAATTCAGCAAACAAGCAAAAACTTCCATATTGTATGGCAAACATGTCAACAAATGTCCTCAAAATTTGCATGATCATAGCAATAAAAACTCTTCCAAAATGCATAAAATAGTCACAAACTTGAAACACGAAATAAAAATAAAATCTCAGATATTTGGCCAAAGACCATAAAATAGCATGGTTGAAAACCAAAGATACTGAGGCTATAGTGTAAGCCGTGCCAAAAAGTGAAAACTTAGTATCCAAACACCTCAAGGAAACATAAAATAAGTGCTGAAACACGCCTTACAGCAATAAAACTTGCATATTTAATAGATGCTAACATGTTAATATAGCATGTTGAAAATTGACCAAAAATAGCAAAGGTTGAACATGGCAAATGTGGTCAAAAAAATGACCTCTTTCAAACAATAAAAAATCAAAACAAATAAAATAAGGCAGTATTGTAACACGCCCATCAAAACTTCAGAAATGGCCTAAAAATTGACTATAATATAAGCATGTTGGATAAAATGACCAAAGCAAAGGCATATAGTATGGCAATAAAACTTGCCAAAAATAATATCTCCAAAATTGTGTAAAATGTGTCGACTTTAAACAGCATAAAATAAGTATTGCTGAGACATGCTATAAAATGAAAATGTTGCAGTAAATGGCCAAAACACCTGAGTATAGTATTGCATGTTGAAAAATTATTAAATAGCACAGATAAATATAGTAGCCGTAAAACTGTCAAAGTGACATGACCTCTTCAAAAAAGGATTCAAAACAGCACCTCAAACTATGAGACATGGCATAAACATTAAACTTGGTATATGTCAAAACACAGTATAATAATCGAAAATACGCATTTGGCCAAAAGGACCATCAATAGCAAAGGTCGATAAAGTGACCAAGAAAACAAGGCTATGTATAATATTCATGACAAAACATCATGTCAAAAGTGACATCCTCAATTAAATACAACGAAAACATCATGAATAGCAATACAGATGGCGTGAAACCACGCCATAGCAATAAAACTTGAGACAAGTTAAAAACCATTTCAATACAAGGTATTGAAATCAGTTACTAACCAATGTGAAAAAAATATCAAAATGACCTTAAAACAGCAAAGTTCAAAACAGGAGGTGTATAGATAAAAGGATATTAACATCAGGTCTGAAATAAAGTTTTTAGTCATTAGCGGCTGGAGGAGGCACTGTTCAAACTTATGTTGGGGTTTGTCGCACCTCATTTGGGAGGTGATTCCATTTGGACAATAAAACAGCAGGTCGGGCCTGATGGCGTTCTGAAACCGCCAAAAATCGACTTGCAAGTAAAACATTTTAATATTGCATGTTGAAAATTGATTAAATAGCCAAGCATGTCGAGACACATCACAGCACAGAAACGTCCAAAAAACAGTAAAAACACCTCAAACAGCTAAGTAGCGTCTCGACAATGGCATAGCAATGATGTTTGGTGCTTTCAGTCGCTTCGGACATGCTATATTATGGTTCTTTTACCACATCTGCAAGTATAATTACCATTGCTATGGCAAAAAATGACATCTCAAAAACAGCACGCTTATTTCAAAATATGCTGTAAAAATTTGAAACACGGTGTTTTCGGTTGTTTTTGAAAAACAGGTCATATAGCGTATTGACATTTTTTCCATAAAAAACTATAGCCTTGCTTTTTTGGTCAATTTTTTCAACATGCAAAAAACACCTCAAAACAACGCCAAATAGCGTTTTGAGGAACATTTGCAAGTTTTATTATATGGCATGTCTTTAAAAGTACGCATAATATTTTAGCTGTTTTTGAGGAAAAATGACCAAAGAAAACAAGGCTATGTTTTTGAGATGTCACTTTTTGACATTTTTGCCATAAAAACTATAGCCTTTGCGTTTGAAACCATCTTGGTCAATTTTTTTCAACATGCAAAAACATTTTATTACGTATTGAAAGTGTTTTCAAAATATTAGCAAGTTAGTATTTATTGCTATGGCGTAAAAAACAACTAAAACGCTTATTTTATGCTGTTTTGAGGTGTTTTTGGCTGTTTTTGAGAGGTCATTTTTTTAAAGACATTATAACGTATGCCATACTATAGAAAAGCAAATATAGTATTAAAAATGGTCAAAAAACATTTTTTCAAAAAACATGCGAAAACACCTCAAAATAGCATAAAACCAGGCCAACTATTTTGAGTTTTATGGCATATAATCTTAGCGCAGAAATAATACAACTTAACGGCCATTTTTATGCTGTTTTGACCAAAAACAAGGCTATAGTATAGCCTTTTGGTGAGGTCATTTTTGATCGCTCTCAAAAACAGCCATACTATAGCCTTGCTTTCTGAAACAATTTTTTCAAGCCATGCTATATTAAAACTGGTCTTTTGGCCATATTAGACCATAAGTTTTTATTGTTATGTCGGTTGTTTTACAGCATGCTATTTTATGCTGTTTTGAGGTGTTTTTCAAAAAACAGTAAAACACACCTCTAAAACAACATAAATAAATGTCGTTTCTTTTGACGCTTTTTGCCATTACAACTTGCAGAAATAGCCTTTGCTAATATCTTTTGGTCAATTTATAAGAAGCAAATGTTATATTATGGCTTAAAATGCCATATATGCAAGTTTTGATTGCTCAAGTTATAAAAACACCTCAAATTATAGCGCTTATTTTATGCTGTTTTGAGGTGTTTCAAAACTGCATATTTATTGAGAGGTCATCATTTTTGACATTTTGCCATACTATAGCAAAACTTGCTTTCTTGGTCAATTTTTCAACATGACTCTAAAAAACAATATTAACCAGTGGTTTTGAAAATAAAATCAAACCACGCCATAATAAACTTGCAAATGGCCAAAAACATTTAATACTCGCATATTGAAAATTGACCAAAAACAAGGCTGTTTTCGGTATTTTCGGTTGTTTTTTGAGATGAGGTCATTTTTTGACAGCCAAAAACATACTATAGCCTTTGCTTTCACACAATTCATAAAACTTTCAACATGCGTAAAAACATTAAAGTGTTTTTTTGCCATATTAGAAAACAAGTTTTATTGCAAAATGGCAAAAAGTAATAGTCTCAAAACGCTAAAACACCTTTTAAATAACAGCGTTTTGAGGTGTTTTGGCTGTTTTTTGACAGGTCATTTTTGACGCGTAATTAGGGCCGAAGAAAAATACTCATAGCAAGGGCTTGCTTTCTTGGTTTCAAAAGTTTTTCATCTACGCGATATTAAAGTGTTTTTGAAAACATTTGCATAAATAAATTGCTGAAGTTTGCCGTTATAATGTATGGTATTAGCACGCAAAACATTTTATGTCGCATGTTTGAGGTGTTTTATTGATAAAAAACAAAGGCTATAAGTATGGGTCACTTTTTGACATTTTGCCATACTATAAAAAAGCCTTGCTTTTCTTGGTCAATAAGCGTTATGAAACAGGCCATAATATTAACTTGCATTTTGGCCAAATTTGCATAAGTACTTTTATTGGTATGGAAAATGTCTTTAGTAAAACGCTAAGGCTATGAGTATGGCAAAAACGTTTCAAAAGTGTTTTGTTGGTGGAAAAATGTCATTTTTGATCAAAACAACAAAATAGCGTTTGAAATACGCCATAACTATCAAAAGCCTTTGCTTTTCTTGGTCAAAAAGACCATAATTTTCAACATGTCGAAAAATTAAAGTGTAGTTTTTGGCCATTTCTGCAAGTTTTATTGCTATGACCTCTCAAAGAAAACAATAAAAACACCTCAAAACAACGTTATTTTAATGCGGTTTTGAGGTGTTTTTGGCTGTTTTTTGACAGGTCACATTTTTGACGCATTTTTGCCATACTATAGCGAGCTTGTTTTTTGGTCAATTTTCAACATGCCATATATTAAAGTGTTTTTGAGGCCAACATTTGCAAGTTTTTTATTGCTATAAATGGCGTTGAAATTAGCACGCTTATTTTATGCTGTTTTGAGGTGCTTTTGGCTGTTTTTGACAGGTCACTTTTTTGACGCTTTGCCATACTATAGCTTTCCTTGCTTCTTTCTTGGTCATTTTTCTCGACATGCTATATTAAAGTGTTTTTTGGCCATTTCTGTAAGTTTTATTGCTATAGCATTAAAAAGTAGCCTCTCAAAAAACAGCACACCTTATTTTATGCTGAAATTTTGACGTGTTTTGTCTGTTTTTTGGAGATGTCACTTTGAATGACATTTTGCCATACTATAGCCTTTGTTTTTTTGGTCAATTTTATCGACCAACAGGCTATATATTAAAAATGCCTTTTGAGGAACATTTGCATCAAGCTTTTATTGCTCTGGCATAAAATGCAGTTTGAAACCGCTTATTTTATGCAAATGCTTTGAGAAAACTGTTTTTATCGGCATGTTTTTGAGATGTCACTGTAGTTGACATTTTGCCATACAATGACCTCTCAAAAATTTTGCAGTAAAAACACCTCTACATGCGAAAATTAAAGTGTTTTTGAGGAACCGCCATATGTGCAAAAGTTTTATTGTTATGTATGCGTATATAGCATGGCGCTTATTTTATGCTGTTTGAGAAAGTGTTTTGTGGCAAAAAGCGTTTTTGAGACAGTGATCACTTTTTGCAAAAAAACACTTTTTGCCAAAACACCTCATAGCATCTTGTTTAGGCGTTGAACTTTTTTCAACTATGCCATATTTAAAAGTACATGTTTTGAGGAACATTTGCATGTAATGACAAAAGCAAGGCTGAGTATAATAAAAAATCAAAAAAGTATTAGCAACACCTCAAAACAACATAAAATAGCGTGCTAAAGAAACCGCATGCAGCAATAAAACGTTTTTTTGAGATGTCACATTTTGAATATTTTTTGCTACTCATACCCAGCCTTGCTTTCTGGTCAATAATTTTTCAACATGCTTATATTAAAAGTGTTTTTGAGCCGAAAATGATTTCAAGTTTTGAGCATAAAATGGCTGAAACCATCATTAGTTACACGCTATTTTATTAAAGACCATGTTTTGAGGTGTTTTTCGATAAAAAAACAAGGTAGTTTTTGGAGATGTCACTTTTTGACATCGCTTTTTGCCATACTTCAAAAAAGCCTTGAAAACACCTTATCAAACAAATAAAATAAGTGCTTTCATGCTATACATTAAAGTGTTTTGGCCAAGACCATAAGTTTTATTGTCCATAAAATGGCGCGGTATATCGTGTACGCTATTTTATGGCAAAAGCGTTTTGAGGTGTTTTTTAATTGTTTTTTGACAGGTCACTTTTTTGACATAAAATAAGCGTGCCATACTATAGCCTTGCTTTTCTTGGTCAATTTTTTGGCCGACAGAATGCATATAGCTATTAGTGTTTTGAGCAAAACAACATGAAGTATGTAAGTGACATCTCCAAAATTGGTTATGGCAAGGTTTCAGGTGAAACGCATAAAATTTTATAAGCTGTTTTGAAACACGCCAGGTGTTTAACAATTGGCTGTTTTTGAGATTGCGGGTCTGAAAACATTTTGATACTTCATGTGCCATACTATCAAAAAGCGAGGCTTGCTTTCAAAAATGGTCAAAAAATGCGTATCTCAAAAACTGACCGAAACATGCTACAACATAAAATGGCCTTTTTGAAACCGCCATAATAAAATGCATAGTTTGGCCAAAATGCATAATAGCGTATGGAAAAATGACCAGCACGCTTTATTTTATGCGGGTTTGAGGTGTTTTTGTGACCTGTTCAAAAACAATGAGATGTCAGTCAGCATAAAATTTAAGCATTGAAATTTTGCCATACCAATAAAAGCCTTTGCAGAAATATTTTGGTCAATTTTTTCAGCATGCTTGAAAAACTGACCAAAAAATTAGCAGTTTTTGAGGAACATATTTGTTAAAGTTTTATTGCTATGAAGCAATAAAAAAATTACCTAACAGCATATTAGCATGCTGAAACGCCATAATAAAACTTGAGGTGTTAAAAACTTAATTGTTTTTTGGAGATAGTCATTTTTTGACATTTTTGCCAAAAGCATAGCCTTGCTTTTTTGGTCGAATCAAAAGTGACACCTCAAAAGCGAAAACACCTCAAAACAGCATAAAATAACGTGTTTTGAGGAACCGCATTCTGCAAGTTTTAACTGCAGATTTGTATGCTGAAAAGACATAATATGTATCCATAAAATTTACAAAAAGCAAAGGCTATAATTTGAGCGTAGTTTCAAAAAGTGTCTGTTTTTGACAGATCACTTTTTTAAAACAGCATAAATAAGCGTTGCCTGAAATCACATAATAAAAGCCTTTGCTTTCTTGGTCATTTTTTCGACACATGCGATATTGTTGAAAAGTGTTTTTGACTTATTTCTGCAAGGCGGCTATAGTGGCATGATGTCAAAAGTAACCTCTCTCAAAAACAATTATGCACCTCAAAACAGCATTTTAGCGTGCTGTTTTTTGGACACATATGTATTTTTGACAGGTCACTTTTGACAAAAATTTTTGTCCATAACTATAGCCTTTTAACGTAACGGTTTTCTTGGTCAATTTTCTAAACATGCTAGTATGGCAAAAACGTCAAAAAGAGGAACTATACTGTGCAAAGTTTCATTGAACATGCGGTCTTAGTCACTCAGCTATTTTATGCTGTTTTGAGGTGTCAAACTTGTCATATTTTTTAAAGACCATAACAGCATGTGGAAAAATGACGCATTTTTGCCATACTCAAAAATAACCCTTGCTTTTCTTGGTCAATTTTTCCTCACATGCTATATTAAAGTGCTTGGCCAACACGCCATTTCTGCAAGTAAAATATTGTTACACGCGTCTCAGCACGCTGTTTTTAATATCATTTATGCCAAAAGCAAAGTTTTGAGGCAAAATGTTTTTACGTCTGTTTGGAGAAGTCACTTTTGACACTCAAAACACACATAAAATAAGCGTTAGCGAAACCATCATAGCAATAAAACTTACCCAGATTGGTCTTTAATATTTTCCATACATATAACGCGTATCCATTAAAAGTGATCAAAACGAATATAGTATGGCAAGCATTTGCAAGTATTTTTGATCTCAAAAAAACAATAAAAACACCTCAGCATCAGCTATTTTATGCTGTTTTATAGGTGCTTTAGATGTTGCTTTGACATAGAGGTTACCATTTTTTGACATTTTTGCCATACAAGGCTATAGCCTTGCAAAACGTCAAGTTTTGACCTCAAACAATGCTAGTATTAACAGCATAAAATAACGTGCTGAGGAACAAGCTATAGCAAGTTTTATTGCTATTATGGCGTATTAGCACGCTATTGTTGGAAAAAATGATGCTGTTTTGAGGCTATTTTGTCTGTTTTTTTGGACAGGTCACATTTTCAAAAACAATAAAAACACCAAACAGCATAAAATAAGCTGAAACAAGCCATACTATAAAAGCCTTTACAGAAATTTTTGGCCAAAAACATTTTTCTTTAACATCGACATGTATATTAAAGTGTTCTTGTGACCAACATTTGCAAGTCTATTTATTGCTTAAAATGGCGTCAAAAGTGATCTCAAAACAGCCAAAAACACCTCAAAACGCTTATTTTATGCTGTAACAAATAACGCTATAATAAAACTGTTTTGTCTAAAAAGACCATAATATAGCATGTTGACAGGTCACTTTTGACATTTTTGCCATACTATAGCCTTGCTTAAAAGCTTGGTCAAGTGACCTTTTTCAACATGCTATAATCAAAACAAAACGCATAACAGTTTTTGCAAATGCAATTTTATTGCTCAAAACTTGCAGAAATGGCCAATACGATTTTATTTTATGCTGTTTTGAGGTAAGCCGGGACCAAATGTTTTTGATACAGGTCACTTAGTTTGACGCTTTGTACAGCATACTATATGACCTTGTTCAAAAAACAGCTAAAAACACCAATTTTTTCGACATGCTATAAATAGCGTTTTTTAACAACCATAATGCTATTGGCCAAAAGACCATAATATAGCTATGGCGTTGTCTTAAAAGCAACGCTATTTTATGCAAAAGCTGTTTTGAGGTGTTTTTAAGACATCTCCGTTTTTGAGTGAGGTCATTTTTTGACCTCAAAACATTTTTGCATACATACCATAGCCTTGCTGAAACCATATGGTCAATTTTTCAACATGCGATATTAAAGACCATAGTATTTTTGGCCATATCTGACAAGAAAGCAAGTTTTATTGCTATGGCGGTACCTCCTCAAAAACGCTATTTTATCAAAACAGCTGTTTTGAGGTGCTGAAACACACTTGTTTTTTGAGAGGTCATTTTTGATCGCATTTTTTGCCATACTATAGCCTTGCTTGTTTTCTTGGTCAATTTTTCAAAATGCAAAGATATTAATAGTCTTTGAGCGTCAAAGTGACATTCTGCAAAAAACCGTAAAAACACCTCAAAACATTGCATAAAATAGCGTGTTTTGCAAACACGCCTTAGCTATAAAACTTGAAATGCCAAAAACTGTTTTGACGCATGTTGAAAAATTTTGGCTGTATAGTTTTGGGCAAAATGTCAAAAAAATGATCCTCTCAAAACATTTTGCCATAATTATAGCATAAATAAGTTTCTTGGCTGAATTTTTTTCCATGCCAGCAATAAAACTTTACAGATTGGTCTTTGGCCATAATCTTGTAAAGTTTTGATTACGTTATGGCAAGGCGCAGTCTTGGCTAGCACGTCTATTTTATGCTGTTTTGCCAAAAACACCTCAAAAACAGCATAAAATAAGGCTGTTTTACTTGAAACAAGATGTCACTTTTGCAGTTTTTGCCATACTATAGCCTTGCTTTCTGGTCATGTTGAAAATTTCCACATGATAAAGTAGTAATTATGGTCTAAAATTACTAAATATGCAAGTTTTATTGCTATGGCGTTGTTTCAATAGCACGCTTATTTTATGTTGCTGTTTTGAGGTGTTTTTGGCAATGTTTTTACAGAAATGGTCACATTTCAATTGATCGCTTTTGCCATACCATTAAAAAAGCCTTGCTTTCTTGGTCATTTTTTCGGCAAAATGCTATATTAAAGCGCGGTCAAAAATAATAAAAACACCTCAAATAATTTGCAAAGTAAGCGTGCTGAAACACGCCGTATATCAGCACGCTACAAATTTATGCTGTTTTGAGGTGTTTTCGGCCGTGACCAAAAACAAAGGTTTGAGATGTCACTTTTTTGACATTTTGCCATACCGATAAAGCCTAAAATAATTTCTTTGGTCATTTTATCAGACATGCTATATTATGGCTTTACTACATATGCAAGTTTTGCAAATATTGCTGTGGAAGCTTACGGTAATATTGCTATGGTTTATGTGGCAAAAAAGAAAATACAGCTTATTTTATGTGCTGTTTTATAGGTGTTTTCAAAGAAAGGCAAAATATGACCTTGTAGAGAGGTCAGCTTTATTTGTATAGTATTTCAAGCCATAATTATAGCCTTTGCTTTTATACTCAATTTTTTCAACATGTATATTAAAGCGTTTTGTGGCATACATCAATTTGCAAGTTTTATTGTTATACAAGCGATGCTGTATTAGAAAAAAATCACTATTTTATGGCAAAAGTTCGAGACAGTTTTGAGGTGTTTTTAGATAAAATTAATTGGATCAGGTCACTTGACGCTTGCCATACTATAGCCTTTAGTCATTGGCTACACTTTTTCGAGATGCTATATTTAAAGTGTTTTGTGGCTCATTTCTTGGTAAGTTGATTCCATTGTTATACAGCAGGCCGGCCTGTATCTAAACAAAAACAAACCTTTCAAAACCACATTAAATATGCATGCCAGTTTGAGTATGCTTTTGCCGTTTGGACAAGCGTCCAACAGTTATTTGACATTTTTAAGCATACTTCACTAGCCTTGGTGCTTTTTGGTCAATTTTTTTCGATACATGCTATATTATAATGTTTTTTGGCCATTTCTGCAAGTTTTATTGCTATGGCGTGTCTCAGCACGCTTATTTTATGCTGTTTGAGGTGTTTTTGGCTGTTTTTTGACAGGTCACTTTTTTGACATTTTTGCCATACTATAGCCTTGCTTTTTGGTCAATTTTTCGCAACATGCGATATTAATGTGTTTTGAGAACATTTGTAAAGTTTTATTGGCTATGGTCGTGTTTAAATGTTAAAACGCCATTTAGATGCTGTTTTGAGGTGTTTTCGGTTGTTTTTTGAGACATGTCACTTTTGACATTTTGCCATTCTATAGCCTTGCTTTCTTGGTCATTTTTCGACATGCTATTAAGTGTTTTTGGCCATATTGCAAGTTTTATTGCTATAAGCGTTGTATTAGCACTCTTATTTTATGCGGTTTTGAGGTGTTTTGTATTGTTTTTTGATGTACGTCACTTTTTGACGCAACATTTTGCCATACTATAGCCTTGCTTTCTTGGTCATTTTTTCGACATGCTATATTAGTGTCTTTTGAGCAACATTCGCAAGTTTTATTGCTATGGCGATGTCGGTATTAGCAGCTATTTTTATGCTGTTTGAGGTGTTTTTATTTATTTTTTTTTTGGTGAGAGTCATTATATTTTGATCGCTTTTGCCATACTATACCTGTGCCTTTCTTGGTCAATTTTTCAACATGCTTATATTAAAATGTATTTTTTAACATATATTTCTGCAAGTTTAGTATGATGGCGTATTATGCACGCTTATTTTATGTCGCGGTTTTGAGTGCTTTTGTCTGTTTTTGGAGATGTCACTTTTGATATTTTGCCATACTATAGCCTTGCTTTCTTTTGGTCAATTTTTCAGGACATGCGATATTAAAAGTGTTTTTGGCCGCTTTCTAGGCAAGTTTTATATGTTGCTTTATGCGTATATTAGCACGCTATTTTATGCTGATTTTGAGGTGTTTTTGGTCTGTTTTTGGAGATGTCAATTTTTGACATTTTTGCCATATACTATAGCCTTAACTTTTTGGTCAATTTTTCAACATGCATATTATTAAAGTGTTTTTGGCCATTTGCAAAGTTTTATTGTTATATGGCATGTATTGGGGCACGCTATTTTATGCTGTTTTGAGGTGTTTTGTTCATGTTTTTGACAGATGTCACTTTTGACATTTTTTGCCATACTATAGCCTTGCTTTCTTGGTCAATTTTTTCTATATGCGATATTAAAGTGTTTTTGGCCATTTCGGGTGCAAGTGTTATTGCTGTCTGCGTTGTCTTCAGCACCACGTTATTTTATCACGGTTTTGAGGTGTTTTTTAGTCTGTTTTTTGGACAGATGTCACTTTTGACATTTTGCCATATACTATAGCCTTGCTTTTTTGGTCAGTTTTTTCAACATGCGATATTTAAGTGTTTTGAGGAACATATTTGCAAGTTTTATTGCTATAGGCATGTATTAGATTACGCTTATTTTATATTTAAGGCGGTTTTGAGGTGTTTTTAGCTATGTTTTTTGAGATATCACACTTTGACATTTTGCTATACTATAGCCTTGCTTTCTTGGTCAATTTTTAAACATAACTATATTAAAGTGTTTTGAGTAATCATTTGCTATTTGATAGCTATAAGCGTTGTTTTGCTAACGCCATTTTATGCTGTTTTGAGGTGTTTTCGGTTATTTTGGTGAAGAGGTCATTTTTAGCGTTTTGCCATACTATAGCCTTGCTTTTTTGGTCAATTTTTCCAACATGCTGTAAGTGTTTTTGAGGCCATTTGGTAAAGTTTTATTGCTATGTTAGTATTAGCACGCTTATTTATGCTGTTTTGAGGTGTTTTTTGTCTTTGTTTTTGGATTTTTGACAGATTCAATCATGCTTTTTGAGCAACATTTGCGTTACATTGTTGCCATACTATAGCCTTGCTGTTCACTTTCTTGGTCATATTTTTCATATTTGCAATGTTATGGCGGTATTGTATACAATAGATGTTTTGGCCATTTCTGCAAGTTTTATTGCTATGGTAGTGCGTGTCATTTCAGCACTGCTATTTTATGCTGTTTTGAGGTGTTTTTGTCTGTTTTTTGGAGATGTCACTTTTTGACATTTTTGCCATACTATAGCCTTGCTTTTTTGGTCAATTTTTTCGACATGCGATATTAAAGTGTTTTTGGCCATTTCTGCAAGTTTTATTGCTATGGCGTGTATTAGCACGCTATTTTATGCTGTTTTGAGGTGTTTTTGGCTGTTTTTTGGACAGGTCACTTTTTGACATTTTTGCCATACTATAGCCTTGCTTTCTTGGTCAAGTTTTTCGACATGCTATATTAAAGTTTTTTTTGGCCGTTTCTGCAAGTTTTATTGCTATGGCGTGTATTAGCACGCTATTTTATGCTGTTTTGAGGTGTTTTTGTCTGTTTTTTGGAGATGTCACTTTTTGACATTTTTGCCATACTATAGCCTTGCTTTTTTGGTCAATTTTTTCGACATGCTATATTAAAGTGTTTTTGGCCATTTCTGCAAGTTTTATTGCTATGGCGTGTATTCGTACGCTATTTTATGCTGTTTTGAGGTGTTTTTGTCTGTTTTTTGGATAGGTCACTTTTTGACATTTTTGCCATACTATAGCCTTGCTTTCTTGGTCAATTTTTCAACATGCGATATTAAAGTGTTTTTGGCCATTTCTGCAAGTTTTATTGCTATGGCGTGTATTAGCACGCTATTTTATGCGGTTTTGAGGTGTTTTTGTCTGTTTTTTGGAGATGTCACTTTTTGACATTTTTGCCATACTATAGCCTTGCTTTCTTGGTCAATTTTTCAACATGCAATATTAACGTGTTTTGAGGAACATTTGCAAGTTTTATTGGTATGGCATGTCTTAGTACGCTATTTTAGGCTGTTTTGAGGTGTTTTCGGTTGTTTTTTGGAGATGTCACTTTTTGACATTTTTGCCATACTATAGCCTTGCTTTCTTGGTCAATTTTTTCGACATGCTATATTAAAGTGTTTTTGGCCATTTCTGCAAGTGTTATTGCTGTCGCGTGTCTCAGCACGCTATTTTATGCGGTTTTGAGGTGTTTTTGTCTGTTTTTTGGAGAAGTCACTTTTTGACATTTTTGCCATACTATAGCCTTGCTTTTTTGGTCAATTTTTTCGACATGCTATATTAAAGTGTTTTTGGCCATTTCTGCAAGTTTTATTGCTATGGCGTGTATTAGCACGCTATTTTATGCTGTTTTGAGGTGTTTTTGTCTGTTTTTTGGAGATGTCACTTTTTGACATTTTTGCCATACTATAGCCTTGCTTTTTTGGTCAATTTTTTCGACATGCGATATTAAAGTGTTTTTGGCCATTTCTGCAAGTTTTATTGCTATGGCATGTATTAGTACGCTATTTTATGCTGTTTTGAGGTGTTTTTGTCTGTTTTTTGGAGATGTCACTTTTTGACATTTTTGCCATACTATAGCCTTGCTTTCTTGGTCAATTTTTTCAACATGCTATATTAAAGTGTTTTTGGCCATTTCTGCAAGTTTTATTGCTATGGCGTGTATTCGTACGCTATTTTATGCTGTTTTGAGGTGTTTTCGGTTGTTTTTTGGAGATGTCACTTTTTGACATTTTTGCCATACTATAGCCTTGCTTTCTTGGTCAATTTTTCAACATGCTATATTAAAGTGTTTTTGGCCATATTAGCAAGTTTTATTGCTATGGCGTGTATTAGCACGCTATTTTATGCTGTTTTGAGGTGTTTTTGGCTGTTTTTTGGAGAAGTCACTTTTTGACATTTTTGCCATACTATAGCCTTGCTTTTTTGGTCAATTTTTCAACATGCGATATTAAAGTGTTTTGTGCAACATTTGCAAGTTTTATAGCTATGGCGTGTTTCAGCACGCTATTTTATGCTGTTTTGAGGTGTTTTCGGTTATTTTTTGGAGAGGTCATTTTTTGACATTTTGCCATACTATAGCCTTGCTTTCTTGGTCAATTTTTCGACATGCTATATTAAAGTGTTTTTGGCCATTTGCAAGTTTTATTGCTATGGCGTGTATTAGCACGCTATTTTATGCTGTTTTGAGGTGTTTTTGGCTGTTTTTTGGACAGGTCACTTTTTGACGTTTTTGCCATACTATAGCCTTGCTTTCTTGGTCATTTTTTCGACATGCTATATTAAAGTGTTTTTGGCCATTTCTGCAAGTTTTATTGCTATGGCGTGTATTAGCACGCTATTTTATGCGGTTTTGAGGTGTTTTTGGCTGTTTTTTGGAGATGTCACTTTTTGACATTTTTGCCATACTATAGCCTTGCTTTCTTGGTCAATTTTTTCGACATGCTATATTAAAGTGTTTTTGGCCATATTTGCAAGTTTTATTGCTATGGCGTGTATTAGCACGCTATTTTATGCTGTTTTGAGGTGTTTTTGGCTGTTTTTTGGACAGGTCACTTTTTGACGTTTTTGCCATACTATAGCCTTGCTTTCTTGGTCATTTTTTCGACATGCTATATTAAAGTGTTTTTGGCCATTTCTGCAAGTTTTATTGCTATGGCGTGTATTAGCACGCTATTTTATGCTGTTTTGAGGTGTTTTTGTCTGTTTTTTGGACAGGTCACTTTTTGACATTTTTGCCATACTATAGCCTTGCTTTTTTGGTCAATTTTTTCGACATGCGATATTAAAGTGTTTTTGGCCATTTCTGCAAGTGTTATTGCTGTCGCGTGTCTCAGCACAGTATTTTAGATTGTTTTGAGGTGTTTTCGGTTGTTTTTTGGAGATGTCACTTTTTGACATTTTTGCCATACTATAGCCTTGCTTTTTTGGTCAATTTTTCAACATGCGATATTTAAGTGTTTTGAGGAACATTTGCAAGTTTTATTGCTATGGTGTGTATTAGCACGCTATTTTATGCGGTTTTGAGGTGTTTTTGTCTGTTTTTTGGAGATGTCACTTTTTGACATTTTTGCCATACTATAGCCTTGCTTTCTTGGTCAATTTTTTCGACATGCTATATTAAAGTGTTTTGAGCAACATTTGCAAGTTTTATTGCTATGGTGTGTTTCAGCACGCTATTTTATGCTGTTTTGAGGTGTTTTTGGCTGTTTTTTGGACAGGTCACTTTTTGACGTTTTTGCCATACTATAGCCTTGCTTTCTTGGTCAATTTTTTCGACATGCTATATTATGGCCTTTTTGGCCATATATGCAAGTTTTATTGCTATGGCGTGTTTCAGCACGCTATTTTATGCGGTTTTGAGGTGTTTTTGTCTGTTTTTTGGAGATGTCAGTTTTTGACATTTTTGCCATACTATAGCCTTGTTTTTTTGGTCAATTTTTTCGACATGCGATATTAAAGTGTTTTGAGGAACATTTGCAAGTTTTATTGCTATGGCGTGTATTAGCACGCTATTTTAGGCTGTTTTGAGGTGTTTTCGGTTGTTTTTTGGAGATGTCACTTTTTGACATTTTTGCCATACTATAGCCTTGCTTTTTTGGTCAATTTTTTCGACATGCGATATTAAAGTGTTTTTGGCCATTTCTGCAAGTTTTATTGCTATGGCGTGTATTAGCACGCTATTTTATGCGGTTTTGAGGTGTTTTTGTCTGTTTTTTGGACAGATCACTTTTTGACATTTTTGCCATACTATAGCCTTGCTTTCTTGGTCATTTTTTCGACATGCGATATTAAAGTGTTTTTGGCCATTTCTGCAAGTTTTATTGCTATGGCGTGTATTAGCACGCTATTTTATGCGGTTTTGAGGTGTTTTTGTCTGTTTTTTGGACAGATCACTTTTTGACATTTTTGCCATACTATAGCCTTGCTTTCTTGGTCATTTTTTCGACATGCGATATTAAAGTGTTTTTGGCCATATTTGCAAGTTTTATTGCTATGGCATGTATTAGTACGCTATTTTATGCTGTTTTGAGGTGTTTTTGGCTGTTTTTTGGAGATATCACTTTTTGACATTTTTGCCATACTATAGCCTTGCTTTCTTGGTCAATTTTTAAACATGCAATATTAAAGTGTTTTGTGCAACATTTGCAAGTTTTATAGCTATGGCGTGTTTCAGCACGCTATTTTATGCTGTTTTGAGGTGTTTTCGGTTATTTTTTGGAGAGGTCATTTTTTGACATTTTTGCCATACTATAGCCTTGCTTTTTTGGTCAATTTTTCAACATGCGATATTAAAGTGTTTTGAGGAACATTTGCAAGTTTTATTGCTATGGCGTGTATTAGCACGCTATTTTATGCTGTTTTGAGGTGTTTTTGTCTGTTTTTTGGAGATGTCACTTTTTGACATTTTTGCCATACTATAGCCTTGCTTTCTTGGTCAATTTTTCAACATGCTATATTAAAGTGTTTTTGGCCATATTAGCAAGTTTTATTGCTATGGCGTGTATTAGCACGCTATTTTATGCGGTTTTGAGGTGTTTTTGTCTGTTTTTTGGACAGGTCACTTTTTGACATTTTTGCCATACTATAGCCTTGCTTTTTTGGTCAATTTTTCAACATGCGATATTAAAGTGTTTTGTGCAACATTTGCAAGTTTTATTGCTATGGCGTGTATTAGCACGCTATTTTATGCTGTTTTGAGGTGTTTTTGGCTGTTTTTTGGACAGGTCACTTTTTGACATTTTTGCCATACTATAGCCTTGCTTTTTTGGTCAATTTTTCAACATGCGATATTAAAGTGTTTTGAGGAACATTTGCAAGTTTTATTGCTATGGCGTGTATTAGCACGCTATTTTATGCTGTTTTGAGGTGTTTTTGGCTGTTTTTTGGACAGGTCACTTTTTGACATTTTTGCCATACTATAGCCTTGCTTTCTTGGTCAATTTTTCAACATGCTATATTAAAGTGTTTTTGGCCATATTTGCACGTTTTATTGCTTTGGCGTGTATTAGCACGCTATTTTATGCTGTTTTCGGGTGTTTTCGGCTGTTTTTTGGTGAGGTCATTTTTTGACATTTTTGCCATACTATAGCCTTGCTTTCTTGGTCAATTTTTCAACATGCTATATTAAAGTGTTTTTGGCCATATTAGCAAGTTTTATTGCTATGGCGTGTATTAGCACGCTATTTTATGCTGTTTTGAGGTGTTTTTGTCTGTTTTTTGGAGATGTCACTTTTTGACATTTTTGCCATACTATAGCCTTGCTTTTTTGGTCAATTTTTCAACATGCGATATTAAAGTGTTTTGAGGAACATTTGCAAGTTTTATTGCTATGGCGTGTATTAGCACGCTATTTTATGCTGTTTTGAGGTGTTTTTGGCTGTTTTTTGGACAGGTCACTTTTTGACATTTTTGCCATACTATAGCCTTGCTTTTTTGGTCAATTTTGTCAACATGCTATATTAAAGTGTTTTGAGGCCATATGCAATTTTTATTGCTATGGCGTGTTTCAGCACGCTATTTTATGCTGTTTTGAGGTGTTTTTGTCTGTTTTTTGGAGATGTCAGTTTTTGACATTTTTGCCATACTATAGCCTTGCTTTTTTGGTCAATTTTTCAACATGCTATATTAAAGTGTTTTTGGCCATATATGCAAGTTTTATTGCTATGGCGTGTTTCAGCACGCTATTTTATGCTGTTTTGAGGTGTTTTTGTCTGTTTTTTGGAGATGTCAGTTTTTGACATTTTTGCCATACTATAGCCTTGCTTTTTTGGTCAATTTTTCAACATGCGATATTAAAGTGTTTTGAGCAACATTTGCAAGTTTTATTGCTATGGTGTGTTTCAGCACGCTATTTTATGCTGTTTTGAGGTGTTTTCGGTTATTTTTTGGAGAGGTCATTTTTTGACATTTTTGCCATACTATAGCCTTGCTTTTTTGGTCAATTTTTCAACATGCGATATTAAAGTGTTTTGAGGAACATTTGCAAGTTTTATTGCTATGGCGTGTATTAGAACGCTATTTTATGCTGTTTTGAGGTGTTTTTGTCTGTTTTTTGAGATGTCAGTTTTGACATTTTTGCCATACTATAGCCTTGCTTTTTTGGTCAATTTTTCAACATGCGATATTAAAGTGTTTTGAGCAACATTTGCAAGTTTTATTGCTATGGCGTGTATTAGCACGCTATTTTATGCTGTTTTGAGGTGTTTTTGGCTGTTCTTTGGACAGGTCACTTTTTGACATTTTTGCCATACTATAGCCTTGCTTTTTTGGTCAATTTTGTCAACATGCTATATTAAAGTGTTTTTGGCCATATATGCAAGTTTTATTGCTATGGCGTGTATTAGCACGCTATTTTATGCTGTTTTGAGGTGTTTTTGTCTGTTTTTTGGACAGGTCACTTTTTGACATTTTTGCCATACTATAGCCTTGCTTTCTTGGTCAATTTTGTCAACATGCGATATTAAAGTGTTTTGAGGAACATTTGCAAGTTTTATTGCTATGGCGTGTATTAGCACGCTATTTTATGCGGTTTTGAGGTGTTTTTGTCTGTTTTTTGGAGATGTCAGTTTTTGACATTTTTGCCATACTATAGCCTTGCTTTTTTGGTCAATTTTTCAACATGCTATATTAAAGTGTTTTTGGCCATATTTGCAAGTTTTATTGCTATGGCGTGTATTAGCACGCTATTTTATGCGGTTTTGAGGTGTTTTTGTCTGTTTTTTGGAGATGTCAGTTTTTGACATTTTTGCCATACTATAGCCTTGCTTTTTTGGTCAATTTTTCAACATGCGATATTAAAGTGTTTTGAGGAACATTTGCAAGTTTTATTGCTATGGCGTGTTTCAGCACGCTATTTTATGCTGTTTTGAGGTGTTTTCGGTTATTTTTTGGAGAGGTCATTTTTTGACATTTTTGCCATACTATAGCCTTGCTTTTTTGGTCAATTTTGTCAACATGCTATATTAAAGTGTTTTTGGCCATATATGCAAGTTTTATTGCTATGGCGTGTTTCAGCACGCTATTTTATGCTGTTTTGAGGTGTTTTCGGTTATTTTTTGGAGAGGTCATTTTTTGACATTTTTGCCATACTATAGCCTTGCTTTTTTGGTCAATTTTTCAACATGCGATATTAAAGTGTTTTGAGGAACATTTGCAACATTTATTGCTATGGCGTGTCTTAGTATGCTATTTTATGCTGTTCTGAGGTGTTTTCAGCTTTTTTCGACATGCTACATTAAGATGTTTTTGGCCAAATTTGTACATTTTAATGCTATGGTGTGTCACAGTACGCTATTTTATACCATTCTGAGGTGTTTCTAGCCCTGTGTTATGTGGTTTTCAGATTTTTTTTGGACATTTTGGGGAAATGGGAAACAATGCATACTGTATGGGGTCCAAAATCCAGCTCAAACTGTGATATTATAGCAAACAATCCATGGCAGTTCTTATCAGTAGTAACTGTTCTAATTGTTTTTTCTGCAGGCTTGTGTACCATGAGTTGGTACTTACCACCAAGGAGTACATGCGGGAGGTGACAACCATTGACCCACGTTGGCTTGTGGAGTTTGCACCGGCCTTCTACAGAGTTGCTGATCCTACGCGCCTCAGTCGACAGAAGAAGCAGCAGAAGCTGGAACCTCTCTACAACCGCTATGAGGAACCAAATGCTTGGAGAATCTCCCGCGCCTTCAGACGACGCTGACGACCTCCTGTTCCTCAGGCTCGTAACAAGCAGAAAATCTGTAAGAAAGACAAGTTAGGCTTAACAGGTTAAACTGTAAGAGAGACAAGTTATACTGAAATATTGTGGTAAACACTCCATTGATTTACTTACCTTATATCCAGTTATTTCCTTGTTTCTGCTGAAGTCGTTGTATTTTCTATGAAACTTCCTTATCTCTTAATTGATATGTGTAAATAAAAAATCATGGGATGCACCTTCACTAGCTGCTACCTCTGAATTATTGCATGCAAACAAAAAAAACCAAAAAAAAAATAAGAATAATAAGAATACTCGGGGCTTCGGGTTTTGGGTATTATGGGTATTTATTAAGCAATCTCTTCAATCACAGTCATGTTTATGGATTGAATAGGCCTCAGATGTGAGGGGAATGCAGCTCTTAAAAACAAAACAAAAAATCCCTAATGAGATTAATTTAAAACAAAAACACCATAGCCTTATATACAATGGATGGGGTGGGCGTGTGCAAGAGGTGCGTGGGGTTTCGGGGTGTGTATGATGATGGGTTGGTACAACAGGGAGATGTCTGAAGGTGGGGAGGAGTGTGGGGGCTGGCTTTAGTACATGTAGCCTTTGGAGTAGGGCTGGGGGCCCATGTTTTGGGGGGCTTGTTCTGTGGCGTAGGGCACGCCCTCGTCCAGGTGGGACAAGGGCACCGTGTCCTCCTCGTTGACATAGCGCTCAAACTCGGCCTTCAGGCTGGGCCGCTGATTGTCGGGGAAGGCCAGGGAGATGAGCGCCTCTGGCTCACACACAAACTTGTAAACATAGCGCTCCCCCGCCACCTGGTGGAAGACAGACACGATGACGGCATTTTTTCATGCTGATTTTAACGACACGCTGTATTAAGACTTTCAGACTATTTTGGACAACATGCTATAGAGTTACTCCCCTGTGCCACTTTAGCTGCTGTCTACAACGGCATAAAAATGTCATACTATAGCATGTCATCCAAAACAGCACACACACGTCAGAGTATAAAAAGTTCAAAACAGCATAAAAGAAACATATAACTAAAGCGAGCATGAGGTTTTAGCAAAAGTAATTTAATTTAAAAGACCATAATAGTTACAGAAAGAACACGTTTTAAGTAAACCTGATGCAGCGCCCTATGAATACACTTCAGCAAATTTTGAACTTTTCAAACAAGTCTATGATAGCTCAATATAAGACCAAATTTGAATTAAAATTTTAAAAAGGGTGTGTTTCGTACCTTCTGCATGATTCCCTTCTCATAGTAATAGCGCAGAGAGCGACTGAGCTTGTCATAGTTCATGGCTGGACGGTTCTTCTGCATGCCCCACAGCCTGGCAACCTGAGGAGGAGAACGAGGAGTCAGAAAAACGGAGAAGACTGAAGAAAAGGAAACCACTGCGGTTACACTTCTGTCTTAGCTCAGCTTTGGTGAGGGTCATTTAAAAAGGCGAGCGAATATTTGGATGGTTTTTAGGGGTTAAGAATAAAACCAAGGGTTCCCACACATTTTCATGAACAAAATTTCAAAACGTTTCCATGACTTTTAAACAACCCAAAGTGTTTTTTTTTTTCTCGCCCATCATTTTTTTTTAAACACAGATTCAAACTCTGTTCAAACATAATTTCAGCAGCCCACATAATGTGCTCAAGGACCGTTTTTACAGTTTGTAGCTGCATAAATGGTGTTATTTTGGAGATTTTTTAAAGAAAACATGCCTTTCAAACCTGTTTTCTTAAAATACAACCCTATAAAAACAAAAAAATAAACATACACACTAAAAAAACGCCATTTTTTAAAATAAGAATCCAAAACCCATAGTCCTGTGGGTTTGGAAGGCATGTTTTCTTTAAAAATTATGGAAACCTGTTTACTTGTAAAATCTGTGATTATAAATTTACTTTAATAAACTTTTATGTATTAAACACAACATATTTACATGTTTTTTTCCAAAACTTTCAATTATTTTTTACTAGTTCAAGACTTTTCTAGGCCTTGAAAATGCGATTGTGAAATTCCATGACTTTTCCAGGTTTTCCAGGACAGTAGGGATCCTGAAAACCTTCCTTCAATGACACGTCAACAGAAGAAATTTGTGTCAGCTGTTTTGTTCCTACATCTTAGGTTTTGCCAAATCCTAATTAGACACAGTTGTCTGTACTTTGACGCTGTGGCCACTAGGGGTCCTCGGTGATCAGCCAGAGTCCCCTTTTGCTCTTTAACTAAACGGCGTCAACAAGCCAAGACCTGGGCGAGTCCCCACATGTGGATTCACTTCCTTTTTATGTAACCCATTACCACTTGAATGCAACCAGAGTCCCACAGTGTTTGCAGTGAAATAGGAGTCATGGCTGGATGTCAGAGGCAGGCCATGAAATACACCCACAACCCAAAACTGAACTCTCAGCTGACGAGGGACCACGAACTCTGATCAGCGCCTCACAACCCCACGCAAGCAGGGGGGCCACATCAAATCCCGTCGCAACAGCGACTGATGTTAATGCTGACAAACATCTGAGACGGAGGAGGAAAGTGTAAAGCGGGTGGGGGACGGGGACGGGGACAGGGACGGGGACGGGGACGGGACGCAGAGATTCATGACTCAGGAGGAGCCAGGTCGTATCCCACAGTGGCCATCCAGCCCCGTTTGATCTCTGAGTGTGCTCTCAGCTCTAATTGCTCTTGTAAAACTCTTGGCCCATTCATTTTTAATGTACAGTAAAAAGATAATGGAAAACACAGCACAGACCTATCCGTATTAGGACCCACCTAAATGGACACGGTCTGATGCGTCCAATCAAAGTGCAGACTTAAACATCGCAGAAATGTCTGGACTAAAGAAATGCGAGGAGGTGAGAGCGGGGGGAGGGGGGGTGTTGGATGATTCAGTGATAGCGCTCGTCCTTCATTTATCAATCCAGCGTTTCACGTGTTGAATAATGAATGGGGGACTAATGGAAGACGGATCAGAGAACAGACCTACGAGGAAAAGTGGCCAAATCTCACTTCTCATCGCTCTAATCTAAGTAGCGCCTTAAAACCCTGCTAACATACATTTGTTCCGAGAATAACGCCGGTGCTGCACTTATCAGATTTATATTAACATTGTGATCTCTATCCACACTTCTGCACGATCTGTGCACACGGCCAACAGTAACGCCACATAAAACACTGCTTTTATTACTCATGTCTTTGATTCAAACATTTCAGGTGATAAAAGTGCAAGCCCTCTGAGAAATGTGTGTTTGGTATTCTGACCTCTGCCTGCAAAAAAAGCCCTCACAGGACGCTGGTTACATCCTGAACCCCCAAAATACAGGAGTGGACAGATACAGTAAATAATAATAATATCTATGTTATAGAAAAGATTACTTTAGATTATAAGTATGCTCATTGGACTCCGGACCATGTGGGTGAAATATGTAAAACCTTTACGACCAGATTTTGTTAAAGTATTGGATAGATGACTTTATTATGTTGCCCTTTTTTATTTTAATTTTATTATTATTTTATTATAACTTCACTAATAAGTCTCCCCGTGTAATATCTTATAGAGCTTTTATATGCACAAATGACGTCTCCTAAATTAATAGTTCTTAAATTGACTTTAAAAAATTTCTGGACAGCCGGGGAAACTGAACCGTCTGAATTAATGTACGCTCTGTGACATAAAATGCTGTCCAGAAAAAAGAAGAAGAGACTATGGCCTCCAGAACATCGAGGTACTTTTAATTTTCTAACCTTTAAAACCTGGAGCGACATAACTTTTCCTGAGCTGCTTTCAGACGCCTCTCACAAGTATTTAAACCTTTGAAACACGAGAAAAATTGGTGACATTTCTCTCAAAAACATGGTAAAATCGACAATGAGCAACTTGGTAAAAAAATATTCTATAAAATGCTAAAAATGAGTAGATTTGTTTTTAAAAAGCTAGGTGAAAGACATTTATAATTATCATAATAACATATTTAAAACTGAATTAGAAAATCCTTATAGTTTTTAAGAGCGACCTTATTATGTTGCTCTTTTCTGACCTTTTATTTATTTAATTTTAATTTTATTACTATTTTTTACTATTTTTCAGGTTATTTTTTGGACATTTTTCTCATCATGTCATGGTCAGACACTGCAAACACAAGGCTACCACTGATATCTCCAACACACCAAAAAAAATCTAGATTAATAAACAGCACTTCAGGTGAGAGGAAGAAAAATGTGTCTTTTATTTTAGGGTGGAAAAATGAAAAATAAACACTCAAATTCATCAAGGAAATTCTGTAAGACGGCACCTTTACCCCTGAAATTAAGACACAGTTTTAGGGTTAAAATTGTCTCCAAACAAACAAAAACATTTTGGCAAATGTTCAGACGTACCTCTTCGGGTTCGATGAGTTTGAACTCCATGCCGCGGCCGGTCCAGGCGATGAAGTGGGCGTTGCCCGGGTCGTCCAGCAGGGCCACCAGGAACTGCCAGAGCTGCAAGGAGCCGCGGCGCTGGTAAGGCGTGCCCTCACGAAAAACACCTCCGCCCTCCTGCTTCACCTCACCTGGAACAACACGAGGAGAGGAGGTCAGCGCGCTGACGGGACGCGATCGCGGGTCAAAACGCTGCCTCTGTTTCACGGAGAAACCTGTTGGTGAAGCCGGTCAAACATATTTGCAGCTTCAGCTGTTGTTTACACTCGGCCATCGTTATCTGATGCATTTTCGGCACTTTAATCTGAATGAGACCCTTAAGATCTAATCATTAAATTACGGTCCGTAATGGTTCTTACGTTCCACACAAACCAGAACAATTTGACCATCGAAGCAGCTGCTAAGTCTCTTTTCTAATGGAACAGTTCATCATAAGGTCATCTTATCTCGATGATTCATGTTTGCACGCTGACGCAAACTGAATCACTGCTTATTAACTGCAGCTTATCAAGCTGACCAGTGAAAGGGCAGCAGCGCGCTTCGTTAGGACAGAAATAAGAAGGTGTTTAGGCCAGTGAGCTGAGATGCACAGTAAGGTGCTGCCGTTGGCTATTATTTCAGGAAATGAATAATAATAATAAAGACCAACGTCTTTACGTTCAAAGGTCCTCAAAGACACTTTACAAAAGTCCATTTTTGACTTTTTAAAAGTCTGATTAAAATTCACACCACATTAATCACACATTAAAAGCAAACTGGCGACAAATTCTGAGCCTTCGGTTGCCATCGGTTACAACAACTTTAAGACACTAATTATCTAAAGTTAAATAATATGATTATTTTCAGTATACTACATGCAAATCACAGCCTGGGATATGTTACTGATCTGCAGCAACGCTGACTGTAACAGTGCACCTCGTGAAAATAACATGTTTTCTCAATATGCCAAATATGGTAAACAAAAAAATAGGAGTAAAATAGTAAAATGACAAATTCCACAGCAAAAGCCCAGAATGACACCCACAAATAACAATAATAATGTTTTTATGCTTTGATGGGGTCAAAAATGTCAGTGTGAAAGGGTTTCAATGGAGCATTTTCTGCACTTAACAGTATGAATGTAACAAAAACACGGCCAGAAGACGCACTCTTCCTGCAGCAGAAATATAACCAATAAATGATTACGAATACTGGCTGAAGCCACATGTGGGTAAACGGACACCGATCAGTTATTGGTTCCTGGTTGTTTACGGGTTACTGGATATGTTGTACACAAGCGCGGGAACACGAGACGCTCAGCTACGTTACTGCTGTTGTCTCTCAGAGAAGTTGCACACTTCGCTGGTTCAACCGGTGCGGACACCTTCGGGCTCTCCACTCAATCTCCTTTAGCGTCAATCACGAAAAGCAACAACACCACGAGAAACTGCCCGTCTGTCTTCTCACGGTGACAGAGGAGCTGTGCAGCGTGTGTGTGCGGAGAAACCAAACCCTCTAACTAAGCTTCAGAGTACGCAGAGAGCCACGTTCCTCTGACACGAGGATCCCTGACCTCCATATAAGATGATGGTCGGGTGTATCGAGTTTCTCTTCGATACCTGATGTCATGCAGCTAACGCCTCGCCGAGAGGACTGAAAGTGTGTGTGAATGCAGAGGGGATTACGGGTGCAGCGGGCTCACCTTCGAACTTCTCTGGAACCACACGGGAGTCATTTTCAAACAGATAGCCTGGAAGACAGGAGGAGAGCTGTGTGAGAGATTTAAGGGGCCTCGATGTGAGCACAAACAGGCTGCTCAGTCGGGATCAGCGCCAAGCTTTGAATACCATCCCAACAAAATACAAGGAGCTATTCACGCATAAATAACGTTAAGCCAACAAGTGTGTACTCTACCAGAGCACTTCACTGAGAGGGTTTCACGTTGGAAACTTCAGAAAGAGACTTGGATGTTTTGGGGCCTTTAGGAGTCATGCTAAATCTCTTCTCCTCAGCGACTAAGACTTTAAATAACCCAAAATGGTGAAACAAACAATGCGAGTGAAGGGAGAGATTGGTTTCCTTTTTGTTGCTGGGGAATACTGTGCTTTTTCCAGGAGTTGTGTTTATTCAGGGATTCTTGAGGCAGGGGTGAGGCTGTGGAGGAGAGCCTCTGCCAATGGAAACATAGGCACACCGCCGGTTAGCCAATGGAAACACGGACTCTCTACGCCGGTTAGCCAATGACCGCAGAGCTCTAACCAGCAGACTCAGTGCAGAAAGCACTCAAGAGGAGATGGGATACATGTAATCGAAATATTGACACCTCTATGATTTATCCTACTAAAAAAAATATATAATTTGGCAGAGGCCTCTAGAACAGGTTCCTACATCTTATAGTAAGTTAGATCCAACGCCTCGATTCCACCGTGTCCAGCGTGTCGAGATTACATCGGTGACGCTGCTCCTTGAGCGTTTTAGAAGCTGCCAGCTTGCTTAGATTGTGCTTTTTAGTCATTACTGTGGCTGAGGATACATATCTATATGCTTTTCTTTTATGTTTGTTTAAATTATGTTTAATGATGTTTTTTTACCCACTTTGTTGTGCAGCAGTCCAGCCGTGACTGAAGTAGACCAAAGAATTTTGGCCATTTCAGTCAAAAACATGCTCATCTTGATTAATTATACAGATCAGTTTAAAAAAATCCAGTTAAACATGGAAAAGACAGAAGATTTGTGACCATCCATCTTAATAATGATACAGATGAATAATTAATATTTCAATTATGAACGAAATAGATATGTAGGAGATTTTAAGCTTTTTTTGTTTTGTTTTGTTTTTTGATACAGTGCTGGTCTTAATTATTACCTACTTTATGTCTATTTCATGTACAGGCTGTTAGCAGGAGCGTTAATGCAGAGCGCTGGTTAAGTGAATGTGATCCTGAGTCCGTGCAAGGCATTTTATTTTGAAAGTTGACTAGATGCACCACTGTTTGACTTCCTGCCTGGTACGATCTGCTCTGTGCGGTTTGACGCCGCCGCTGTCCACCTCTGGCAAAAATAGACTCAGCATGTATTTTTCGCAGAGCAGAGCGGAGGACAAGACGCTTCGAGGCGTACCGGTAGAATTTGGGGGATTGGACTTTTGAAATGCCACTTGAAATTTAGGGTAGGATCATGAACAATGATGTTTATTGTAAAAAAAACATAAAATATGACGTGTGGGACAGAAGTGGACACAACCTGTCGCTTGCTGGCGGGTTTTCTAAGCAATTTAGTGTTTGTCACTCTGCATGTTGAATTCCACGGCCGTGACTCCCGTTGTGTAGACGTTGAAAAACATTTTGCATAAAATACACACAGCCTGTTATGCATTGCTTTGTGCTAGGTTTAGCATCCTGCAAAATCTTAGTTAAACAGCCAATTTTCATTGAATTTGCATTTCCGCATGTCATCCGGGTACAGTTAAGCTGTGTTACCTTCATTGCCGTGCTGGGGGTTTGGGTAGCCCTCACTGTGGTGGTACATAGAGGGACATCCAGGCACATCTGCAAGAGAAACACAAACAGATAAAGGTCAAATTTTATTTGGTTTCAATAGTTTAATAGTGGTAAACACAATACAAAACAATAGGATAACTGTCTATTCATCTATTGTTTCTTTGAATAAACTCCTAAAGTTTCCTAGAAACAGAAAATTAGCAATTAACAACAATAAAAAAAACTTCAACGGGCTGCGTAGACACCAACCTCAAAAAAAGCGACACATCTCAATCAAGCATGGGCATATTTCATATTCTAAGATAAGATTCAAACAGCTAAAAAACAGACTTTTTAAGATTGTTTGTTCATTTGTACTAAAGACAGTGTATCCTATCCGTAATGCAATACAAATGTGTTTCTTAATTGAAGGTAAGGTAAAAGGATTCTATTATATTTTAATGTAGTTTTACGACATATTTTGATGATTATTGAATGAAACATTGTCCTATGCCTATTTTTGACCCCTTGTGCTCATAAGGGGTTAAATGATTGTTGAAGAGTAATCAAATTCAGTAAATCCTACAAATTCAGGTGAATGGAAACTGAAAACTTGCTGCTTCCTAAGCCATTATCAGCGTGATAAATGGGTGTATTATCTGGATATTTTGCATGATCACCCGAGCACTGCAAGGACAAACATTTATCATATCACTTGTCTTGTCTCTGGTGGTATTTTTAGGCCGTGAGCAAGCACCTTCACCAGACCAGAAAAGTGGTGCAGTATACAGTGTCTGCACTTTATCTGGGCACTATCGACTGAACCAAATCGGTGCATTCGCCAAAATAGATTTTATGTTCCTCCTCATAAACCTTCAAGCAAAACTCTGCAAGTTGGAACAGATACTTCTGTTAGTGTTGCCAAGAGTTTTGTCCTTTATATCCTGTGGTTGCTCTTTTCACCTTTGTGTGTCTGTCTGTGCATAAAAAAATAAAGGTGTGACTCCGATTATTCTTTGTGTTTGTCCGTTTTTATGCCGTCTGTCAACTGTTTGAACGAGACGAGTGAGAGCATAAAAACCGAAAGGTGCAGCTCTTTGCCTCTGGCTCTGGACGTGACTCACTCCTGGGGAATGCAGCTGCAGCGCAGTGCCTGTGATAAGATGCCACTGGGGAAAATCAAACCCTCCATTCTGGGGCAGCAGCACTCGATCATACTGTAAATAATACGTCTGCCCGCGATGGCAGGCTCTCGCTGGGGAGTGATGGGTAGATAGGGTGTGAGAGCAGCGGGGTTACTGAGTGGCATGACCATTTAGTGTCTTTCATGCCACACAAAGGCCGTGATTAAGCGATGGAACGCCAATTTGTATGTGAAACTAGGGGACTCATTCTGGAGCCTGCTTTTGAAATGGGGCCGCAGATTTGTGGCATTTGGCTCTCATTGTTCACACTGTACGCATTAAAGAAAACACTGGTGTTGTTCTTGTTACACGCCATTTACGTCAATACACCTCCTTTGTGTTCTGCAGTATAATTTTCCCATTACATGCCCATGACCTTACAGCTTAGGACAGGTTGTCTTTCAATTAAATGACCGTAAATGACATTATAAATCTGAAGCAAATAACCAACAACTTGGCAAGTTGCCTTTATAAACCATACTGATGTTTTGTTTGCAGGGCGCATTCATTCAAAAGCTTTTCAAGCCCAAATTATCCAATTAACTGTCTGAAAGAAACAACAGTATTTACTGTGTCTGCAAAATAAATTCACATTACTCCATTTAAACGGTGGCGGATTAATGTTTCCTTTTTGAACTGGTGGTTTTAATTAGAATTTTTACAGACTACCTGAAATCCCATGACTAATCTCTTTAAATTATTTTTTGTTCTATTAATTTAGCGTTCTTTTTACACACACAATTCTATATAATGTTTATAGCAATATTGAAGAAAGACAGTGACAGACATTATCTCTCGTCTCCTGTATTATCTAATAAAACATGTGGCGTATTGTATAACTGTCTACAAACGAATGATAAACTCTGATCTTATGTGTCTGATCAGCCTCTGCAGTCAGTCAAACTCATATCAGAGACACTTTGAGGAAACTCCACCAAATTCAACTTTCTCCTCCTCCCAACGGTTATCCACAGAAAAACATCCTTTTGGACTTTCCCTGTTTCTTTCTCAAGGTTTTGCAATTTTTTGTCACCTCTATCCGCTCGCACTATCAAAGGTGTGAGAACGAAACAGACGGTGAGAAGAATTAGGTTGTTTTTATTGTGTTTTCATTATGCATTAAATACGCTGGTTTCAGTGCTGGAGCCATCCTCTAATGTGCATGTGGGAATCTCTAGCTTTTAGAGAGAGCAGCTTTTAGTCCTGACGGCCCATTTTTTTAACTTCTGGCTCTAACGCGAATGTTTTCGTTCTTCTTTTTTAATGCTAGCTGCGCGGGTTTGTGTAGTATACAAGGAATGAATTTGGGAGCGTTCGGCTTCTACACTGCAGCGATTGGACGGTTTCTGTCAAAGGTTCTTGCATTAAATTTTTGTTGCAGCATTTTTTGCCTAAACGTGGCCTAAAATCACACATTGGTGCAGCATTATAACTTAACTATTTGGTTTTATGTGAAAAATAAAAAGGCAAAGCCGGGTACTGAAGGGTCTTCGTTGTGGCAGTTTGGCAGGAACTCTGGGTGAATGGGCTTTGGGCGGTTTTGGTTTTCATTATGCATAAAGTGTGCTGGTTTCAGTGCTGGAAGGCATGTTTGCAGCCATCCACTAATGTGCATGTGGGACCTGTGGGAATCTCAACAATAGCTTTTAAGTCCTAACGCAGCTTTAATGCAGGTGAAGGAGGAGGACACAATGTATGGTGAGTGTTATATTTCTCACTCCTTGTCTTAAATTCATGCTGGTTTCTGAGCTCTCCAGTGGTGGAGCTTGTTGTTCAAGCGCCTGCGCTGCCTACCCCACCCTGTACCCCCCATCACCCCCACCTCCTACCACTCCCTCCCCTCGCCCTCTCCCAAAGCCCAGCCAGTGAGAGGTTCAGGTTACTGCGGCCACGCTCATTTTTCCATTATGAGTTCATCTGCCTGCAGAAAAAGGAAGCCGCTGGTGCAACCTGAGACCCTGGAGCACTCCACCAGGGACTCTAGTCTTTCCAGTGCCCTCCATTTTCTCAATGAAATTCCTCTGCCTCTCTCTCACAGAGAGCGCTGAGGGGAGGGAGGGAGAGGGGTAAGGAAGGAGGGAGGAGTGGAGCTGCAGCAGAAAAAAAAAACTTTTTTTCTTTGCAAAGTGTCAGAGAGTTGAAAGGAGGAGTTTTGGAGGCAGGGAGGGAGTCGGGTAGGAGTCGAGATACAGTGAAGAAGTTTGTTTTCCTTTTGGACATTTTGTTCTTGAGTTAGCTTTGCACACAAGGGAGGGTTTGTCTTCAAAGAGGCTGTTTCTGAGGCCGAGGGCAATGTCAAATAATCCTAAAGATCCTAGTTTGGGTTCATAGGTACAGACTGTGTTTGCAACAATCGCTTACATTTTAATTTAAGTAAATAAATGAGATGAAACGGTCCAGTATGCCTGTCTGCAATAAAATCCAAAATGCACAACTTGCCATAAGGTTTACTTTTGTAGTACTAGACCTCTTACACTGTAAAGTCTGACATTATCTTGGAAACAGGCTGCGTTGAAAAAGGAAAGTAAATATAACTATAAAACTTCATTTATGTTTACTTTATATCTAAGTGTTAAGTTTATTTAAAATCTAACTGTATTTACTTAATTTTGTGAATCTGTTGCAAAGTTAAAAACATTTAAGAAACTGCAGTAAAACTATTTAACTGACTTAACTTGATCCTGACAGAGAGGATTTTGTCAGTGATGAAGTTAAGAGATCTGCAAATTCTGTTTTCTTAACATGCAAATATGACTATTCAGATATACAGCACAGTAAACTGGGTTTACTGAAGTTGCTAAAACTTGGAAAGATTCATTAAATTAAACTTGTTATTTTTAAGTTGCAAGAACAAGAATACAAAATTAAGTAAAAAAAATAACTAAATTTTAAGTAAACTTAATCTTATCACGTACAATGTAAACTTTAATGAAGAATAATAATGATATTTACTTACATTTTTTGTGGCAGTTCACTAGATTTTGAAGTAAAATCAACTTGTCAGATTTTATAATGTATTAGACCTTTTTTTGATATTTCACTGACTCAGTAATTAATATATTAATTGGAAAAACAGCAGTAGACATATTTCACCCACTGGATATGATTTAAAACTACACATCGTCTTCTCCTGCATCATCATTTTTAAATTTTTTCACTCACCGGGTTCGTAGGTGTAGTCTGTGGGCTCCTGCTTGACCATCATGTGGGCTGGCGGGAACCTGTGTGGGTGCGGGTGCGGGTGCGAGTGTGGATGTGGGTGGGGATGAGGGTGAGGTCCGTGCCCGTGTCCTGGTCCGCTGCCGTGCCCGGGCCCTGCCATGTGAGCCGCCCGCTCGTACAGCGGGTCCAGGTATTCTTGCTTAAAGCTCTGCTGCAGGTAGGGCATGCAGGGGTCGGAGTGCTGCCGGTGATAACCTCCTGCACCGCCGCCGCCACCTCCGCCCCCTGGCCCTCCGCCGCCGCCTCCACCAGCTCCGCTGCTGCCATGTCCCGCTGGGGCCGATGGCATGCGCTGAAAGGCCTGGCCTGGTGGTGGGAACTGGGGGCACATGGGGTCTCCTGAGGGGCCCTGATACCTGGAGCTGCGGGATGAGATAAAGCAGCTCAGATCAGGGTCTCATCCAGACAGGTTCAGCTTTGCAGCTTTGGTCCCCGTTTATATCCTGTCAGACATTTTATTCAAATTTTTTCAACAGGAGAAACAAAGTGACCCATTTAGAATTTCTTTGTCGTCAATTTTATACATTTTTATTTTAAAATGCATTAGTTTTGCTACATTTACACCAACCATCCATTCTATTCAGCCGTTTCTGCACTCTAGAGACCTCCGAAAACGCTGCTTACACCATTTTAGTTTAAAAACTCTGTGAGTCCGCTCTGACAGGGTGGATTGAACAGACACTCATGTTTGCTTCCTGAGTGGGTCTTACTGGTTACAGCGTGTCAAACTGAAATATCAAAGTTCAGCCTACACACCGTTGTTGAATTTCTGAAACGGTCCTAAAACACTCACTTGTACGGAGATCATTTTCATTTTGATTTGCTGCTTTAAAATAATAACGTGTAAGTGTGACCTTACTCAACAGCCCCATTTACACTGCCTGTTCAAGGTGGGATTATCACGCCATTGTGCCGCCTCGCTGTTCTGTATATGACCTCAGATCAATGGAAGGGGGGACAGCGTGGCAGAAACAGCGCCATTAACAACGTCGGGTAAAACGTAAAGCCGGAAAGACGCAACAATGATTGACGTTATGCCTTTGTTATTGCTTAGAAAGTGATGCCGATGCACATATTATATGTTGCACAAGAGGCGGACGCACGTGTGTTAAAATTTCACACCTGTTGTGCCTACTTTGATTATGGGATGCCGCGATGCAGAGTATACTCACACACTAGAGCGCAATGACACCGCCGTCATTTGGTTCTGTGTAAAAATGCAGCGGTGGCATAAAGGGGGGATTTTGTTGCGGCCCTCTGCGTAAAAGTGTAAAAAATGTTCAACTATGTAAAAACAGTATCTTTGTGCTGTTTCATGATCAGAATTTTCAAGCAGCAACATTTAAAACAGCTGCGAATGCCATTTTTTCCCATGTTCATCCTAAAACTTTCCAACAGTTTATGGTTTAACTGTAAAAAGATAATAACTGTAAGTGTAATTTAAAGATATAACCATTATATCTACACTTAGAATATCACCAACTACAAATACCCGTCTGCCCAGTATTTAAGTCATTTGCTGCTTTGGTTAATGATGTAATTTCTTTAAAACTTGTGTGATGTGTCACCTGGCGTTGATGGGGTAACTGTTGCTGGGCAGCGGCTGGGAGGTGGCAGCAGGGTTCATGTAGCCAGCGTCGGGCCGTCCGGCCGTGGCAGGTTTCGGGGAGTAATGCTGCTGCATAGGAGACATGGGGGTCCCTGGGCAGGAGCTCTTGGCTCCTCCTGCAGCCCTTTTCTGCTCATAGGCACTGAAAAACACAAACACAGGACAGGCATCCATGCATAAATGAACATTACATGTTACAACAGGGTCGTAACTGGGGAGGGTCAATACAACAAACAGAGCTAAAGGGAGCTCTTTGGTGAGGGTCTGGTGGTCAATAACATGTGGTCAGTGTTTTAGCTGCGCTGACGTGTACTGGACAGCTGACCACTGTTGCTGGGTCGCTGGAAAAAGATAACTGTTGTTACTGAGAATGGTAAAATAAAGTGATGTTGTTCTGCCCTAGGTAATAAGGGATGTCAGTAAAGATACAAAGGGAGAGTAAATCAGCCTATGTATCATTGCCCTAATAAAATTCAAATGTTCCCAATAAAAGCTAGAAAAAAAAGCTTAAAGGAAGCCTGGTGCAGACAAGAATTAAGAGGAAATGACAAGCCTCCTGTTTGTTCTTATCTAGAAACCAAAACCGAAAGGATAAGACACCAATGAGCTGTATCAAATGTCTGTTTTCCAGATTTGAAGCTGCTACTGAGGTCTTTGCATGAAGCTTTGAATGTCTGTCGTCATACTTTATGAAGCCGTCATGCTAAAATTATTTTAAACAATATTTCCCGAGACTGTTCACATACTGTAAAAATCTCAGTTAGCAGCCTACTTATGTACATGTGAGTATGTGAAGAAAAATGATTTTCTTTAAGTTTGTTTTTGGAGACATCACTAGAGGTAAATCTGAAATTAAGTTTTTGTGTTTGTGTTGTGTTGTGTTGTGTTGTGTTGTGTTTTGTTGTGTTGTGTTGTGTTGTGTTGTGTTGTGTTGTGTTGTGTTGTGTTGTGTTGTGTTGTGTTGTGTTGTGTTGTGTTGTGTTTGTGTAATTTGGGTGCACTGGCCCACAAACACATGGACAACATACAACAAACAACATGTACTTTAGTTAATCTATGAGGAGAACCGGGAGGTACCTGGCATAAAGGCACTGCTCTCCGCTGGGGTAGCTGAAGCTCTGCTTGTGGCTACAGGACTGGCTGGGGTCGGAGCCCGGACTCTGCGGCTCCTTCTTGATAGTGACTGGAGGGCTGTGAAATGCCACCGCTACGAGAGAGAGCAAACAGACAACAGAGATGAGCGCTGGCACACACACACAGTGGGCTTTGTATATCCTTTTCTCATCCAGCCCTGCCCCGATACTACTGTCGTTAAGCTCAAATGCGAAAGCAAATACTTCTGTCTGCACAGGAATCTCTTTTACATGCCAGCCAAAATGCTTAAGTGACTGTCAGCTGCAAAACACAGGGGCAGCAGACAGACACGTATAAACACACACACACACACACACACAAAAACACACACGCTCACACACGACCGCATTCCAGCAGTCATTTGGAAGCCCAGAGCGTCCTCGCCCACTTTTCTTCACTCTTCCAGACACAACAGCAGCCAAAACTTCCTCTGTCAAAGTCAAGCTTAAAGCTAAACAACTCTACGGGCCAGAGAGATGTCTGTGGACTGATGAAAGCGAATGTCACACCTCTGTTAGAGCAGCATATACACCGATTCCGTGTCCCTGCATTCTTTCCTATTGGTATCCAGATGTTAGCAATTGCTTGTGAGCTTTGCTTTTCGCCTTTGAAATAACGTGATAATGCCACGTATCCCCTCAAAAATATTAAGCAACATTTTTGCCGTTTTATGTTTCCCTAATGGCATCCACTCCCTCTCCTGCAAACTGTCCATCAAGCTGGACTGCTGCAGGGAACCTTTGCCTCGACGGCCACAAAAACCACCCAAAGTGGAGCTTCAAACTGTGCCGAGGGCTTGTGTTTATTATGTGAGGGGAGGTTTTCACCCGGAGAACTGTACAGGATGTTTTTCTGGTCCCGACAGGGTAAACAGCAGCAGCTGTGCACTTCCAGCTGGGGAGGCCTGTTTTTATGTGTGTGCATGTGTGTGTGTGTGAGAGTGTGCATTAGTAATTTCTGCTAGTCTCTATCTGCGTGTGCGCTTGTCAATGTGTGTGCGTGCATAACTGTACATCTGTGTGTGTGTGTGTGTGTGTGTGTGTGTGTGCAGTGGGTGTGGAGCTGACGGAGCAGGCCACACTGAAAGCATAGCCCAGGTAATTACATACTGTCGTTCATTCACAAAAAAGGAGGAGGAAAAAAATGTCTGGCTGACTGAATTAGGCCAGAGATGACTGAGGCGAGAGACAGAAAGTGAAAAAACAAAGGAGGAAAAATAGAGTGAGCAAAGAGTGAGAAGAAATTACAGTGACATAAACCACAGAACAGCCTCGAGGATCTGCTGTCACGCTCAGGATTATCCCTCAACGCACAAAATTTATGAAGTTGGATGAAATTAGTATTAAAACTTTAAGAAAAGCAAAAAGGGTTACATTTAGTGCTGATGTCATTAGTCAGTCAACAGAAAATTTAACAACAATACGTCAATCTATTGATCGTTTAAGTTAAATGAAGAAAAATGTGCTCTCCTGATCACTGCTTCTCAAATACAAAGACTTGTTGTTTAAACTGTAAATTGAATAATATGAGTTGTTGCAGAAAACAAACTAAAGCCCCTTTCCCACTGGACAAAAAAAAAATTATTTTCCACCAAAATTTGCATGTTTATACCTTTTTTACACATGGGAAAACCCACTAAAATTGGGCAAAAGACTAAGGCTGTAAAACTACAACATTTGAACATTACACATAAGAAAAAAACAGCAGAAAACCGCAGAAAGGCATACTCGTCTACTGCAGAACTGTATACATAGCTCTGGTCAACTGGCAATGGGAAAAGGAATCTATTGCCTAACTTTAGTGGGTTTTCCCAAATTAAAAAAAAAACTGCATAAAAGCGCCAATGGTATGATATAAGATGTCATTTGGGGTTCTAGGAAGTTTTGCTGGGTATTTTTCAGTATTTTCTGCTAATTTACAGACCCAACAGTTAAACTGTACATCAAAAAAAGAAATAAAAGACTTAAATCGGTAAAGAAAATAATTGCTACCAGCAGCTCTAGTTTAATTTTCTCATTTTTGGATGTATCACAAGCAGGTTTTTTCAATTAGCATTCAAAATGAGACTCAGTCTGTGGGGATAACTATGGGATCAAACAGATTGGGTGGTGTGCCATAATGAACACCTAAATAATCTTTTGTACTAAGAAAGTTTAAAGATTATGGATTGCTATGGTATTTCTGCACTGAAAAAAAAATTCATTCCTATTGCTGTTTGTTTTACTGTTTGCCTTCGACTCGGAGCATGTTTCAAATCAAAAAAAAAACAGAGTCTAACAATCAAAACCGCACTGCTCATCATCATAACGTTCCTATTTTAGGTCTATAACCACTCTCCCATGGCAGGCAGGCAGGTGAGGAAGTGTTGGCTTTAGCAGAGGATCAACGGGATTAGAGAGCATTTACCCAGATTTCCCAGACAGACGCGACGGGATCCAGCCTCCTCTAAGTCTCCGACAGCTCGTCTGCGAGTACACAGAGGGTGGCACATGACTGCCGCTCCAATAATACAAGAGTGTTTGTCTATTGACATCCCCCCCTTTCTCTGCCATGGTCATGAACTGCAAACAATCCTCGGAGATTGTACACTCACGGCGCAGCCGAGCAGAGCCACTAATGCGATTGGCAGGAATATTTCCCTTGATGTGGCTCTCGGTTTATGAGGATGTTCCATTTCAAACAGCCGTGCCTGGGAACGGCGTCAGCTGTGTGTGGACAGATCCGTGCGTGCGCGCGTGTGTGGCTGAGCTATTTGTGTGTGACCTTTTTGGGATATTAATTAATCTGGTAAACGAGCATCAGACAGCTTTTTGTGTTTGTGTATTTGGCTGTGATTGTAATTGCTGCCTGTTGCATCGCTTGCGTTTTCAATTAGATAGAGATGGTTAATGTTCCGATTCAGGAGCGGGAATAAGTCGGAGCTGTAGAGAAAATTGAAAAACTTAACAGACTTAGAAGATCCTTAGATTCTGATTTTTTTTCTCGTGATTTAGATTAATAAGTAAATTTGAACAAGAGCGTAGTCTAAAGCCATGCTAGCAGCTCTATGAGGCTGTTCAGCAGGTCAACACGATCACATGATGACGTTTAGCAGGTGTAATGTTTACTTCAGAAACCAAAGTATCTGACAAATTAAAAATCCTACCTATAAGTGACACTCAAAAAAAAAGGTCAGGGGATCACAAAAATTGTTAAAAACAGTCTCTTGCATGCTCAAATCATCTGATGTGCTCACGATTCTTCACACATGTAACTCTGCTCCTACAACTCTGCGCTATCAGAGGTACACCAGAGACCCCACGATACAATGTTATTACGATTCTTTGGGGTCATGATACAGAATTAGCACATTTTTTTACAGTGTACAATATGCAGAGTATTGTGTTGACACACATTGCGATACATTACCTTTATTCAATTGTTAATCATATCCCCAAAGAAAGACTTTGTAACATCTGTTTGAACTTATAAGATAAAGTTTTGAAGATAAAGTTTGTGCAACATAGTATTGGTCTAAAGTCTCAGGTTCCTGCTCAAAGGGGTCTTTTAAAAGACCTCATTATTTGAAACTTTGGCCACATTTAATATGAAAATCCGACATTCGAACATTAAATTTATGGCATATGAAGCATGACAGCTCCCCTTTCAGATACATTATCTGACTGCTAGCAAGTCCAAAATCAGAATTCCTGAATGAATCTTAAGTCCAGTTCCAAGAATAGTCCTTAAATTAAAAAACTAAATATTACAGTCCTGCATATCACCGTAAATCTCCCTGTCCAGATGATGTCAAATTTGCTGCTAGAGTTTATAAGGTGGTGGCAGTCTTGTAAACGGATCCAGGGAGAGTTATGTTCTTCAGGTTCCCGTCTCTTCCTGCTTTTATTTGGGCCAATATGACCTCCCCTAACTGTTTTGTTAAATGTTACATCATCCTTTCACAGCGATCCTCATATTTCATAGTTTCTTTTCTACACCGAGGGGGGGAGGGGGTTCATGAACCTGAACCGAAAAGGTGTTTAGAAGTGAAAAGACAGATACAGTACACAATAGCTGTTGCCTTTTAAAACAGACAAATCTGAGATAACACAGAAGGGTGCAGCCAGAACATGCACGCTCCTACGTGCATGAATGTGTACAGCAGAGATATTCAACTCGCTTTGCTTGGGGGCCACTTTTGAAAAATGAAAGGAGTCCGGGGACCAGTTGCAGCAGTCCCACGTTTCTAGGATTTAAGGGCATTTCTAATATTTTAGGACATTTCTCAGATTTTAAGGTGCTTCTAGAGTTTTGGGACATTTATAAGAGTTTAGGACTTTTCTCTTACTTTAGGACATTTCTAGGATTATAAGACATTTTTAGGACTTTTCTCAAATTTCATAACATTTCTCACATTTACAGACGTTTCTCAGATTTTAGGACATTTCTAGGATTTTGAGATGTTTCTAGGTTTTTGAAAGATTTCTTGGATTTAGGATGTTAGGGGCTTCCACTGGCACTTCTTTTTTTTTAAACAAGCTCTATTACGATGCTGTTTTATGCACTCTGGCACCTTATTTACGGTAACACAAAATATAATTCCCTGTGTGAATCACTTTATTTTTATTGTGAATTAGAAAATGATCGGGGTGCCACGCTGCACACTATCAGGGACCAGATTTGTTGAGTTGTACACTTTCTCTTTTAGCAATAGGCGGAGTGTGGCAGATTCCCAGCACCTCCTGAAGTAATAAGGTCAAAGGCTTCTTCCTCACTCCAAACTTGTCGTATGTCCTCCTTCCTTATTTTGTGCTATTCTTTACTGTCTCCCATTCAATCCCCATTCTGAGCTCTACGTATAGAGATGACCCTCAGCTAAAGGCAGGGTGGAGATGGGCTTTTACATATGTAAATGCTGGTTCTTAGAGGGGGAGGATGCGGGGTGAAAGGTGATGGTCATGGTTGAGTGCTTTAGGAAGTAGAGGGATCATTACACAGGGGGGTGTCCCATTCAACAGACACCCACCACAAACAAATCGCAGGAACGGGAACAGCACACACACACACACACACACACACACACACACACACACACACACACACACACACACACACACACACACACACACACACACACACACACACACGCTCTTCTCTACACAATGGGCCCCTCAGCTGAGCCATGCGGTGGTGGTGTGAAAATGTCAGGAAACACTACTGGATTCCTATGGGATTCCTAAAAAACACTAACAGCGCGGACAGAGAGATAAACTATAAAAGCTCGTGCACAAAGATTTGATTTGCACAGGAGTATTGATGGTGGTGATACATTCAAACTAAAATTTTCCAAATTTATGTAACTTGGTTCCTTCAGCAGAAGACAAGTTACATTTAAGAATTTTTAATTCTTTTTGATGCATTAGGGGTAAAATTTAAGACAAAAAACAAAATTTCAGGAAAAAAAAAACATGAAATGACATCAATTGCAGGAAGGTAGGGACAATTTTGGGCAAATGTTTACTGTAAGATTAAACACGACTTTTTTGTCCCATGGCGAAAACCAGGGAAAAAATAGAACAGGGAAAGGCGGAGTGATTTTTGACGTTTTCATAGTGATCTTGTGTTTTTTACTCTGTATGAGGAATTCCACTACATCGGCCCCATTGTGCTGAGCTCGTAATACTTTTTGCATAAAATTCATATTGCTATGATGCAAAAACTTAGTTAAATTGCCAATTTTCATTGAGTTTGTACTTTCCCATGTCCTCCAGAGGGACAGCTAGCTAGCGTGATATTAATGCATTTGGTAAAATATATATTTTTTAAAAACTGAAATTGGAATTTAACAATACAATTCAGAAAAAAAAGATTTAAGACATCTTGCTTCCCATGTCTGAGCATTTTTACAGCCCTATTTTTAGATGAATAAATTCAGTGCCTTTTAAGACTTTTTTTAGGATCTGCTGGAACCCTGTGAGTACTTTTTTAATTCAGACAACTTTCCCAGAGCCTAGATAAGCATTGAAAAACAATAAATCAGGGGATTTAACTCTCATGTATTGCTATCAAAACATTTTAATATCACCTGTAAATTAAACGTTTCAAGCAGGTTGTCCAGACCTCACTATGAACTCCCCCGTCTTATTTTAGACAGTGTTTCCTACCATTAAAGGCCGTTGTGTAGGGAAATCCAATCTGAGGACAGCAGTGGATCTGGAGAGTCTTACACTGGATGTATTTGTGCGACACGGCCAAGTCTTAAGCCTCTGGAAGTCTGCAGCACATGACAGCCTCGCTGAATATAACTCAGTGGACATCAGCCCCAGTGTCAAACACAGAGACTAAATCTGGCCAAAGCGAAGGACATGTGAGCGTAACGTAAATACACACTTAATGGGCCCAATCATACAAATAAAACTCAAGTCGCACTCTTAGAGGAACCATCTCAGGGCTATCTGGAGATCTGGTTCTTATCTCACACGATATGTATCGTACATGTGCGGCACAAGCAGCACGAGGCTTCAGTGTGCTGTACAGACGCACTAAAAGCAGGCTGTAAACGTGTGATAGGCTACACCTGGTTCCACCCACTCTTGCCAATTGATTCTGTATGTGGTGATGGATCAATAATAACAAAGCTGCCAATTATGCCACAATGGTTTTAAAGGTTAAAAAGGAAGCCATTGATTCACATGGCTTGCAAATGACATTAGTTGCTCAGCTGAATGCATGGCTCCGCTGTGGTGAGAGGGAGGCGTAATAAGAAAAAGCAACATAGTAATTTTAAAGTATTTCACTGTCAACACAAGCAATTAGAGTTAGATATAACCTATACTTTCACAGTCATTTTTAAGCTCTGCGCTCATTTGTATGTTTCTTTCTCAGACCAAGTTTGGGTGATACTTTGAAGTTTCTATCTTTGTATTTTGTCATGGGCACGAAATGTGTGTGCACATAAAAAGCTGAGAGCACACTGTCAAATTTTCCAAGCTTTACACAGATTATTTCATGTCATTAATTTCTTTTATTTAAAGGAAAACATATTGATGAATTTTTGTTTTTACTATTAGAGATGACTTCAACATGTCAAAGCTTCTTTTTGACATGCTGAAATGTTCATTTAATTTTTTTAATTTAACCTGTAATACAATTTTAACAGGTCACAAAATGGGTAGGAGAAAAGAAATCAATACAGCATAACATTGCGATATTTTGGTGTGGCAATACTGTATCCATGAATGCCAAATATTGATATCTGTAATATAGAAGATATTAATGTTACAAGTTAATCCTTTGGTAACGCACTAGGATGATAAATAATAATTCCTTTTTCAGTTCACTAGATTCATTTTGTTGCTATAAAAATGACTGAAGTGAGATGAACAAACACACAAATAATCTTATTAAAGTCCTATTTTGGGGACATAAATTGTAGTTGAAAAAAAGTAGTTATTCACAATACATCGCAATATTTGTTGTTGCAGGATCGCAAAACATTTGTAGTTGTAATAATATTGTATTGTGACTTAAATATCACGATAATAAATAAAAATAAGCTATAATTAATAGAACCAAGTGTGTGAACATACTCAGCAGCTAATTAAAACTTGACTTGTACTTTGTTTTCATGTATTAAGTACCATTTATCCTGTTTTTACATATTTTATGTATTGTTATTAAGTGTACTGTGTCCTATGTACAGTTCTGTTGTCTCTGTTTAACAGTATTGCATGTTTTCCTATAGTGTTCATCACACCTGCCCAGGCATGACAGCTGAAAAATTAGCCAAGCTTGCTAAAGTGGCACATTTACAAAAATGTCTATTTATGTATTAATGTGCACTGTCCATGTAATCTTAAAACACATAAATAAAATAAATAAAGATTAATAGTCACATATCAGTTGTTACTATATAACTGACATTACAGTTACTGATTAAATGTTTTAAGAAAGAGTTAGCCATAAAATATGACCAACGTTAACCCAAAAAAAAGAGTAAAATAGTTGAAAAGGTCTGAAGGTTCAGGCATAGCAAACCAATACACACAAAACTGTACTCTTTTTAGACTGAACACTTCACTCAATCAATGACATATGTTGACATACTTTAAACATAACACATGGATCTGTAATTTAAGACAGTAAGTGTAAAACATATGGTTAAAAAGTAGCTTCGGGCACATAGTTTTACTAATTCCATCAGACAGAAGCTAAAATTGCAGTTAGCTGACAGTTAATGCTAGGTGATGCTACAAAGCTAGGCTACTTAGCTTGTTTTTAGCAAAACAAGTTGGTGTTACGTTAAATCTCCACCATGATACAGCCTCCTGAGAGGCGTTTTCTGTGGAAAATAGTGGGGCAACAACTACTATGAGCAGAAATGGACACGATTTGAATTTGAGTTTAATACAGGTGATAATCCGACTGCGCACATACCTGATCTCCCGGTGCTGTTACGATGCTCGAGTCCCCGTATGTTAGCGCTGGAGATTCGGGCAACGGTAGCTGAGCAAGTCCACTTTTCCGGCGTTGTGGTGTCAATTTCATGTTTCCTAATCCTCTCGGAATCCTGTTTGCGATGCCGCAAGCCTGTTTATGTTCCGCTATCGGCTATCGGCTAGCAGCTATCGGTTATCAGCTACCAGCTAGCGGCTAGCGGGTAACGACTAGCGGCTAGCTTAACGTTCGCCATTTTGTTTCTGATCAACTTTAAATCCGATTACTTCTACAAGAAGGTTGGTTTAAAACTAAACGACTCGGCTAATGAGCAACGAGGTGTTTGATCTCACGTTTTTCATCACATTCGTGCTTCAGTAGAGGGAAATACACGTCAACTGCGGTGCCGCAGGAGCCAGAAGTTTATCCAGCTGCAATAATACATCCACAACAGGCACTGCGCGAATGACGACATCAGAATGTCTGAGCATGCGCGTACTTATTTCCCTAAACGCGGGTACTTTTGGCGTTACGTCATCACATGTCAGCCAATCAAAACACAGATTCAGTTTAAACTGACAGAGATAAACAACAGCGGTCACTGGTTTATTTAGGCCTATTTTTCGTGCCAGCAGACGGAGCTTTACTTAAACTGCATTAAACTTATATTCAAAGTAATCATTTGGTCTGTTTCTTCAGGTTTATATGTTTCAATTACACATAACATTTTAATTTGAGTCAAGTAACTCTATCAAAAAATACTATTTATGTAATTTAATCAAATAAAACTGGGATGAACAGAGTGAGAATTTATGTAAATATAGCTCATGTACTGTATTGCTCAATGTACCTAATTTATTTCAATAAAGTTTATGTTGTTACTGTTGATAGATTTCATTTATTTCAACTATAAGATACATACAATTTATTGAGAGGGGTTACATAAACTTTATTAAAGTAAATTAACCATTTTTAAAATATACAGAAGTTATTAATAATTATTACATAAACTTCAGTAAACTACAGTCAATTTTAGCAGCTATACGTACATAAATCTGAAGTCTATTCATCTCAGTTTTGATTGATTTAAGTATATAAATGTCACTTGTATGGTTCATGTGAAAAAAAATACTTGACTGAATTTGATGGAAATTTTTGTGACACTGAAATACAGAACTTAAGTACAATTTGAGGTATGCACTTGTGTATTTCCATTTTATGCTATTTTTAATTAATTCCTTAATACAAAATATAAATCTAATTAATGGGCTAAATTATGATATATTGTTAAAGATCAAGCAACCCAGCAATATTGAAATTAGCCACAGCTTTAGAAACATACATATATTTGCATATATTCTTAAATGGGCCATTTTGCATAAGGAGCACTTAAAATTTCGGTACTTTAAGTTTATTTTGATGCTGTTACTTACGTCTTTTTACTACAGATTCTACATGCAGGACTTTTACTTGTAAGTGGGCATGTTACTACTTTTACTCAAGTAAAATAAAGTAATAATAACACTCTTGCACAATTTTTATATGATATATTTTATATTAAAAAATAAATTAACACTCTTATAAATTTCTGTCTCACTTGTTATAATACATTTCAAAAAGGCCAGATTCTGGTGTTCAGTCTGTTTTGACCAGACATGTATTGATGTGTTTGTAGGTTATAGTTCAGTGGAAAATTCAGAGCAATAGAGAGAGAGAGAGAGCGAGATACATAAGAGTGGGGGAGGGAGGGGAAGCGGGGCGATACAATATGATCCAGACCGTTTCGACTGTGTATCCAGTCATTCCACCGATGCATGGAAACATGTGCTGGACATGTGTGTGTGCTTCTCAGGTCACTGCACAATCAGGAAGACACAGAAAGAGAGAGAAGCAGCCTGACCAGCACCGACAAACTCAACCTCATCTCCGAGAGCCGAGCAGCCCGAGAGTGGCTTCAGTATCTGTCTGCTCAGGGAGCCCAGGAGTGTTGGATCCATTAGTGTCTGCTCTATCTGATTTACAGGTCGTCCTCTCTCATCTGATAATGGTTCAGGCTCCTTGAATATTTAAAGAATGGTTGTCAGATACCTGCCAAACAAGCCTAACGAGATTGATGGAAAGTACAATGGTATCAGCAAGACAGATGATTGACCTGGAAAGCATTGCTCTCACAAATGGGATTTTTTTTTTTTTTTAATTGGCCGTTATAAAAACCTTCTTTTAGTACATCACATCGTGTTGGCTAACAGGATGTAGATCTGAATGACACCCATCATGAGAAAGGCAGTGGTGCTGTACATTTTTTCTGCAAACGACAAAGTTTCACTTCCCCTTTATCAACCGAAATAGACGGCAGTATTTATCTGAAGTGATGAGAATGTTCTTGTTTGAATGAGTGAACTCAGCTGTTTTCATATGAATAATATTCAAACTATTTTCTCAATGAACTCAGTATCAATCAGCACTAGTGCGGGTCAGCCCTCGACCAAGAATTTACTCTTGTAAGAGTGTTGTAGATGATTGTGCTATCCTTTGGAGATGGATATTCAGCCTAAGGAAGGATGTGACTAAAGAGAATATATATTAAAAAAAGAAAAACAAGTATGGAGAAAGAAAAATGGAAATTTCTAAGTAGCGGATACCAGAGTTGGTTGGCACATTTTTTACTAATATCTCTGATATAATTCATGTTAGATTATTTTGACCAGCGGTAAATAAAAAGATTAAGGTCTCAGCTATAGATAAATATATTTTAAAGTACTCAAATGCTTTTAAAATTTAGGTGATTTGTGATTAAAGTCATGTTGTGCATTTGTTCCAAACAGCCTCACTGGAGGATTGGTTGTCACACGTTATGGAATTGATTGTCACAGGTTATGGAGTTAGGTGGAACAGTGTTTAATTTAATTGAATATCTTTCCATTTTTTAAACCAAACATTTTTAAGGAATTATACTAAAGAAATGTATTACTACTTTTGCCACTGAACATTCAAACTAGTAATTAGGAGGCCAACGGTGATTTGTGATATCAGACTTTGTAGATCAAATGGAAATTGAATTGAATTAACAGCTATAGTTTAGGCCTTTGGGGCACGCCTTTTGATTGACCTACAACGAACTTTGACTTGACTAATCTGCGGAGCACTTTTGGTTGCCTATGGTTATGAAATGTACTTTATAAACAAAATTGCCTTGCCTTAGTTTTGTTCTTTCAAAACAGGCCACAGTTACAGTTAGAACTGTTACAGTTTCGATTGGTTGGCAAATCAGTGTCCCAATCAACCCCTCTCACATTTGACCAAACTTTTTGATGAAATCATGTTAGCCAACGACAATCACTCATCACAGACTCACATCTAACATCAAAATGTAGCTGATTAATAACTCATTCCCAATATCTCTGTATAACACATTTTATGATAGATTTAGTCAGAGATGACAAAAGTTGACTTAATTAGACTTGACTAACAAATGTGATGACTTTTGACCTGACTTGACAGAATCAAAAGACTCGTCTTGGACTTTAACAGTTGACTTCTCTCGGGTATTAGACCTTTGACTTGAAAAAATCTTCATAATTTCCAGCAAGTCAAAAGATTAACAAGTATTTCTTAAAAAGTGCGCCACAAATCAATTTTTTCACCCATTCAACTATTCCCAGCACGTCGACATTTCAATCTCCAGATCCATGTTGTTTGAACAAATTTGACAGCATCAAATCAGGTTGAAGACAAAAGAAACGAAGAACTAACGTTCCGTAACTGAGAATCAGTCGGAAAAATGACACCGATGATAATTTCATTACTGCACAAAAACTATAGATTAAAAAAAATATAGAAAAAAAAACAAATTGCATTTTGTAAATTGTGTGGGTCAAAGACAACATTCTCCAACAAACTTGTTTTCACAAATAAATACAATTTTTAAAAAGCGCTCACACTAAATTAAATGTATTACTATTATGGTGTTAAAATTGTATCACGTGGTGAAAAATGCATTATGACCAGTTAAGGACTCGAAACTCAAAATTTAGGACTGAGTGCAAAGACTTAAGACTTACTTCTGAGTTGAAAAACAGTGACTTGTTCCCATCTCTGCATTTAATACACAGACCACTTTTTTACTTTTAATTCTACAAAACTGAAAATTCTGGTTTTAGCATAGATTATTGCAAGTGAAGAAAGCTAATATTTTCATGTTAATCTTTTTCTGCGACCTTTAGAGCACCAGAAGATTTACCTCAATCTTCCCTACAAACAAGAATTTACACCCTGAGACAATATAAAAGTGAAAAAAACAAAACAAATATGACAATAAACGGTATATTTTCATGGCCTTGGTAGCATCAAGGGATCACAATTTTAATCGGTAAATGTCCTGACATCTCCCATTTTCCCTATTGTCCACTTCACTCTCAATTGTGCCGCGTTGGCTCTTTATAAACGGCCATTGACCAGCAATAAATCTCACCGCTCCATTGCTGTTTAGTGGAGCCGATACAATACATCCCTGTCCCGGGACATGTGCAGCGAGAGGGACATCCCGTCACAGGCGAGGGCTGGATGTAATTAATCTGGCACAATATTGACTCCTCTCTCTCAATCCCTCAGCCCCCAATATAGCTGTCCCCTCTTAATGTTTAATGTAGTGATCGATCCACCCCCACACTGTTACTGAAATGATATAATGAGTTCCCACTGCCCACCGGGGGATCATGCATGTGAGGGCGACGTGTGTGTGTGTTTCTGTTGTTTGTTCGCCTTTAGCAATGCATGCCTGTAAGTGTGTTTTCCAGCAAGCGAAATCTGCTTTATCAGACGGAGATAACACACACAGAAAGGCCGGGACACCTTGCTGGAAATTATCAGCACACATGCCACATCCACAGTTCCTCCTGCTCTTCTCGCAACCTCCCCTCCCCCTCTCGCTTTGATCAGGATCTCGACCGTAATTCTTGGCGGCACTTTTGACCCGCTCTTACTCCTCTCCTTCCCCTATCTGCCTCCACGCTGATTTATCTGAGTTTTATCTTCATCAAGTCATCTATCAACCGCCTCCATCTCCTCTTACTCCCCTGCTGGATCAGCGAGGATCAATACGGCCGTACGCTGGCTCTCAGCTCGCTCCAAACACCTACTGGTCTGTGTCAGCAGGTTACTACAAGGTCCGCCCTCCGCAGCCACCTCCTTCTCTCACGTGCAGTGTGTGTTTGGTGTGTGTGTTTGACTGTGAGGCATGTGAAAGTGGAAAACAGAGTGAAATGTGAGTATAACTTTTGGCCAAGAATAGAGAGCAGAAACAGCTCTTAAAAGGCTCATTACAAAGTCAGCGTGGGCTTTTTAAAATATACTTTTGGCCATCATTTTTAACGATTATGACAACATAGTACTCACTAAAAAGATCTGGGGACGTGGAAACATTGCTACCACAAAGTCAGAGGCAAGAAGGAACAGAAGCAGTAACATGATTAGAAAGGTTTAAGGCTTAAGGTGCGACGTGTCATCCAATCATATCTGAGTGCAAAAGTGTTTATAGCTGTTTGGACGGTTTGGACCGAGGTACAAAGCCTATCGCCACAGAGGGAGATGAGACGCAATTATTGCTAAAATGTGGATATCGACTCACACGTTTAGACAGTCTTCGCTCAAAGGTGGACCTATTCATGGTGTTGCACGCATGACAAGCGACAGAGGTTGTGTAAAACACGAACGAAAGTTTGTTTAAACACCTCTGCCTGATGTCCTTGTCTAAGTGTTGGTTTAAGAAAGTTATAAATATTTTCGAACACAACCTCCTCAACTCCGCCCTTAAACTAAGGGGCGACAAAGGCCGACTGTTGTGTCACCTCACGTTACCTGTATGTCAGCGAAAAACTGCAAAAAAAAGTTCTCATCCCAGGTCGTCATGTATTGCCACTGTGTCAGAGGACTTCCACGTCTACATATTACGCTCTAGGTATCCTTCTGCGTCTGCTGGTGACGTTTTTGGATGGCGCTACTGACGCACGGATCAATCAGCAAAGGCACATGGTGGGATTCAACTACAAAAGCACTTGGGACATTGTGGCCTAATCCTAAACACACTGACTCCTGCATGAAAGTCTGGGGATGTTGGATCCATCCACCGCCCCTCCTGCCTGCCTATAGGGACCCTCAGTGTCCTTATATCTCGTCGTTACCAGCAGCATTTCAACCTGACGCCATGCAGCGGCGTATCATGCGGACGCAGCAGATTCTGTCCCACAAATGTAATGTGAAAATGAAAAATGATCTTTGTTGTTTGTTTATTTATTTATACACCTGCTAACGGGTTTGAGTCAGCTCATTAGAAGATATCACAGTTTGGGCAGAGCGGGTCGAAACGTGTCAAAGACGCGCTCTGAGTAAGTTATAAATAACTTACAGAAAAATTACACGCAGTACAGTGGTGGTTGAAACAGACAGTTAGGGTACTAATTTTACTTTCTGCCTTTTTTGCTCTTTAAAATACGTTAGGGTGACCTGCAGGGTAAGTTTACAACCTGTATAACCTTTTTTTTTTTGCCCCATCTGGACAAAGTCGCCACTACAATCCTTTAACAACCAGACATGATGGACAAAGCCCAAGTTATAATAAACTGGGATTACTAACAGGCTAGAAGTCCAAACTGGATCACGGTATGCACAGTTGCCACACTCCCTGTATCTTCTTATTAATGACTGACTCAGCTTCAACTACTGTTTTGTTTTTTTTTTTACGGCCTCGCCCCTTCTCTCTCAAAGCATCTGTCCCCCTCTTTGGTCGGCGCTCGCTTTCGAAAAAAGAGAAAAAATTCCAGCTACAGAGAGCCAAGCCGTCCTGCTGGAGTAAACACACCAACACCGACACAGAAAGAAATGCACAGGCACGCATACTCGCATCACAGGGATGTACTAACACACATGCTCTTTTTTTCTTCGCACACACACCTCCCCTCACTCTCCTGTAATAAAACACACACTGCCGTCCATTCACAAAGCTCTGCTGCTGACACTCGGGCTGCGCTGCCTGGCTCAAATCCCCGCGGCCCCCTGGCTTTGACAGGGCTGCTCTGAATCAACACACAGACGTACAGCTTTAACTTCCCCACTGGAAGCTGTTAAACGCCCGTTACGCTACATGTCAGGCCATTTTCATCAGACATGATTCACTAAAGATGACTAAATAATGTTGTAAACTGCAGAAACTTTGGGAGGATTGATGACTTTTTTAAGAAACTCTAAAACTTATAAATAAGAAATAAAGGCTCCAAAAGGGTTAATCTTTGAATGGCTGAGGGTCTACTCAAAACCGATTGCTTCTGAAGAACCCTTTTTTGAACAAAATGTTCTTCAAGGGTTCTTTATAAGACCTAAAGATCCATTAAGAACTAAAAATGTTAGTTTGTGAAAGAGATCTATGAGTAACATAGTCAATTACTATTTTTAAACCCCTCAGTCGAATACCAGAACACCATAACAGGGTTCTCTGTAGAAGCTCTCATTGGAGGTTTTGGGTGGAAACTTTCACAGGTGGTTTTAGGATATTACCCTTTATGTTGAGTATCAGTAGATCCTTCTGAAAAGGTTCCACATGGAACCTTAATAAAGGATACAAGGAACCGAAAAGGGGCCTCCTATGGGAACAATCCCAAGAACCCTATATGGTTCTAGTTAGCCGCTTTATTTCTCAGAGTGTACTCAGATAAAGGCTGACAGAAACCTCTCGTAGGTGTTGTTAATGTTGGAATAAAGTCCTCTAAAGTCATGAATGAAGCTTCACTCCCCTCAACTCAATGTGCTGCCTCAGCCAGTCTCTCACAACCAGCCCATTCATAAAACTGCAGGGCTCAAGTGTGCGTCTGTCTGTGTGTCTGTGTGTGTGTGTGCACATGTGGATGAGAGGCTGTCAAACGAAATCATCGTTCGCGTAGGAGAAATCAACCATTTCACTCGTAAGCAAAACAAAACGCTGCAACAAACACAGGCGCAGAAGAAGCCTCGTCTCCCCGGAGCGAGCGAGCGAGCAGGCGAGCAGTATCCGTGCATATCTGGCAGGCACCTGGCTGTTTTTGCGCACTTTGTTGCATAGCAGCTGTATTTTGGAAAGTGGAAGAACACAGAGCTGCATGTTTCTCTTTAGGGGAGAGAGGGAGTTGGGGAGGGAGGGGCTCGGCTCGCCCATCAGCCCATGCTCCGAATAGGGCCTGATTGGGCCAGTTCTGATCCAGAAAAACAACCCAAACAAGAGGAAGGCTGTGAATTCATGACAAAGCAGAACACACAGAGCCAGAGAGACACACGGCGGGGAGGATTTGGTTAGAGCTGGGTTACTGGAACTTTTCCTTTCCCTCGTTTTGTTCCTTCTTGTCCGTCTTCTTTCATTTTTTCTGCGAGGTTTTCGATTGTCGCTCAACATAAGTCATTTTCAGTGCAACAATTCTCATCATTACTGATTTCTGCTTCCTAAACTGTGCAAATTTGCTGGTTTTCTTTGTGTAAGGTAATCTGAACATTTTGGGGTTTTGGACAGCTGGTCAGACAAAGTAAGCGATTAAAAGATACCAGCGCGCACTTTAGGAAACTGTGATCTATATTTAAATGACCAAATGATCAATCAAAAACTTAACAAAATGAAGCCAACACAGAAGTGCTAAAAACTGCAGTTCCTCTAAAGGCCACTTGAGGCTGACTCTAAAACAAAGTAAATCCACAGACGTTGAAATAGACATTTTAAATGCTCCACTTTACAGCAGAAATAAATACATTTTCAGCCTGGTACAAAAAATGGTTTTGGTCTCTTTAGCCAGTCTCCACATTTGTGACTGTGCGAGGGGTGATTTTTTTATTTAACTAACTCATTAAATGTTATTTGCGCTTACAGTTATGACTAATGAGTCCTAAAACCCATAAATGAGTTAGCCTAACATTAGCTTTTTTTCTTACTGCGATTGCATTTATGCTTCAAAAGTCGTAAAAGTGTGTTTCACTTGTGAAGATTATCGTGCTGAGCCAAACATGTCAGTATCATAAATGTTTGTTTAGCACAGGGTTTGTTTTCTGCAATGATCCAAAAGCCAATGGAAAAACCTCACAAGCTTTCCAACGAAGGAACCAAGGCAAAGAGATAATTTTGGTGCTGGTCTACAGAAAAACAACCACAGCAAACTCAAGGTTTAAAAATGATCACAAATGAATAAATGACATCATGGTGGCTGCGTCCAGTGTTTAATAAAGTCTATAGCTCCCTGCGTAATATACTATTTAATATTAGAAACTGTTGCAACACAAAGACTACATGCATGATATGATGAACTGAAGTTTAAAAATTCAACATGGAGAAAAATGACACATAAAAGGTCAAAAAACAAGCGGCAGACTTTGAAGTTACTTTTCCTTTTTGGCTTCCTCTCCTTCACTCTCTTCCCTCTTTTCTTGCTTTCTCTCCTTTGCTAAGTTGCTTTCTGAAAAGCGCTGTAACGGCGTCCTATAGCCGCAACTTCCTATATAATTACTGCAAGGCACAAAACTAAACAATCGTCCCACACAGCTCCGAAATCGCTGGATTAGTTCACATCTTGGAGCACTCAAAGTGTGTGTAGAGAGAGACGAGAGAGAGGGGCAGGGAGAAAAGGGAAAGGGGAGGGGGTCCCGATTTTTAAATTCGACTTCGTTTGTACAGACACAGGAAGGGAGGGAGGGGTTTGGAGTATCCACTTGGAGAGGAGGGGGTGTCAGAGAGGGGGGATCTGTAGTACTGTAGGGCTTTTTTATGAATGAAGAGCGAAGGAGAGAGCAGCGCAGAGCGAGGAGAGAGGGGGGAGGGGGAGGCACACTTCCTCTTACGCACGCAGGGAAGAAAATTTATGAATGGGTCACATCTCTCGAGCTGCTCCGAGTGTAAACAACATACTTGGACAAAGAAGAACGAGCTCTCGGCGCAGGCTGAACGCTCCAGCGCCGGCCTTTTAGTGTTTTTAACACAAAAAGCAAAGTCCCGATCATGTTTAACCCCTTGAAACCTGAGCAAATTGGCTTCGGCCTTGTCATTGTGTGTAGGAGTTTTTAATATTTCTACATGTTTTTTATGGTGGTTATCGCTGTGTAACTTTTTCTTATGCTGCTGTCTCGGCCAGGTCTCCACTGAAAAAGAGATTATTGATCTCAGTGGGACTTGTCTGGTTAAATATGGGTTCAATAAATAAATTTAAAAAAAAGATTTCTTTTTTAAAAAAAAAAAAACATGGGGGCGGGGCAATGAATAACTTTACAAGAAATTGCCCAAAATTAGCAAGGAATTTGTAAAAAGTTAGAAGAAAATTACCTGAAGGTTTGCACACAACAAAAAGAAAAATGTAAAAAAAAAGAAAAGAAAAGGAAATGGCTTGAAAAAAAAAGTGCTAAAAATGAAGATTTTAATGACTTAAAATGTATAAGTCAATAATTATTTTACATTATTTTTACTCTGTCTGCACGCACGCACGCACGCACGCGCACACACACACACACACACACACACACACACATTCTTTAGCATACTTTTAAATATACAATCATGACTATAGTCTAGTTTCCTGGACATTTTTTACTTATTCTTTAATCATATCTAATAACTGCACCCCAGCTAATTTTAGGTCATTTTAAAAATCTTTTTTTCAGTTTGCAGGACTTTGCATCTCTTTCTACAGTTTGCTTATTGCCTTTTAAGCCATGTTTTTAAAAGAAATCAAGTCAATTTGCTCAGGGTTTCAGCAGTTAAAATGCTTGTGAAAGGCGTCCAAACGTTACACAAGAAACTGATGTCGGTCCAAGTTCCAAATGGTTAAACTATTTTAATTAAGTATCTGCACTTTGAATTTGACTGACACCTCCATGTGTTTGTTGCCCGCAGGCAGTAAACAGACAAAGATTCAGTCCGACAGCCTAGCGTCAGACGAGGATAACCCCTGAAGGTGCTGTCAGCGCCTGAAAATGACACATTAATCCTCATCTCTTCTTGGTGAGCGAATGATTAAAATCCTTCCTTTCCAAAGAGACAATCACATTAGTTCAAAATATGGTGCGCGGTTATCGCCAGTGGCTCAATTACCTTTACACACACAGGCAGGTCAGCAAGTACATAAAACTTGCATGTTTGCGTAACCTTCCCTCAATGGCAGCCTGCAGACAGAGCATGCTTGTTAGCTGTGAACTGAGGGAGAAACGACCAGATGAGATAGATTTAACAGATGTGCAGGTATTGCACAATCCCTCCTTTGCCCCCCTCTTCTTCCCCAATCTAGCATTCCAACATGTCCCAGTGTTTTTGCCTCTCTTCTTTTGCCGTTTTCTGGCTCCGTCTTTCTCTCTCCCCTCTCCGTCAACACCACACCCATGCAGGTAACAACCTGACTCAGTAAACAACAATGTTTAATTTTACCCGGGCGCCCTTTTCAATGCAAGCCTCAATTATACTCCGGTCACCTGGGATTAAGGCTTTGCTTTATGTTTTTTTTTTATGTGCTTGCTAGTTTCCAAAACAGGTGAGTCACCTGTTTTTAAAAGTACGCCAGACACTGAGAACACCTTTCAGCTCAGTATGGGAAAAGATAAGGCTTTTTAAAGGAGCAGTGTGTCGGATTTAGTTTAATTTATTGGCGTCTAGCAGTGTAGATTACAGATTGCAACCAGCGGAAACCTCTCCTGGTTTGAATTCCTTTAGTGTTTATAGTTCAGGAGGTTTTAACAGGAAGCCGAATTATCCAGAGAGATCTCTTCTTCTGCAAAACAAACCAACCTGGTGATTTAAACAGTTAAAAACACTGAAGAAAGCAGTTTTACGATAAAAATCAGTGTTTCTTCAATGCTGTTTGGCATATCAGCGAAGGGCTGCTAGCCCAGTGCATGCTAATGTGCACCCGCATTTTTTATCTATTAACTTAAAATCCAGATAATCCGGATGTTTTTACTGGGATTTAATTATCTGCAGAGGTCTTTTCCTCTCAAAAACAAACGGACAAGGTGATAAAAATCAGTAAAAACGCTGAAAAAAAAGTGGATTCATGTTCAAAATCTGTGTTTCTCCAGTGCTGTTCATCATGTTAAAGACGAGCCGTTAGCCCAACAACTGCTAATGTACGCTCAACTGTTTCTCCGACAGCTCAAGATTCAGATGTTCAGGAAGTTTTTTCTGAGAGCCAAGGTCTCTTCAACAAATGGACCCGGTGAGCAAACGCTGAATAAAGCAGTTTTCATGTTTTTTCAGTGCTGCTCAGCTCATCGTAGAGAGAATATTAACTATGGATGAAAAAAACGGGACGGTTCATATCTAGAGCCAGTGTCTGGTTTGTCTGTTCTCATTCTAAGGTGACAAAAACACGACATTTCTTATTTTCAGGTGGTTATACACTAAATAAAACATACTTTTCTGCCAATATATCCCCTTAAATCCTCCACACTGGACCTTTAATAGACCACATCCAGGATCTAGCACAAAAACTAAAGATGAATGTATTTATAGTCGCTTGTCAGCTTCAATTTTCCATAAATCAAAGCTGAATAGAGATGCTCCGAGCGGACTCTGCAGCTATTGACTGCGACCAGCAGGGACACTGTCTGTCAACGCGGGAGTGTCTCTGCCGGGTTTAAGTGAGCTGCCCGTCAAACCGAAGCCCCCCTGACCCTGCAAATCACACCCTGCTCGACCGTTAGCAGAGGCCTGACAGCTGATTGGCTGACAGGTCAGGGGGTTAAGTAGACATGACCCCTGCGTGCCCCGGGGTTCATCTGCACTTCCTGCTCCGCATTGTTGGCCAACAGACAGCGACAATGTCGCACAGGGCATGTGTCACCGAGCGACCGAGCAGTCGGACTTAAATCACATGATGTTTACACACAAAAGACACACGAGAGGAAGTGTCTTTGACTTGGACTGAAAGCTGTCACTTACTTTAAGGATGAGATTATTCTTGACGGATTTCAAGTTCTCCCGCTAACCATTTCATTGCTAAAGATGAGAAACAGCGCGTTGAATGGGACAGAAAAGAAAAAAAACTGTTTGTAGAGCGACACGTACTCCCACCCAGATCCTGAATCGCCATTGTTTAGACACAAGAAAGGGAAACGCATTCAAATAGCCGCTCAGTTGTGCAGCCCAGGAATTTGCTTTCCCATTTTATACCTTCCGACGTGCACAAAAGGCCATCTTTGTACCTGCGCCCTAATTTTTTTTTACTGGTTTCCTGGGACGGACCCATTCAGCTTTTCAAAGGCATGCAAATGGATGGATAACGCCGGCATCCAAATTCACTCCATGATCACTGCCTGATTAGGCCCTCTGTTTCTGCACCGCTTTGTCTGCCAAAGACATTACTGTAACATCAGCGAGTTACAGTATCCCCACCTAAGCCTCTGGCGGTTTCACAGCCCAAATTTGACTCCTGGTTTCATCCTCGCTCTCTCATGACATGCTCACTTTAGCTGGAGTTACACGACTCGCCAAATCAGAGAGACGGGTGAGACAGTCCATGCACAGCCCTGTATGTTGCACCGATCAATGCCTGATCGAATAAACAATATAAAGATCTGATCTGTGCAACATAAGGTCATAAAATCAGACATTCGGAGGAAATGGAAACTGAAAAGTACTCACAGTTCTCAGAATGGAAATCAGGAACAAACTGCTCGTCACTGTCAGGAACCTGAGCTGAAATTACAAGACAAAAAACAGCATGAATTTAACATTGTTGTTATTATATTTTGGGCAAATTTTTTTTCTTTGTCCTTCTCTTTTTCTCCTTCTTGAAATATGAGTCAGAGCCAGGCCGGGCTTCATTCAGGCAACCTTCAGGTCATGATTTTTGCAGCCCGTCAGCACTTTGCTCGACTCATAGATCAATACACGAGAACATGGAGCTCCTCAGCGGCATGATGGTAACCTGCCAACCTGGTTTAAGTTGATTTAAAGTGTGAAATAATCAGATTCAATACCTTTGTTTACAGAACAAATCTATTTCTTTACTTAATACTTATGTACACTTATTTTTTATCCTCATTTTATTTTTACTCATTTAAGTAATTCTTTTTTGTTTTATTTTGTATGTCTACTATTACTGTCTTTAAAAACCAATTAAAAATACAATATCACTCCATCCTGTTTCTTTTCAAAATAAACTTTTTTTACAGATAACTGGCTCTTTGCATTGCCTGTTTACACGGAGACAGAAGGGGTGACGTTTTCAAAAAATTACACTGTGGAACCTGGTTTCAAAAGTTTGCATTTTCAGGCCTCCAGAACGCTGTTGTTGTGTGAACGAAAGGCCGAACTGCAAGAAAAGTTTAACATTTCATGCAAGAACCGCTGTTATATAAACAGCCCCAAAGCTGATTTTGTCAGGTTGATCAGCAATAGGTAGATAGGTCAAGTAATTTGCCCCCATCTCCATTCATACATCCTAATTAGGCAAAAACTTTAAAAAAAAGTTGGCGCTGTACATTTCTGCAAACCATGGATATGTTAGTAGTAGATAGTTGTACATTTCATCCAAATCATATAAAAGAAAAGCTACGAAACCTAATGACACATTATGACATTTCCAGCTGTGGCTGTGGCGACTAAAGCGAGTTTTTTAAACCAGATCTTGATCTTTTCCAAATCTTAAGCAAGTGGTTTTTGTTCCTAAACCTGACCACACAGTAACCACGGTGCTGTCACAACATAAAAAGTTTCACCATATCCACTAATTACAAAACGTACAAATGTAACATATCCATGGTTTTCAGAAACAAATAAAGCCAATGTTTATTCTGGCGATTTGGTTGCTTCCAGACATGTAAATTACTTTCCCGACTACTCAAACTTACAACCAGCTGTTAACCAGTTTCTTTGTAGAAATCCAGACAGACTAAACAGGCAGTTCTGGCTAAACAAGCGGTGCCACAAACCACCTTTTCAGATCGTCCCAAAGCGTTGGGGACTCAAAGTGTCTAACAATCTAAAAGCAGTCTGGATTTCATCAGCTGCAGAGATGACGTATCGCAGATAAAGAACAACTGAACTGAAATCAAGAGGAGAATTAGGGAAGTGAAACGAGAGCATGTTAAGGTTAAAGCGTCACAGATCAGCAGTGATTCAGTACCTCTGCGAAGTATTCACTGACATTTGATCACACGATATTTCCTGTTAGGAAACATATCAACCATCATATTGCAATGCTTTGATGTAAAGTGTCACAGAGACAATGTGCAGCCAGCTTACAATGATCTGTAAAAATAGATGAGTCAATACAGTTATATGGTATGTGTGAGCCGATCTATAATTACTTGCAGTGGTGCTCAGTTTCAGAGGCTGCGATGCGACACTTTCATAATGAATCTCATCTAACTGAAAAAACACACAGGTGCAGCAGAGCTAGACAGACACTATTGTACAGCTCTTTTTTTTAGCAATCCCAACCCATTCACAATTGTCCTCTAGGAGCTTTGGACATTGACTCACACCAACAGTTTGGAAAAGCCAAAATGGTTTGACTGCCAACACCCTGCTCAGGGGTGAGGAGGTCAGATTCACCCACTTAACCGTGAGCACACTGGTATTTTATTCAACCGCTCCAAAATTAATGATCTAACCCTGAACGTGGAGCAGAACCAACCTTTTAATCTGGCTACGCTCCAGCTCTGCAAGTTTCTGAGTTTTTTATAAAGTGTTTCCATTGCTCGGGCCTCACACTTACGTCATGGTACAAGCCAACTGGTAGGGAAAAGTTGATGGCTATCATTAAATATCATGCACTCAATCAGGGGCGTAATGGGCTGCAAAACAAAGTGGTACCATGTTGTGAGTACTTAGGCAACATTTGCTCACTAAAAATGGACAAAGGGCCATAAATAATAGAAATTCCTCTGCGGATTTATCCGTATTTTCTCCTTAAAAGCGCATTTGCAGGGTCCACCATGAATCTGCACCAAAAGGTGGAGAAGTGGAGAGTAACTACGTTTACTCAAGTAATGTGCTCAAGTATAATTTGAGGTACTTGTACTCTCTGATGCACTTTTTACTTATACTCAACTTCATTTCAGAGCAAAATATTACACTTTTTTGTACTTTTTGCACACAGAACATATAAATATGTACAAATACAGCTGAAAAGATCATTTAACACTACTTGTTTAAAGCGGGAATATTGCACAGTTAAGCCACCTTGCCGTTATAATTAGTATGATCACAGAATGTTGGAAAAGGGCAATGAGCAACTTCGCAATTTATTTTGCAAATTGCAAGAAATTAGTGGATTTGGCAAATAATTTCCAAAAAAAAAAAAAACCACAATACAAAGAAAAATGTCCAAAAACGAACTTCATAATATTCATAATAATATACCTAAAATTATTTTTAAACTATTTTTTTTATTTAAAGCACTTTTTTCCAAGGCCATTTCATTTTTTTTTTTAAATTCTTTGTTTTTCCCCTCTAATTTTTAGGTAATTTTCTTGTATTATTATTATTATTTTTTTTTTTTACAATTTTTTTCTTCTTTTTTTTGCTAATTTTTGGGTAATTTCTTCATGCTCATTGCCTCCTTCCCATGTTTTTTAATGAAATCAGGCCAATTTGCTAAAGTTTCAAAGGGTTAGGTACATTTTCTAGATTATACTCACATACTTTTACTTAGGTAACATTTTCAGTGCAGGAGCAGTAGTATTTTTACAGTGAGGTATCTATACTTTCATTGAAGAAAAGGCCGTGAACACCTCCTCTGCAACCCAAGAGATGTGACTGTAACCTCACCCCAACAACCTAAATCTGACCCAGCGTTCCTCCTCAGCAGCCTCTTCTCTCTCACTTCATCCACCGTTACAGTTTCCAGACTGTGATGCACAACACAGAAAACCAAAACTCCAGAGAGCGAGACAGGACAAAAAGAGGAAATAAGAAATCCAAATCCACTTTCTTGTCGTCACACTCCTTCCTGTACAGAGGAAACCGGATGATGGCGTTTTGGAGCATGTTCAGATAAATGACATCGATTTCTTATACAACGCCGCATCCTGTGGCTTACTATACCATAATAATATTACCCCCTTTTAACTTTTCAGTCTGCCGCCCTCGGGGGGAGGGGGGAGGGGGAGAAATAAAGCTGCTGTGTGAGACAGAGCAGGGGCCGATATTTAGTCCTGCACATCCAACAATCAATCACTTCCACTCGTTTCAACATGTCCAAAACGGAACATGCTGGACCTCGTAAAGAGGAAGGAGAGAAGAAACACGCATGAAGAGCATCAGACGTTATCGTAACCCCGGAGTGTGTGTCTGCGCACTTTCCTGTGTGTGTGTGTATCTGATTTGTTTCCAGGAACACCTCGTCAGGGGCTTTGAGATGCAAGTCAGCACAAGAAGGAAAGTGTGTTTATACGAGCACAGACGCATGTTCTCCCCGATGCTTCCAGGCACCTTGAATGACTTTTTTTCTCTCAGTGGGAGATCCTGGGAGGAGCCGAGCAGCTTCAGCCGTATAAACCTAACGGCCAGAACCAGACAAGATATGACAAGCTCCTGAACTCTTGCCATTCAGCGCTTCACCCTTTCTGTCTCTCTCCTGCTTCCGCTCTCCTTTGGCAGAAAAAAAAAAAACTCCCTCCAGCTACCCAGCTTTTACAATCTTGGTGAATCCCTCACAACTGCAATCAGTCATGATAAGGTCTTTAATTAATGCAACAGGAAAGGAGAGGTCTTAGCCGGGGAAGCTGAAAACAAGCCAGTACTTAGGGTTAAATAACACTTTGATAAAGTTACACTTCCATCTTTCTCTCCTGCTTCTCTTTTTTGTCTCTGTGACTCAACAATAAGTTGCCACCCAATTTGCACATAAAATAAAGTCTCATTTTAAAGAGACGGCTTACAAACATTCCCCAAAAAAATCACTCTCAGATGTTTATAAAAAATTTACTCTGATATCTAGTTTGAATTTTAAGATTTTTAAATGCAACATCAGGGAAAAAAAACATGAACAAAATCCTACTTGCTATGTCTCAGCATTTTTAAGACTACTGAAAGATTGATTTGAGACATTTTAATTTTTTTTTTTTATTGTGATTTCACGAAAAGTTACAACCCAATTTGTACATAAAGTAAAAGGACGGTTCACCAAAATTACAAATAAATAAATAAATAAAAACAATCTTTCTCGTATATTTATACATTTTATAGTGATAGCCAATCTGGTCATGCAGATAGTTTTGGTATCTGTCCAGGGCTCCTAAAACTTAAAACAAGCTGGATATAAGACTTTTAAAGATGTTTTTAAATGCCACTCAGAATAAAATTTAACACCAATTTTACACAAGATAAATTGAAAATTTAACATAATTATGATTTGAAAAATGGCAAATGGCAAAGAGCACAGTCAAGTATTTGTTATCTATTGACTTATAACAAGTTGAATATCTAAGATATTACATGTGCAGTAAAGGGAAAAAAAATCAAAAGTAAGACATTTAATTAACACAATGTTAGCTGTTTTCCTTGTTTTTCAAAAGTCTTGATTTTTTTTTTTTTTTATAAAAGTGTGAATTTTTATGTGATCTTAAAATATTAAAGTTGTACTGTCAGATGCTTGCCCAAAGTACATCTGTACAAAATTTCAAGACTTTAAAATAATCAGAACAAATGTAGTGGCACTTTTCCCTGATAATACTAAATTAGGTGTTTGGGTACATGTCAGTTATATTAAATCTTTCTCAGGAATTCTTATCAGCAGTTTTTATGGGAACTCTTTCTTTGGCAGAACATGGTTTCAGTTCACAGATTACTGTGAATTTTGGTATTAAATTTGGTGGTATTGAATTTAGGACATTGTTCCTGGGAAGATATGTTGCTGATTCATTTTTTAAAAAACTTTGAGCAGCACAAACTAAACTCTGCTGCCATTCTCATGAGGTGGTGGGATAAATCTCAGAGGCCGGTAAAAAAAACATTGTCAAGACGATACAACATTTTAAGGTGAGAAAAGCTGAACCTTTACGGGCGGCCTTTTACAGTGAAATCTGTGAATACAAATAGGCTCCAACTTTGAAGCGACACCCATTGTTGCAGTTTTATGGGCTCTGGCTCTCGTCTTTGTCTGCGTGAGACGCTGGTGTGAAGTGAACTTGCTGGTTTGACGCTGCATGAGAAAAGGTGAGAAAGCTGACGTGGATGCTGCATTGTTTCCCATAAAACGGGGGCTGGCCGGGGAGTGGGCTCCATTTAAATTTATGTTTTTTTTTTTTAGGACAGACAGGACCGCTTCCACAGTGTCTCTGACTGGGACTGTCCTACTTCCCTCGTCTCCTGGTCTGCTGTATACCATGACTCAATACGGGGACTTATTGCATTGTTTTAAACTGACATAATATTTCCAATAAATATGAGAAATTGCTCTTAAAAATCTGTTTTATCCATAAAACGAGCACCACCCATACACTGCAAAATCGATTAATGAGAGTAGCATTTTAAGAGAGTATACAATCTGCCAAAACTCAAAGGAGCTGAATACGACATTCAGATCTCTGATTCAGAGTCTTGGGCGGGATCAGGGGCCTAAGATTCGTTTTAATATTGAGGGAGAAACATATGAAGTGGAGAGTTTTGGGGGTCCTCTGCCAGAAAATTCAGAACATCAAATACATTCTGTATTCTGGGTTTTTTTTATGCACCAAACAACAAAATTACGGCGCTATACAACAGTAACAGTGCTGACAGAGCTAACAGTGTTAACCTGGAGGTAAATTGGAGGGTCGGTGTTACACTTGTGGAATGACAGCTTGTCGATATGATCCATCTATCTGTGCAAAAAGGTTTTTAGCAAGCACCAGTGTTCAGTTCAGTTTGCTACACACTAGAACATTTTTTGTGTGTGTTTTCACTGTTAAAAGTTGCGGATGGTACCAACAGAACCAGCTTTTTTCGTCCCGTCTTGTATCGTATCAAAAGGGTTTGGTGGAAATACAGCTAAACATGCATGCACAGCCGGACCGTCTACCACAACAACCCACAGAGAAGCTTAGATCACAACACACACAGAGGAAGTGCGACTAAATTAGCCATTTTTACAGAGAGATCGCACTATAGAGCAGCTACGAAGTCCCTTCTTTGTGCCGCCTTTGCATTTTTACACAGAACCAAACAACAGCGGCTCCGTGCATTCCAGTGTGTATTTTTAGATAGCATGCCAGCAATGGGGAAGCGAAAGAGGCTTGGCACTCAACCCAACAGCGTCTGCCTCTTGTGTAACATGTAACATACACGCTAACAGCATTTTCTTTAATAAAAATGACATAGCAATAACAATCATTTACCGTCTATGTTATATGTTGGCTGATCTTCTTGAGTTAGCTGCTAACTGCTAAGAGCTGCTTTTTAAATCTCCCACAGTGGGTCACACACAATACACGTCCTTAAAACGTCACACTTTTCCTGCCCATGGTCCTGTTCTGTTTATACAGACACCATTTTTACTACCTCCAATGGTGGCGTCAGTGTGAGACAACTCTGTCCCGCCAATATGGGACTGTATCTTTATATAGAACTGCGAGGCGGCATATCGGCGTGAAATTCCCGCCTTGAGCAGACAGTTTGAAAGACTTACATACATGAACATGCACGCACCACCGGACCATCTACCACAACATCGAACAGAGACGCTCAGATTACAACACACAGAGGTTGCATGACTTCATTCTCTGCTCGAGACGCCATGACTCCACCATATCTTTACACAGCAAATAGTGGTTTGGCGATTACTGCTCTGAATGTCTCATATAGCTCCTTTAAAGATTGCTTCCAGATGTATAAAACACACACCAATATGTTTTCCCCCTTTTTACAATAAAAGTTCACTTTGCTAAATATTCTTCAAATTAAATCTAACTTCAGGACACAAGACGTTTCCAACTTCGAAGAAATGTGAAATTGTGTACTGGAGGCTTCACCTTTCCACAGCACGTTTACATGATGTCAGAAAAGATGACTTGCATAAGTCTAAAAAATTTATAAACTGACTAAAACTTTACAATTAAAATACATGTAAACATGTACGTCAGACTGAAATTGTACCAAGACAAATTTCTCACTTTTGGTAAACATGACTAGATGAAGTGGTTGGGGTTGATTTACTCTTTCATGTATACGCCTCAATCGGACCTGAACTGGCCGAGGTGTTTCATGCGTGCTCCTAGTTGCCGCACTGGGCTTTGACCAGTAAGTCAAATTTCATAAATTCGTAGAAGAAAGACAGGTAAAACAACAGAAGAAGAAGGGAAGAAAACAAAATGAGACAAAGGTACCAAGTAAAGCATAGAGTACGTATGAAATGTACAGCGCCGAAAAGTTGACATGCAACCCGTCTGCCGCTTGCTAATTTGTTTGGTATGTGACATAATAGGCCAACCAGAAGGAGGTCCAATAGCAACCGACTAAAAGGGGGCGTAATGACACTGACCACAGAGGAGTCAGACACACTTCCGTCAATAAATCGATTCTCCCCGGTGCTTTTACACTGGAACAGGGACAGCAGTCCAATTGAATTACCTAATCGAGTTATAACCATAAAATGTTCTGACTCATATCAGCTGCATATTGGACCATGACTGGTTTCCAGTAGCTGTGATGTCACACAATTGCCTGAACATGCACGCTTTAGGTCACATTTAATTAAAAGTGGTTCTACTAAAAACAGTTAAGTCTTGCCTTTGCGAAAACGATCCTCGTGTACACGAATCCGCAAAAACTGAAAACGCTGTAGTATGCATGCCATGCCAGTAGGTGGAGGTGTGAGTTTGTAATGACACACCACAGACGATCACCACGCACCTGTGCATAAAGGTGTTCATCCACAGAGCGGTGGATATAAACGAACGAGACGATGGCAAACACACGTACGAAATCCAACAGGGTTAATGAACTCAGTAGAGTGAGCAGCGTGAACGCAGCTTGTTAGTCCACCATTGTAAGGCATAAGGCGAAAAGTGCAGCCGTGACGTCACCTCACAGGATCCACGCATTGCCAGTTTACACGGAGACAGAAAGGGTGGCATTTTCAAAAAAATCACACTCTGGAACCCGGTTTGCATTTTCAGGCCCCCAAAACGCTATTGTCATGTGAACAAAAAGCCAAATCGCAACAAGAGTTTAACATTTCATGCAAGAACCGTTGCCGCGTAAACCGCCCCCTTCAACTCATTTTTAAAGTGAGCACAGATAAACTCTCCTTCAGGAGAAGAAAGTGAAAACAGCCTTCAGGTGTAAAACTCTGCAGCCTTCTGCACAGCAAAGCTCAAACATCCAAATGACAAAAAAAAAAAACAAAAACCAAAACAGATTTATCAGCTTGATGTGGTTCATATTAAACATTTTTTTAAAAAGCAGCATTTCCCTTTAAGCCTTCACATCAAATCAACTGACACGACAAAAATTCACACCTCGTGCTGCAGTTCATTTTTTACTCGCAGCTTTAAACACATTTATCTCCACTGTCCCTCCTCTGTCCCCGAGCTCCAAACACACACACACACACATACACACACACACACACACACACACACACACACAATGACTCAGTGTTGTTTCCCTCTCCTGACGTACAGTATAATTACTCTATTAGAGCTCACATCATCATTGCACATATGAAGCTGACTGGCTGACAATCGCCTCTGGCTCGGGCCTCATTTCATCGCTATGTGCCTTTGAGTGACACAAGCCAAATAGCCTGTTTGTTTGCGTTGGCCGCCGGGCTGGCACGCACGCTACATGCCAACATGGCCAAAATAGGACATGCTCAAAGCTAATAATGTCCCGTCTGTGTTCTCTCTGGCCTTTTTTTTTGCATGGTTTATGAGCATGTGTGTTGCATCAGACAGTTTGGGACGGCAGCTAAAGGCAGGAGGTCGTCTTTTTCAGCAAAGTTTTGAGGAAGAATTCGAATAAAAGTGCATTAATAAGAGTTAATAAGAGAAAAAGTGGTGTGTCAGAGGTAATCACAGAAGTTTTGACAGTGGAAAGCAGAATATAATTCCCTTAAGAGCTTAATAAAATAGAAGAGTATTTTTTTGGTTTGTTCCCCAATCTCTCCAGACAGACACATCTTCAAACCTCCTGACAGTCATTAATGGGGGGAATCATCACAGAAAAAAAGAGGAAAAGCAGCCTGCAGGCAAATCTCACCTTCTGTGAGCCATGTCTCCTGGAGTTGGCTTAAATCCTGGAAGAGGTCTGAACAGAAAAAGATAAAAAAAAAAGAAAGAGTGAATAATCTGCAGGATGACGAGCCACCACCAACATTTGTCTTAAACTCGTGATAATTTAAATAAGCCTCAGACTGACTTTGCCTGGGGGGTGTTTGATTAACTCTTTGAAACCTGGATAAACATTAAGTTTTCTTGTGCTAGGTTCAGATGCCTTAAACAAGCTATTTAACCCTTTGAAACCAGAGCAAATTGAGTTATTTTCTTTTGGAAACAACAAGAAAAAAGGCAATGAGCAACTTGGCAAGAAATGTCAAGCAAATTGCAAGGAATTAGTCAATGTAACAAGAAAATTTTGTTTTAATAAAAGGGGGGAATATGAAAATATAGGAAAAATGTTTTAACTAATTTCCTGCCAATATGTTTGTACCATGTCTTGTGACAAGAAAGCAACCTAAAAATTGGTTTACAATGGAAAAGTTAAAAATTTTAGATGAAAATGTGCAGAAAACATAATTTTTTGAGGGGTTTTCTGCTTATTTTACTAATTTCCCCCATTTTTTGTGCCATGTTGATCATTGCTTTCTGCACTGTAAAAATAGCCTATTTGCTTTAACCCTAAAATGTTAGTGTACAGGCTCACTCAAAATTTTAAGTTAACTGAATTTGTGAAGACGAGTTCAGGACATTCTGTAATGATTCAACTTGTTTTCTCAAATTCAGTCAACTTAAAAATTGAAGGCAACCTGGACACTAACTTTTTAAGTTAAAAATAGTTCATTTTTTACAGTGTAACCATGTTTTTGGAAGAAATAAAACCAATTTGCCCATGTTTCAAAGGGTTTAAAACCATGTAAAGAGACGAGAGGACCAAAAAAATAAATAAAATTGTGGACTTCCACGACTGTACCTTCAGATTCCTGAGGGGGTAATTCTGTGTCCATGTATTTCCTTTTCGCTGCCATCAACAGTCTATTTAGGGGCCCATTTCCATGCGACTTCTGCAAAAGCCATAACAGAGAAGTGAGACTCGGGCAGGGGCACATCAGTGTCAAAATGCTTAATGTGGCGTTAGTAAAGTGCACTGTAAAATCTGACAAATTGATCTCACTTATAATCACCTTAGAAACTGACTGCTTTGAAAAAGGAAAGTAAATATGAATCTCAATTTATTTTTACTTTATATCTAAGTGTTAAGATGTTAAGTTTACTTTGAATTTAACTGTATTTACTTAATTTTGTGAAGTTGCTGCCACTTAAAAATGACAAGTGGAATTACCTTGTTCTAAGTGTTAACAACTGCAGTAAACCGAGTTAGTCTGACTTAGCTTGATCATCACAAAGAGGATTTTGCAAATTATGAACTCAGTTCATCTGCAAGTTCTGTTTACTAAACATATTTAAGAAAATACATGTATGACTGACCACTTTGCAAACAGCAGAATACAAATATAGCACAGCATACGTGATTTACTTAAGTTACTAAAACTAAGAAAGATTGATTTCATTACACTTGGCATTTTTAAGTTGCATCAACTTCACAAAGTTGAGTAATAATAACAACATTTTAATTTTATTTAACATTTAGATATAAAATAAACATACATTAAGACTTATAGTTATATCTACTTACATTTTTCAAGGTAATCAGCATCCTAGATTTTTTTTTTAAGTAAAACTAACTTGTCAGGTTTTACAGTGTGGATACTTTTGACAAAAACAAAAAATAATAATTTGCAATGAGCAGCAAATAAGCATACTGCAGCTATATATGTGAACATGAAGCTCGTTAAAAAAACAGCAGTTGTGGAGGCAATCTGAGGAAAACAAACGCGCTGTTTGAAGAAAGTGACCATTTGGCACACATTGACACCAACCAAAATATCAAAAAGAAACCCGCAGATAAACTCCGCCAATGCAATACTTGCTACTCTTTAAGTTTTGGAGTATTTTATATTAGTTTAAAGAGGCGGAGAAGTAGTTTTATTTTTCATCGCAGCTGCTTGAGCCAAAACTCGTGCAAACAGACGCGAGACGAAGAGCGACAGAGCGAGATAAAGCCCCGGTGGCGGAGTGATTAAAAACAAGCCTTTTAAAGCACGTTACAGCAACAAGAAAAGAGTACGTACATTTGCTAAAGTGTAAGGCACTTGCTGGTCCAAATATCCATCCATCTTATAATCCATCCGTTAACCGTTTGTGGTCATTTAGGCTGAGTTGATCCACGCAGCCTGCAGGAGAAGGAGGGAGCGCTCGCCTGCTTGTGAATGGAGCTGCGTGGAGGCTGCATGCATAATGAGCTCCATTCACAAAAAATGCCGAGGGGAAGTGATGGCGAGTGATTACCCAGCGGGCTGCTTTTACAAATCTCTTGTTTTTGTGTGACGGACAGCTCGTCACTTTTTGCTAACGTAGAGTTTGCACCTCAAGGACCACCTTTTGCGTGTTTTTTTTTTTTTTTTTTGCAGGATGGCGCAGTTTTATTTGTTTGACTTCTGCATTAAAAACATGTCAAAGAGCATGAATTATGAGGGATATTTAATGGCATGTTTCTTGAGTTTTTTTTGCCACGTCTGCCAGGGTTTTTAGGAAGCAGTCCAGCGCTGGAACAGTGACGAGAAACAGATGTGGAGCTCTATTTCCATACACACACTCTCACACGCACGCAGAAAAAATGCAGTTTAGTGAGTTTAAACACCTTTATATTTTCGTGTGTTGACTTTTTAGCTGTCGTTTTGGTTACAAACATGGTTTAGGAGGACTTGCTTTTCTCGCTCGAGCCAGACGGAGCTCGTGATTGGCGCATTTCCTCTTTCAAGAGCTCGAGTTTCTCGCCTTTGTCCGCTTGAATCCACTGACTTATGAATGAAGTCTCCGTTCCCCCGCGCGGGCCAATCAGAAGCCAGATAATCGGGCTCCTAGCAACTGCGGGCGGGGCTTAGGCTAAAGCAGCCAATCACCTGCGCGGGGCTTTTATACTGGATTTTCCAGTTGTTTTTCATTCACAAAAAGAGAGAGAGGGAAAGTTAGAGAGAGAGAGAGAGAAAAAAACTTCCATTCATAAAAACCTGCCCTGGCACGAAAAGCCCTGACATGTTTTTCTGCCCGGACAAACTCAAAGAACTTCACTTTGTTTACTTCATTTCATGTTTCTAACCCTCTACTTATATCATCGCAGCCAGGCAGGAAGAAGTCTGCAGGAGCCGTCAACATTAAAAATGAGCAAATCAGCTCAGGAATATGCCGTCTTGCATTTTTGTGGTTTTAAGTCCACACCACATGAAAACCACACACTGTAAAAATCTGACAAGTTGATTTTACTTTAAGAAATCCAGGACACTGATTTGTCCTTGAAACATGTGAGTAAAAACAGGCTTAACTCAGGTAATGTGGGACATCAAGTAAAATGGGACAAATGAGGTTTTACATCGTGGGCTTTTTAAATATTAGCAGCCACCAAACATGTTCTTGAGTTGTTGCTACAAATGTGATGAACATAAAACAATCTTTTCTATGTTTTGAGACAGGTACTTTGGAGAGGGCAAAGAGTCAAAAATCCAATGATTCCAGGACTTTCAAGGAACACAATGTGTCCTAGTCCCAAAACTTGCTGCTCCTACACTTTTACTTCTTGTTCTTAAGTTTTTTAGATCTATTTTTTGTGTGGTTGTTTACAATATTAAGTTATTAGACATACACAGGGAAAAATGTCCAGAAAATTATATTTATTATAATTATAACCACAAATTCAAAATCATGTAACAGGAAAAAAAGTAGACTTTTTTTCAATCTTCAGATTTTTTTTGTGTGTGCTTATTTTCAGGTTATTTCTTGCTTTTTTTAAAAACTAATTTTCTAAAAAAAATTTGGGCCATGTCTTATGACAAGAAAATGGCCTAAATGGTTTTAAAAAAAGTAAAAGTAAAAATTAAAAAAATTTTTTTTTGTTATATTTACTTAATTTTGTGAAGTTGTTGCAACTTCATATTACAAGTTTAATGAAATCAATCTCTCCAAGTTTTGGCAAATTTAGTTCACTGTGTCATATCTTGTATTCTGCTGGTTGCAAACTAGTCAGTCGTATTTGTATTTTCTTAAACGTGTCAACAAAACAGAACTCGCAGATCAGATAACATTTGTGATGATCATGTTAAGTCGGACACGGTGATTTCACCGTTTATTTTTAAGGTGCAACAACTACACATTTTAAGTAAACTTTACATTTAGATACAACGTAAACAAATCAAGATTTATAGTTGTATTTACTTTCCTTTTTCAAGGCAACTGGTTTCCCAGATTATCTACAGTAAGATCAACTGGTCACATTTTACAGTGCAGGATTTAAAGTGTTCTTCAGGAAGCTTTGTACACAGAATGAAACGCTCGCTGCTTATTGAAACTAAAACCTGAAGCCACAAAGAGTGTTTTTTTTAGCCAGGAGACAGGAAACAAAAGTTCTGATGGGATTTGGGAGTTTTCGAGTCGGCGGTGAATGAGATGCAGAGACGGTTTCAGAGCGTTCCTCCTCCTCTCTCTCCCCTGTTGATATCTGATTCAATCTCCATAACAGGTGATACTGCGCATGTTATTTCCTGCTTAATGATGTTTAGATGTGAATTTAGATGCACACAGCAGGCTATAAATATTACATCAGCCCTGCAGTGTAGAGCCGGCACTGAGCGCAGAGCAGCACAGGTTCAACGATATCACAGAGGTAAACGTTAGTGTTTTTACATTTAAGTCCTAATTTTTCCGGTAACCACATCAGCTAAAACAGTGTCTCCTAAAACAACAATCTCACGGTGGATCTAAAGGGGTCACAGGGGGATTAAAGGGAAAATGACGGTGGTGCCCCAAGATTTTTTGGCCGGATGGGGCCACTACAAATCTTGGGGCGGCAAACCAAAACCACACCTTAAATTCTGTTATGCTGTTGTAGTATATAAGCTAGTTAAAAACTGTGTGAGTATGGAGAGTTAAAGGTCCAGTGTGTAGCATTTTGGGGTATGTTGGAGTTCAAACCTCTGAAACCTGAGAATACTGTCTTTATGTCGTTTTCAAAAACATGCGAAGAACACAACGAACAACGAAAGAAGAAACAACCCAAAAATGAGCAAGAAAATTAGTTAAATATACAAGAAAATTTCCTGAAAATGTGTAAAAATCAAACCAAAAAAAAGAAATAAAAAGAAAGGGAATAACAAACAAACAAGGGAGCAAGACTTGAAAAAGTTTGTCAAGTTGAGTCTAAAATCATCACATTTGTACTCTAAAAAGTAATTCAGGGGACCTATAACCACCACCGCCTAATTAAAGGCCTGACTGCAGTATAAATTTGTAATTTAGAAAATCCCTTTATAATGCAAACATTATTTGATGAGTCGTGTTGACGTAATAATGTTGATAATTATTTCAGCGTGATATTGTGTGCAATTTAAATACAAAATTCTGCATTGATTGATTAAAAATGAAATTCATGTCGTCATAGCTCAGTGAAAGTGCTGGATAATTGAACTTGTTTCCCCCTTGAGTCCCCTCCTCTGACCACTAAACATGCCTGGAAAAATTCAGACAGTTAAGACCTGCAGGCAAAACAACTATGACACAAATGACAATTTCAAGGTTTAATTTAATAAAAACTTAAAAATCAACTTAAAAATTGGGTTGATTTGATCAATTACTAATTTTACTACTTAAAAAAACCTTGATTGTAGAAGAAAAGCTAATTTCAATAAAGTGTGTTCCTTGCACGTGATTTCCACAATCTTATTTTGTCCCTGATCTTGAAGCATGACTCGACGTTATTTTGTTGTGACCACACAGTGTGGCAAAGTCCTGCTCTTGCAAAAAAGCTGCATGTGAAATCCCACATGTGACATAAAAGCGCGTGAGGGTTTTTTTCTGGACACAAAACTC